>NC_090931.1:1360605897-1360911655 GCF_040938575.1 Ambystoma mexicanum | reverse complement strand
GATGGATAGTGGGACTAGCAAGAGAAGGGGGTCTATTTGCTAGTGTCTGTTTATCTTTATGACCAAATCCCCTCTGAGACAAGTTCTGGTTCAAGTGTTAGCACAGCACATAAAAGATCTTTTTCTATGTTGTACTTATACAAATACTGTGTTTCATCCGCTGAGAATGTTTTTGTGCACTTTGGGTTCTATTTTACAATTAAATTATGCGAACTATGGATGCGGATATATTTAGAAATAGCTGCAACTCGATGAGCGAACATCAGCTCTGAAAAACAGAGGAATATGTCACTTTACATCATTATTTGGCTACCAACTTTACTTACTGTTGTTTTCTTTACTTACTTACTGTTGTTTTCCCACCTACTCTGTTGGCTAGGAAGACTGAACCTCGATGTAAAGGCACCGCTGAGGATCATTATGAGTAAGTGGGGATTATAGATGCACTTTTGGGGGGCAGACGATAAATGCAAATATTGTAAGATATGTGTGAAGGTCTTCTGATACTGGGTTCCTATTTTCTGGAACAGACAGATTGATGGTAAAATTGCAGCAAATAATAAGATGATTACTCAAGCCACACATAACTGTAATTGAAGCTGTAGTGAGTGGCATTACAGAATCACCTTGAGCAACTGTAGGTTTTGAGAAACCTCTTAGGATAGGATACTTTTTAAATAATGAGATTATGAAGAAATATGCCTTGTGGAAAGAATATGTCAGATTTGTTTTGTTTTTGTTTTTAAATAGGGAGATTGATTTACATTAGAAAAGAAAATGATGTTTATTGCAGTGTCCCAAGAATTATAGTGGTGACGACTGGCTGGATTAGCATCGTTGTATTCTTACATGCAGTATGTGGTATCAAATTTGGAAGTAAGAGAAATGTTAATGTCTGAAAATGTGAATTAGCATTTCCCAAATGAAGAAGGAGCTTTGACATTGTTGTAAAAGCAAGTTTACATAGGAAGCTACACAAGTGGGTTGCCCTATGAGCTTCATTTAGATGAACACATTCTGAAATGGGATATTTGAATTCCCTTAGGATCTAACGGGAATATGATGTTTCATGTTTATATTGCAAAGGTGATTATTGTGATCTCCTTGTAGGGTGTCGCAGGATATTAAAAAAAAGTGATCTTAGACAGAATGGGCCGGATTCATGCAATAAAATTGCACGGAAAAACAAGCGATTGTGTGCAAAACCTGCGCAAGCGCCCTTTTGTTGATTCATGGAACACATTGCGCATAGCCTACCTGAGACTTGCGCAGAATCTGTGCAGGTCCAACACATCACTGCAACATAACAAATGCTTTGCGTGAGACGCCCAGCAAAGGCGCATACCGTCTAGTGCTGTCACCTAAAAAGGGGGCTGAACACGTGGAATGTGGAACAACAAGATTAAATGTGGGCATTACGTGGGAAGTACTACAGTAAAATACTTGCAACACCCACACACGGGCTAACAACACGTATTCATGGAATCGAACAGGGCTCTCTGGCGCACGGAAAAAGACAGGCTAATCCGGAAACACGTCCGCCATGCGAAAGCTGGCGTAAGCGTCACCACGCACTAAAAACAATGCATAAAAATTGTGCGCAAACGTCAACGCGCATATATAGCTACGATGAGTGTACTATTTTTTGCAATCGTGGGACACCGCAGAAGGAGGAGGATATCCAGGGCATGCATTTCGGGATGCCTGATGACCAGGCCTATGCTAGGTATAGGTTTAACCTCATATCATATCAGACCTGGTCACTGCGTGGGAAGATGACCTCACATCACCCATCCTGTGCTCCCAAGCACTGAGCCACCCCTTGACCCAATGGGTCATTTCAGCGGACAACTGCCATTGTAGGGGCATCTCACAGACCACGCCATGAGTGTTGGCCTCTCCAGGTGTTGGCTTTCATGACTGCACATCCCTCAGTCTGCAGGCACATATGCATGCCCAGAACACCCACAGAAAGGCAGGCCATGTTCCAGGAGTATTATGGGGTGGCCCACTTCCCGAAAGTGCTTGGTGACATTGATTGCACCCATGTGGCCCTACGTCCATTTAGGGCCACAGAGCACATCTATCACAATCACAAGCACTGCCATTCCATCAACATGCAGGTTGTATGATATACCAAGGGAATCGTAACCTCTGTACATGCCAACTATCCTGGGTCCACCCATGACAGTTTCATATTCAGAATGTCACCCGTACTGCGGGAGCCATAGCAACACATGGCTCATTGGTGAGTATAAATGGCCATGCAAATGCATGCATGACTCACACAGACAAAACCACACCACTGTGTATTTTTGCACCAAGACAATCATTGCTATACAGCTAATGCCATTCCATATCAGTCAACTGCAAACTTTCCTGTGCTGTAAAAATATATAGTCTGCAGACTGTTAACGTGATACATGGTGGGTAAAATAATATTTTAATGTAAAGGATGTTCATAGTACTTTAATTTATGTTCAAAGAGGAATTATTAATAACGTCCATACAGTGGTGCAACATTATGCCATATTTTGATTTATAAGAATCATTGAAATTCAGTGAAAAACAAACTTTGTTAAAGGGACATTATGGTTAAGTTGCACTAATAAAAACCTATGAAATTCAGTGAAAAAAAAGTTTTGATGGGGCGTTATGTTTACAAGTAAACATTGAAAAACCCAAGATATGTGCCAGTTAAGCTAAGCATTGCAACCAAAAAGCGTCCAAATATCATGCACTGCTAAGGCTAACACCCGGGACATCAAAGATGACATCACAAATGGAATCCTTGATGACATCACTGATGACATCACAAATCATGCAAACGTTCTCAGTGGTCCTGAGCTGGGATATTGATATGCTTCTCCCTGTCACATATTTGAATCTCTCTCCACTGATAGACTGAAATCAACAATGTCAATAACAGCTGCTTTGCCAACAATGTCTTTCACAATGTGTTGTTGGCATTCGACTGCTTGCAAATTTCCCCACCATAAGGCAAGAAAGCAAGAGTTTAGAAATTCATGACAAAACATGACCCTAATGTGCAGAGGACATGTGATAAAACACTCCTCATCAGGCACTATTGGGCCCACTTTCAAGAATGAATAACTTCATGAGACAATAGACAAGCCTGCTGCATATATTTAAACATTTACACAGCTACATATGGACAAGGCTACTAGGTGTTTGGTCCGAGCAGCATTATTTGTTCAACACTTCATCCCTCAACTGCACCAGTTCACAAAGACAAACTACACATGACCACTTACCGTCTCCTTCCCATAGTGTGAATTGATGGCCATCATGTCAAGTCTAAGCACCCTGACTGGTGGAAGATAGAAGGAAATCAAAGTCAAAATGTGCCAGATTAAGATTGAATGTCTATTTATTGCATCACTATGACCACATGCAATTGATTGGACAGGTGATACTGTTTACACACTCCTGCCATTTTCCCTAAACCTTTTACATAACTCACCATGAAAAGCAATAACCGGGCAAAATATTAGGTCATGTGCCCACATAGAGCAATGAGTGTGGCTCCTTGAGTGGTGTTTCATTGCTTGATGTGTGTGGTCAGAGCACCAGTCCTCCAGTCCTCCGGAAGGTTATCAGGACTGTCATCATGTGCTGCATTCTGTGGAACAGAGCAATAAGGCAGCAGAATAAAGAAGGGGACTGGAGGAGGACGTTGATAAGCCACTTAGTATGCTTGATCTACACAGTGTGAGGGATGTTGAAATATATTGTATTTGATGTGTAGGGTGCATAAATGAGTTTGAGCACATTTTGTTGGTATATGTATCACAGTTTATGGAACTCTGAGATGTTACGCTTTATGGTTTAAGGAAATCTGAGATTTTCTATTGTGCACCTCTGCTCTGGACATGCTCACCTTTTATTCTGTACAAGGAACTTTGTGTGTGTTTGGGTTGTTTTTGAGCCACGGATCTTAGGTGTGTAACTAGCTGTGTTGAATTTTAATTGATCCAAACAACATATCATCCCTCTTAAGTCTCAGTCCCTGCAAGTGGGCAACGGGCCTCCAACCCTACCTTGAGAAACATGGCATGGTTCAGAAAATCCCATGGGAATCAATTGAGATGGCATATGCCTGCCCTTAATGGCTTATCCTTCCTGTGATGGGTAATTATTGGGACGTTTGAGCACATGTTCTCCCTGATACTTGCAAAATTAGCTGTGGAAAACTGAATAGGCTTCTTGTATAGCATGCAGGGTAACTTCTGTTACTGTTGTGGTCGTTATTGCCTCATATCCCATTAGACATTTATTGGTGCATACTTTCATAAAAATGAATGAGTATCTTATAGTTATTCGGGGTCAAGCACAAGGCTCATTCTTTGGAAGGCCATACAACACATTCCTTAGATGATGGAGTGTGTAAACCAGCTACAGTCACAAGAATGGAGCTTCAAATCGAAAGGTGGTAGTGGATTTGAGTAAATGTTTATTTTCTCTTCATCCTCAATTTGTTTGGCTCTATCATCTAGCTGATCCACAAGTTGTTGCATCCTATTACTAAACTCACAAGTTGTAGAGGTTCCACTCTGTGAGTCCTGTGTCAAATACATAATCTGAAGGTTGTTATTTGGATCTGCCGACTAGTTCTGCCATTCTTTAAGTGTGAGTACCCCATTCACAATTCTGCCTCCATTTCTTTGTCTCGACCAAGCATAGGAACCGTTATCTTATCGCAAGTTGTGAGCTCCCAATCTAGAGTTTCTGACTCAATACATTTGCACCTTGCATCCAGTGGAGCACATCTCTGTTTTTCCAGTGCACACTTACTGGAGTATTGGTCTCAATGTATTTAGCTCTATGTAACAGCAAAACCACTAATGCCTTTTCTCAGTACTCTCAAAGTACCCCATGTTTACTACTTTCTTGCCAAGTCAAAGAGAAGATGCTACTCTGATACGGGAGAATATGTCCCTATGTAGGACCCACCACTGCAACAGGATGTAGTACACAAACTGAGCAAAGTCAGAAAATGCATGCTTTATGTGTGAATTCCTCATCCCTTTGTGTAACCTATCCTGCTCAAAGGGCCCCACAACCTGAATTCTGCCACCACCAACAGGAGGCTTCCCTGCTATTAGTGCTAAAATGTCCCTGCCAGTCCTTGGTAATACAAGGTTAGTCGATAGCAGGAAAGAATTGGGGGTTAGGAGCTGCTTGATAGAGTTTCATTAAACAACCCTTGCTTTTAATGTTAGTGCTGGAGACGGACATTGCACAAGGCGGTTCTGGGTCACATGATCTGAGCATCTTTAACACCTATTTGTCCCACTGTCTACTGTGTTTGTGCACTGAAAAAAGGCACACTTCCTTGGCTGCACTCTCTTCTGCCAGAGGTTTCATTACACCCTGCCTGCCTCAACCCTGACAGTCACATGCTAAGGCACACCCTAGTAGTCCCACATGCATGATTTGATAGATGGTGATATCATGGGTAGTGATGATGTCAGACAAATTATTAACCTGGTTAACCCCACCTTCCACCACCACATGTTCAGGCAATGCTACAACAGCCCCAATATCTTTTTCCTGTAGTCACCTGTCGCCTGACCTTTGCAGCCACCTGCCCTCCACTCCTTCCTGTGAAAGGTTTGGCACTACCTCAATTGCCATCTGGCATAGTAATTGTAGCTGCCTGTCCTTCTGCTGCCATCATGCCCTCTCCTTCCCTTTTCAGCTTTCTTTTTTCAGCACTTAATCTTATTATTGTCGCTGATCTTTGATAATAGCTTGTCTGTCCCCCACTTTTTTCCTCCTTGTCTTCTCCTCCCACTCCCTCCCTAGCACTACCTTGATCAGTCCCTGGCCCTTAAAATAGTCAATTGTCTTTTCCTCTCCCTTTGAAACACATTGTGTATAGGTGCTATACAAATAAACAATCAATTCAATTCAATTCCTGAGTTATCTGCTGGTGACCTTCTCTGGCTCATCTGCCTGGTGCTCTCTGGTCTTCAACAACATCACCACCTCCTCCTCTCCTCTCTGTCCGTCATTCCCTTGCACCACTTGGACTGCTTCTTACTGCTGCTCCTGGATTACTAGCTCCTCCCATCAGCTCCAAGGTGAAGGTACTCGCCCACCTTCTGCAGATACTCCCTCAAGTGATTACTTGATTGACTGATTGAACAAACTTTATTTCATAAATAACAATATCCATTAAAGCATGAAATGAAACACAATCCATTATTATATAAAAACATACCTTTTTAAGTTATCAATAATTAGCATGGAAAAATACCCAAAGTACCTTAACCACATTAAAACGACATTAAAACAAAAAATAAGTCCTTGAATTCCTTGTTTCCACCCTCTTGTGAGGATTAATGTGGGACATAGGTTGCTATCCTCTACAAATTCCACACACTGCCATCACTGGTCTGGACTCACTTTCCCTGGAAGTGTGTCACATTCACTTTGTGTAGAGGATGATTGTGCTAAATGTTTCTTTTACATTGCTAACTCTGCTAACAGTTTAGATGTTATGCGGGTTAAGGTTAGGGAGACAAATCATGAAATTACCAGGGTCCAGTGTATACGTCTTCTAATGTGGAATGACCATGATGTTTTACCTCAGAGTGCATAGGTGGTTATGAACTTCGGAGCCATTTCTGGTTGCATGCTAACTTGAGTTTACTATGAGAGATCTTTGTCAGAATTGGAAGGAAGACGCGCATGAGTGCAAAGAAGACACACTTTATGTATGTTTAGCTGTTGGCTACTATAGCATTTTATGGAATTACTAAAGGGAGGCCAAAGAACATTGATGGTGCACATAATATTATAATCTACAAGATCAGATTGTTTGTGGCTCATGAGAACAATATTGATGGACAAAGAGGATCATTTTATTGCAAGATGTCAATGAAACATGTTGATTGGATTTACAAATATAAGAGCGGATCACCTCAGAGTTATAGGGGAAATTAAATAAGTTATTTCAGATAAAGGGCTTTCTAAAGGGTTACTCATGTCATGTAAACATTTTAAGACATCTTTCAAGGTTTTTGGCCTCACGGGTGGGGTTGAGGGTGGGTGTGGGGCCCAGGGAGGCTGGCCAGAGTGGGAGAGGGAAAGCGAGAGCAGGGGTCCCAATGTGAATAATGTCAGTGTTACTGGCAGTGAGACAAAGGTAATTTAAAGCACACCATGGTGGGCTGCTTATGCATGTTGGATGCTGCAAGTGGCATACAGCTGCATGTGTATTTTGTGATTAATGAAGGCAGGTGTGCAAACGATCTCAGTTTTACAGGCATCAAGACAAAGGTCATTTGCAGCACACCAAGGTGGGTTGCTTATGCATGTTTGATGCTGCAAGTGGCATACAGCTGCATGTGTATTTTGTGATTAATGAAGGCAGGTGTCCAGCATCTTTAAATCCGTTCCCTATGTTACTTACAGGATGTTTGATATCATAGCTGTCATGATGTGGGGCACTGCTGCTGCTTGTTAAAGTGTGAGTGTTGATGTATTGCCATCTGGCAAGGGTGTGAAGGCCTGGCTTTTTATTTTATTAAACAATAAATCATGCAGGTAATTACATTTTTGAAAAGGTAATCTACCGAACAGATTCCCCTTTCATAACCTCCATGCCAAAGCATAGTGTGAATCTGTGTCCTGCTGCAATAGTATCCTGATTTGCAGCACCTGCCCTACCACCGGTACAGAGCAGGTTCTTAGGTCACAACTGCCCATTTGACAGCTATAGTGACAGCCAGGTTTCTGCAGTGCCTGGGGCTGCATTTAAGATATGCCCCACTGAACCAAAACTATGATGATCATAGGTAGCCCAGGGTGGTAGCAGTGCAAACTCTAAAATAAAGCTTTGCCTGAGTTAAGGCATGGAGTATGGAAATAATTATAATCATTGCAGCAACATTAAACTGTTCCCCCGACACTTTAAAATCCCCCGTGTTTGGGAGCCTGAGAAAGGACTAACCTTGGCCCTTGAGCCCATGGAGCAGGACTCACTGCACCTGTAAACCAGAAGTGCTGATATTCCGGTTTTCAACGTCGACCCACTGTGACCCGTGAATTGAGCATGTTTGACACTAAGAGAGCAATTAGGCCCCATCTCTGCTGCATTTGGCATTCATTGTTCTTCGAACCTCTGTTTGCTTCTTCAACTCTGTTCACAACTGCACTACTCCCACTGTACTGTTGACTTACATTTCTTGAGACACCATTCGAAGCACCCGCATCACCAATGTCCTTCAACCTGACCCTGGTGTCTCCCGAACAGCAACCTCCAATCTTCTGCATTGAATCGAATCACCTGGCCATCATGGTACCAGCTCACCGTCATTAAAAATTTGACTGCTGACAAACCTGATGACCACCCAACCCGCACAGCTCCAGCAGACACTTTAAAAGTGTGGCTACCTTCTGTTTGCCCCGACTCAATGCCGACTTGCTGCTGGACAACTGTGGCGGCTGCACAGACGAACTAAAGAGAACCTGCAATTGAGCAGATATAACTTTCTTTTATGACACTGAAACACCAAGACCTTTGCAAAGGTATTATTCACTAATATATGTGCCCCTGGTCTATCTGTTGCCCCTAGAGACTGAATATGTAATTGTTATCCTTTTGCAACCTCAAAAACATATCCTTTGACCATTGAGGTGTTTTATTGCCTTTTCTCCCCCTGTCTCATTACTTAAAGGGCTACATCTGTTCTATCTTTGCATAGTCTATGTTTTGTTCTACAGGAGTGGGTGTTTACATTTTTTCTAGAAATTTATTTTTGTACATGATGTGTTTGATTAAACTATATTTTATGGATTTGTGATTGGACATTCCTTTATTTTGGACTGTTATACTTTGCTGTATGGGTTGCTACTCAACCACATCCACACCCCTCTTAAGACTACAGGCTTCGTTTGACCCACAGTACCACAAAAGGTTGCCTGTTTTTCCCTTTAGGATTGTGTTATCTCTTGGTTTGTAGAAGTGGGCTGAGTGGGAATTGTATCCCCTACTCATCTTCTCCTTCTGCAGGGCAGGAGTCAATTCTTTCACACGTGCATCTTAGCTGAATATTTGTGCCTACCCCATGAGAATGGTCTGGTGGGTGTACTCTCTGAACTGACGATGCACAACTGAAATGATGCTGCCTGAATAAACTCGGAAGAGTAAAGTAGAATCTTTGAAGTACCTCAGCCTGCTGCTTGATCCTGCCTTTCATTTTACAAAATACACATGATTTCTCAAGGAAATGTTGGCAGCGTATCAGATACATTGAAGCCCCAATATATTGGAGATAGTTGAATGGTATAACACATTTGTGTGGGATAAAAGCAGTTATATATCCAAACTTTACTCTCACTTAGAGTGATTTTATGTTACGTGATCAGAACCTTGAATTAGTCAGAAGTATCTCTATATCGTTTTCCCAGTTTCATTGACCTGCTGTGAAATCTTCTGCTCAAGAATCGCAGCAACATAAGAGAACAAAGTTTGTACAACCCGTTGAGAAAAGCGTCTAATAGTAAGTTATATCTTAAAGAACTGAATTTCCCCTGCACTCACATTGTTCATGTTAGGGAGGCCAGACTTTTGCATAAGCGACAAATACTATAGGGTAAACCTGTATGAACATAGTACATCTGAGTAGGACCTATGAGCAGTGCAATATACCATAATCTTTTTTCTTCATTCCTGTGCCAGTCTCAGCACACAGCCTCTACAACATTTTTACAGTACATGAACTTTCATTTGGTGAGTGTGCACTTTTTCTCTCAAGCGGATCCAATGAACGACATAAAAAAGAGCTGATTGAGGCACTCTGTAATGCAGAGAACTGAGAGTTTGTAGATGTCAACTTTTCTCTGAGATAGCATAAACAACACAATCCTAGAAAGACTATTACGAGCTGAGGACCAGTGCGAGGTGATCTGACTCTTAGAACTTTTAAAGGTTTGAATCTACCACAGTGTACTCTATATCTGGCCTAACAAAATGATTAGTGGGTCATCGAGAGTTGATGGCCCTGGTTCCATGGTGATCGCAGGCAAGTTAAATGGGCAATATCTGCAGGTTACCTTTACTCTCACAAGAAATCCTATCAGAACCTCTTAATGATTAGAGGAAACCAGCCAAAAAAAATCTGGAGATTAGTGACCAAGTGGTACTAGCAAGTTAATGAGAGAGATGTGGGACTAGTCACTCTGGAATGCTTGATCTCTCATTTTAAAAAATTGTCTTCAATCAAGATGCTGAGGCATCATCAATTGCATCTTCAAGATCCAATGATGAAATGAAGGCTGGAGAAGAGATGATATTCTCACAGGCAGAAATCACAGCACAACTGAAAACTCTAAAAAATAGTAATCCATTAGGGCCGGATGAGATAATCCCAGAAATATGTGGGGACGCGAATGAATGGTGGATGCCTGTGTTTTGTCAGGTTTTTTACTCACTAAAAAATGCAAGTACAGTCCCATCATCCTGTAGACTTGACTGACCCCCTGCTGCTAACGGCCAAGTTCCCTAATTACACCAATAATAAGATCTTTGCAGGTTCTAGTGGCATGACTGAAGGGATGGATGTTGGAGAATTCAATTCTCCGGGAGACATAGGATGGATTCTGCAAAGGCTTCTCCGCTGTCGATCAGTGTTTTATTCTGGACTGACTAGTGGAGAAATACACAAAATGAAGGAAGAACTGCCTGTTCGCGGCATTCTATATGCCGCATGCGTTTATGGGATGAGCTTAATGGAATTGGGGTCCCTATCGAGCTGTTGCTTATAATTTAGTTTCTCTATGCAGACACTTCAGCAGCAGTTCGATGTGACAAGAATCACAGGTACTCACAGGGCTTTTCTACTGATAGGGGCTAAAGCAAGGCTTCCCCCTTGCTCCACTCCTATTTTCATTATTTACATGGGATTGTAACCCCCACAATGCCACAGAAGGCTTGATTCCTCCTCTTATAGGCCGACTTAAATGTGATATGCTTTTATAGACTGATGGAATGATCTGTATGGATGTGACAGCCAGGGGATTACAGCGATCTCTAGAGTATGGAAGAAAATATCTTAGGCACGTGGTTTTAAGTTCAATTTAACCAAAACACAAATTCGGGTATTTGGTCATCGTAAGAAGAATTTGAAATGGGTTCTCGCCAACTCGACAATAGAAGCCGTAAATGAATGTAGGTATTTAGGTCTGCTTTTTACAAAAAAACGGTATCATGGCGAAGTCACATAAACACAATGGTAAATCAGGCAATGATGGGTTTTAGTGGGCTCATTCGTTTCTACCACCAATTTGGCAGGAAACATCTAGACAAATGCTTCTAGGTGATGAAACCTAAAATGAATTTGGCAATCCTTTATGGCACAGAAGTCGTGGCTGTGTCATCAAGCAGGTGCTTGGAAAGTTATCAAAATTCATGTCTATGCAGGCTTCTGGGCCTGCCATCCAGTGACGCCAGGGACGAGCTATGACATGAACTGGGACTTGTGAACATCATCCTGTTGGCCGAGCAGTAGTTTTTAGGGTTATTTCTGAAGCTTCAACGTACAAGCCCCATGAATACAAACCTTACTGCTGTATTGAGGGACATGCATTAGCAATCAAATAAATATCATTACAGCCGGTACAATCAAGGAATTAGGTTAATGAAATGCTGGAATCTGGGAGACGTGGCAGCTCTGCAGTTTTTTAATCAATTTAAGGAAGCAGTGGCTTAACCTAACTTCATCATGAATAACATAAAGACATGTGTGGGGGCTATGACCTTTTTTTATGTATAACTAGCTTAACCCAGCTTTGGCCGGGATTTCCATTCTCAAATGTTTTATCTCTGATCAGTACTTCTCACTTCAGTTTCTTCAGGAGTTTCATTGTTTTGTTTTTTTAACAGCACAAATTCTCAGATCATCAAGTCTTGCCTGGGTTTATTCCACAGTTTAATTCCTTTGTTGTTCAGCAGCACTAATTCTCTTAACAGCAAGTTGTGTTTCAGTCTCTTTGACAGATTTGCTGCTTTGTTTTACAGAAGCAAAATTTCTCTGATTAGTAAGTTGTGCTTCAGGTTCTTCAGCACGTTCATTTTTCTGTCTCAAAGCATGTTGAATTCTATCAGTTTCATGTTCATGGTATCTTCCTTCTTCAAGAAGTTCATCATGTTTCAGCTTTTGATGTTTTGATTTGATTTGGGTGGAATCATTCTATCTTCAAATTTTAGCAAAATTCCATTTGATGTCATGAGGGTGAAGTACCTGTCCTTTACAACAATGTTATAGTTAGTGACTTGGGGATGGAATAGGTGAGCCGCCTGACATGCAAGGGCCAGTAGAATAACATCTATAATGTCCTATATAGGTTATAACATACTCAATACCCAATCACTTGGCTCGATAGGTTTTCTGGAGAGGGGCTCAAATTGTGACAAAGTGCTGACAGCATTTGGGAGTAAAATCGGCCTGCAAGCTGAAGAAGAGTGAGATGTGCATGGATGTTTTATGTTCCTGTGCTGATACCCTGTTGGTTTTGTATGTAATAAACCACAGTTTGAACTTGCCGTTGAGTGAGTCCTATGCGTATCCTTGGGGAGGGTATTGGGCCCTCCAAGTCTAAGGACTTCCAGTGTCCCTCTAGCATACCTGGGGGTCTGTCCAAAACCAGTTGGGAGTAAAGAGGATGGTTGACTGGGCCAGCCCTGCACCAGGTCATCTCCTCCACCGTCAAACATGAGAGGCTGTGAGACCCTCGCATATTTCGAGAAGACGGGAAAATGCAGGCCCATTGAAAGGCCGCCAGGAACTCCTTAGAAATCATCCTGAGTGAAGTCAGCGAGGAGTCCAGACAGACCAGGATGGGGAAGTGAGCACAGTCTCGGGGAGTCGCCAGCTGTACAGCGCCAGCAGAACACAGAATGTAAGTATTGACCCAGTCTAATGGAAACTGTGGGTGTGAGAGTGGGTATTGAGTATTGTGGAGTATTGTTTAGGATCGTCGAGTAGTTTCAAAGTATTGTCTGGTATTGGCAAGGTTAGTAGGGGCAGGAAAGGAGGTAGAAGTCCTTCTATGTTTAGGGCACATTCAGTTTTAGACGTAAACGGTTCTGGTGAAAAACCTAGACGATTGACTCAAGGACATGGATAACAGAATATATGTAAATAAGTGGTCTTCCAGTGAGTTTGGCATTTTAGCTCAGGTCATAGATGATGGTATCCCTGTAAGGCATAGAAAGGGAGCTGGCCTTGATTGCGGAAGGTGAGTCGACCGATTATCTCTACTAAAGTGAGACATTATGCACAAGAGGCAATGCCGGGGGTACAGTCCGATATCATGAGAATATTGGTATACTCTGCCTGGAGGCGGGAAGACAGCAATGTTTTTTTGTGGGTTGGGAATAACGGGCTATTACAGTGCGCATACAGTATTTGATTTTTTGTCTGCACTACCTTGGTTAATAGATTGGCGACGTCTCACATAGGTTTGCACATAGGACACAGAGAGCATGAGACAGTGAGGAGCTAGTATTGGAAACTTTGGATTGGCAGTCGAGGTGAACCAAAGGTGGTGTGCGCAAGGCACATACTCAGTATTGTGGGTGTGCCTGAGAGGCAGTGATTGTGATGGAGGGACAGTGCACATTGCACACCTGATAATTTGTGCAGCCAGAGAGGCTTGTAGAATCTTAAAAGTATTGCCATTATAATGTACCTTTCTCCCTGAACAGCGGACTATCGAAACCCTCGACTTGAGGTCTGGTAAAGGCATGAAAACAAGTATCAAGGGAAGTGTGAGTGGGACATGCCCCATTCAGCACCTGTGTATTTGAAAGTATAGCAGAATGGTTCAAGTATAGCATAGAAGCACAGAATGGTTCAAATGTACGAGGTGAAATCAACCACGGCTACCTTGTGGAAGTTTCTCCAAAGACATGCAGCAATTACTGCTGACACACATAAAGGATACCTATAAGTGCACGAAGTTAACAAGATGCATGGCCATATTCGAGTTGTGGCACATGTTTCAGAGGGTAAGGAAGATGCTGTGAGGCATCAGTGGATGCTGAGCCAGCAGGAGGTGAAGGAGCCAGGGGCTCATCACTCCTCACATCCTATGTTCCTCCGAGTGTAGTATCCAATGACATAGATGATGAGCAAAGGATGTACCCAATGTGAGAATTAAGGGCAGCAGATGGGTACTCAAATCCGAAATATAAGCCAACACCATATCCTAAGGAGGAGAGGCCGGAAGGTGCAGGGCAGCCAGCTACTGATCAAGAGGCGAGCAGTGAGGTGCAGTAGGGCATGAAGGGAGAGGCTTGGGAGCATAGCCACAAACAAGATGATAGGAGGACAGATTCTCCCGAGACTGGAAGGGAAAACAGATGGAGACGCAGAAGGGACGACTAAGGCAATGGAGGGACTGAAGAGAAGCAGCAAAACATCAGACTGATACTGGGTCTAACCTGTCTCCCTGGCTGTTCAACCAATACCTGGCACTTCTTGCCTACCTCACTGCCACCCCCTGCCCCATCTTTCAGTGCTATGCGGAAGACACAACTTATTTTCAGGCTCCCTTCAGCCCCCTCTTCTCCTTCTCTCATCTCTGATGGTCTGTATGCTATCCAGGAGTGGTGTACCACCAATGATCTCTGCCGTAATGCCAGTAAGACTGAGATTCTCCTCATCGGCACACCTGCTCCCTCTTTTCCTGTCACTCTCTGGACAGCCTCTGTTGGTCCTCCTATTGCTCCCACATGTGAGGCTATAAACCTCGGGGTCATCTTCGACTCCACACTCTCCTTCTCTCCTCACATCTCTGACATCTCTACGAAGTCACACTATCAGCTGCACCTCCTCAAAGGTATTCCTCCTTTCACTTATTATTATTATCATTATTTTTATTATTATTATTATTATTATTATTATTATTATTATTATTATTATTATTATTATTTCCTTCCCCCAGAAGCTCAATGTCTCCAGAGCTCTTGTTCCTCTAGGCTGTACTACTGCACCAGCCTCTTTGTAAATCTGCCTGCATCTACACTCCGCTCTCTGCAACTCATTGAAAACATGACTGCAAGACTTGTTCTTTGCCTCAAGCCCACTCTCTCTTCCTAAATATCTTCCTTCTCGAGCCCTTCGCTCATCCGCCTCCAACTCCCTCATGGTCAGTCGCTTCTCCAAGCAATGAGTTGGTGGTAGATCTCTTTCCTCGGCTGGGGCCTACCTGTGGAACAGCCTCCCTGCCTCACTGAAACTTGAGGAGAATCCTCTCTTGTTCCAGAAGCACCTCAAGTCCTTCCTCTTTGCTTCTGCTTTCTCTCCGCCTCTCCCCTGCTGAACTCCTGGGAGAAAATGAAACTGCACTGGTCACCTGGCTACCCTCTGTTCTCGGGCCCAAGTGCCTTTCCCGCCAGATGCACACCTGCACTGCCCCCCACACTCGGGGGCTTTGCTGTATACCTTCAGCCCCCTACCAGCACCTGACACTCGATGTCTGCCCTTACGCTGGCACTTGCTATGACCCGGTTGCACTTCTTATTTTTGTATTTATTGTTTTTTATTTTGTATTTATTTTACTGTTATCCTATGTATTGCACTGCCCCCTCCTCTTCCCCTCACACTTTTCCCCTTACCCCCTCCCCTGTACTTGCACGATCTCAATGTCACCTGGCCTAGTAGGATTGTTGTCTCTGCCTTCCCTTTGTCCCCCTTCCTTGCCTCCTCGTGCCTTGAAACCCTTGTGTATAGGCGAGTTATAAATGCCATATCACATCATATAGGAGATCTCGATCTATCACTGCCTTTACACTCGACAGACACCTGTAAACATACTGGGATGAGACATTATGAACAGACTGAACATGACCATCTCATTCACAGACAAGGGAACCGTGTGCTCTACACCAGGAATATGCATGTTCAATGTAAGGCAGATTATTGTTAAAGCCTATTATGGATGCAAGGTACAGAGGGGTGCCAGTGGATGCAGACATTTTTCAGTATGGAACTGAGGTTGCCATTGCATGGCTCCCAGGAATTGCAGGAAATATGTGGCGAGTTCCAAATGAGTACAGATTTAGGCCTGAGCTACCAATGGATGAGGAAGAGGGAATCATAGTGCCAATAGAAATAGAGGCAGTGGTTGTGAAAGAGGATTGGATAGCAGTGCACAGGATGGATGACACAGGATGGGCATGGAGGACAGTGATTGAAGTGGAAGAAGGGTGCAGGTTAATCACAGTCACAGACAAAGAGCTTTTCAGGGAAGAAAGACTAGAAATAGAGATGGTGTTCAAAATGAGTGTGACCTATTGGTTACAAATAGACTACAGGGAAGTACCAACGAGAATGGCAATGGTGCTTGAGGTGCCCCCACCATTCTGAGAGGAGGATATGGCTGAGGTACCCAGCACCATAAGGACCACAAGTCCCTATGATATGGGTTACATTAAGAGCATAGGGGGAGTGAAGATCAAGCTAAAGCCATGAGCAATCTTACCAAGAGTAAAGCAGTATACCCTAACCAAAGAAGCAGATGGAGGCATTTATGAGACAATAACAGCCTGGTTGAGAGAGCATCCTATTACCATCAGAGTCCACATGCAATACCATTGTGTATCCTTTGAGGAAAGTAAAGGGAGGTCATGGCATTTCATACAGGATTTAAGACCTCTTAACCATATTTTAGAAGTTGAATATCCTTTAGTTGCAAACTGAGCGACAATTTTGTGCAGCCTTCTGGCGGAAGCTGCCTGTTTCACTGTAACTGGTTTGAAGAATACCTTCTTCTCAGTATCTCTGCACCCAGACACACAAGACTTGACCAGCTTTATGTATGGAAACCAGAAGTGGAAACATACTTGTCTCCCACTAGGGTACTGTGAATCACCATCTATCTTTAACAGAGGGATACAGATGGACTTAAGCAACATACAGATGGAGAGCACTGGGAGGTGACGGGGAGAGAGACAGGAGGAGGAACAGTGTGATGTTGGATTTTGTGAGGCAGACTGGGCGGTGGGAGGAGTTGTGAGTTTATGGGAGCTAAATATTGATTGGTGGGTCTGGTGCACATCATCCCTTAGGATGGGGAAGTGCCTGTGTGGGTCCGCCCACGCATCTGATAATTAAGAAGAAGAAGAAGAAGAAGGATGACATTTTGATTTGCAGTACGATAGAAGATCAGTGTAGGAAAGACTCATTACACATGCTGACTTTGTTAGCTGACAAGGGATACAAGGTGCACAAAGCGAAGTTACAGTACTCTCAGGAAGAGATGCAATACATTGGGCAGACGATATCCCAAAAGGGCTGACAGATCACTGCAGAAAGAGCAGCTACAATATGCAAAACACTTAAGCCCACGACAGTGAGGAAAACGCAACAGTTCATAGGGTTATGACACTATTGCAGTGCATGGGTCTTTGACTACAGCAAACACACAAGGCCACTATTGGGTGCTCTGAAGGAAACACAGGAAGGAAACAAGACACTGATATGTACCACTGAGATGACTGTAGCATTAGAGGAATTGAAGGAAGCAATAAGCACAGCACCAGTGCTAGCGATCCCAGAATACAAAAAAATAATTGTTTCTATTCTGTCACACTGAATGTGTAGTGATGAAGGCAGTACTGACACAAAAGGCCAGCATGGGACACAAGCCAATAGCTTACTACAGTGGTAAACTCGACCCAGTAATGAGAGGACACTATCAGTGCTAACAATCTTTGGCAGCTGCCACATTTGCAGTGGAGAAGTCATCAGCAATAACCACGGGGTGCACCACCACTCTTTACATGGAGCGCATCCTCTTTGCAATGCTGCCGAAGCCAGTGAGCACACTGACTACACCAAGTGCATCAGGGTATGAGGTGATACTATCGAATGTAGGACTGAAGACAGTGAGATGCAGAATTGTCAACCCAGCAACGTTCCTAACAGATGTGCTAATATTGGAGACTATGCGCACGACTGTACAGCAAACATATAAATCTTCAGGGACACTCGCAAGGTAGAGGAGGATGCACGTGAGGGGGGAGACGTGCTCTACATTGACTAGTCTTGGACAATTGATCCAACAGATGGGGTCAGGCATACAGGGACTGCAGTAGTAAAACTGAAGAAAGATGGGACAGGTGAAATAGTAGCCAGTGCACGACTACCATCCCATTACTTAGCACAAGCAGCAGAACTAGTGACCCTAATACTACTACACAGCATAGAGAAGGAGCTGACAATCTACTCTGACTCTGCCGATGTAATGTCCACTGTACACTCTGGACTGTCACAATGGCTCATGAGGGGGTTCAGAACGGTGCACAGGACTCCAGTACAACATGCACTTTTACTGGGCAGATTGATTGAAGTAATTGCTTATCCAAGACAGATAGCAATAGTGAAGTGCCAAGCTCAAACAAAAGGGGAAGATCCCATTTCAAGGGGAAATGAAGTAGACTTTGAGGCAAAATGCACAGCATATTTTGGGGGGGCCAGGGCAACTAGTAGGAGCTCCAAATGCAAAACAGTGCATGACGAATATGGTCATTAAGGAGAGGTACAGCAAACTGCCAGAAGCACAGATTATGGAGTTGCAGGGAGCTGCACGCAAGGAATATAAGGAACTGTGGACAAGGAGGGGATACACAATGCCTCCAACAGAAGCCCTATGGGGGCAGGATAACACAGGAAAGGTGGTAATGCCACTAGCGTTATTGAACACTCTACTGACACAATTGCACTATCCAACACACATGGGGAAGGAGGTCATTGCTACACACATTGGAGAAACATGGTTATGTCCTAATTTGGCAGAACATGTGGCTGAGCATAATCTGAGAGTAGTGAGAGGAGCCATAATGAGGCAAGTAGGCCTATTCCAGCATTTACATGTGGGTTACGCATGCATGATCCAGGTTTGCCAAGGATACCGCTACATGATAGTGGTTGTATGGCCATTCTCCACGTGGATTGAGGCAGGCCCCTGTATTCATGCTGACACCCTTAGAGTGACTAAGCTCGTTTTCTGGGACATGTTCCCAAGATGGGGTGTGTGTGAAGTCATGTGCTCTGATCATGGCCCTCACTTCACCAATGAAATGTTCCAACATATCACGGCAGGAGAGGTAAGCGCAGTGTTGACACAGACATGAAGGGGGTAGACATGTATCTCACCGACACTGCTCGAGTGTCTAACAACATGTGGTTCAAGCACATTACCAAAGTAGGCAAGGAAACCACCGGGGAGAGCTGTTATGTCTTCTCCTTATTCCCCTAGGCAACGAGTTCCTCCAGAACGTTCATATTAACTGAAATATCAGCAGCAACAGCACACTGCCTAATCCATCTCTCGAGGAAGATTTCAAGGGAAGACAGCAACACTGAGATGGATGTCTAAAGCAACATTCTTGTATGAAGATAATTACATAAAGACTTTAGACATGATGAACAATTATTGGCAGCGAGATGAAGCTATACAGTACACAACTGATGGGCCTGACAAAGGAGAAACAAAGACTATTACCCTGAATGAACTGCCATGTCAATGGACAATAGTGAAGAGGACAGGAGGGGAGCCAGGTTTATGGGAAAGACCACAGATAATAGTGTATGGCCAAGTGTACACAGAAGATGGATGGAAGGATGGAGTGATGGGAAACAGGGCACTGATACTAACACAGGTGCCAGTGAACTAGGTACAGTAAGAAAACAACAAGCGCCTGAAGGAATTGGAGGCGAGTGCAAAGCTACTGACATGGGTGGAAAATGAAGCCTGTCTGATGCCAATAATACCTCTCACAACACCAGCACTGTGATACCAGAACAATGGTGAAGTTGAAGTTGGTGAGAATCATGCAGCTATGAAGGCAGGAACAACAGTACTGATGGACTACTACTGGGCGTGCTGATCAAAAATATACAAAAAGGTGCCACCTGAGTTGGGAGTAGGTTGCTCGCTGGTACACATCAACATGCCGTCCCTAGTCATGCCCCATAAGGATGTGAAGCTCAATGAGTTCTCGAAAATGGACAATAACAAAAGAAAGAAGAGGTTGATCGAAGTGGTACCAACATCCAAGGCTGAAAAGCCATTTGAACTGAGCAGAGTAAAGAGAGGAGGACATTGCTTCTCAGAAGCATCAGAGACAGTAGTAGATGAAATTCCAGCAGAAAATAGGAGGTTCAGCAGAACACAAATTTTCTTTGCATCAATCATACCTTCTCTACAGACATTCATAAACACAAAGTGGTCATAGATCACCCGCTGGGAGCTGATGGTGACTATTAATTCCACAGTGAATGGGTTCAATGCAACAAAAGGGAAGAGGTCAGAGCAATAAGGTTGGTGGCGCTCCAGAATAGATATGTTCTGGACGTCCTCACAACTATGTAAGGAGGAGTTTGCAAACAGATAGGGAGCTCCTCTTGCACATTCCTACCTGCCAACGATGAAGATAACGGAACACTATCAGATGCAGTGGATCAACTGATGCAGATGCATGCCAAAATGGAAGAAGAAGCAAGGGGGAGAGGAAAAGACCAGAGCTGGATAGCGTACATTTGGTTATGGATGCCATCATGGCTGTCAGATGGACTAAAAGTGATAATGGGAGAAATAGTGCTGGCAGCAACATCTGTGTGTGGAATCAAAATCTGCATGGCAAGGTGCAAGAACCAGCAGAGGAGGCTATCGGGATGCAGGTCATGATGGATGTGAATATAGGAGGAGCAAAGGACAAGATTGTGGCAGAAAGGAACAAAATAAGGGAAAGGATTGCACAATGCAAACTGTTCCCACTTGGAGCAATGAAGCTGGACAACCCATTTGATGCAAAGTACCATGAAGGGACGTGGGTTTGGTGTAAACCCAAATAAGTGTGCTGTTACATGAACTGGTCGTTTAATGACCACAAACACTGTTATGGGCACCTCAGAGCAATAAAGAAGATAAGGCAACCAAGAGCAAAAGGACTGTCGCATAAGGATGTGGTTGACAGGAGGGGGGACTAAAGAGCGATGGGGAAGCCTGCCACTCCCCCCTTCCAACTAAATTCATGACAAGGATGAATGACAGAAAATACTGCAATCAGCCATTCTATTTTGGACGAATTCCCAACTGACCCATGACTGACAAGTACGTTGAGAGGTATCCCCTCAGCCAGCCATACTGACCAAGGGACATACAGATCTATCCATGTGTGGATGAAGAGCCACAGGCCATGATCTGAGACACCTGTATGGACAGCTTGGACTAAATCCCAAGAAGCCATGTTGCTGACATCATTTCAGACAACTCAACATAACAGCGTTAGTGTCGCACTTCGAGGGTTCCACGATCAGTCTGAGGAATCACTTGGGTTTAGATGCCGCTAAAGTAATTCAGACTTCCTTCCTGAGAGCACAGCTTGCAGGGAAAAGAAACACCTGTCAGGCCAAGGGCTCAGGCAAAAAGGCAGAACGCACAGCGGAGCTAGAGGGAAGAAAACAAACAAAGCAAATATTACATACCGTTTGTTGACAATTCCAGTCCCTCTACCCCCTCCGAGCCCCACAAGCTTACCTGTGTATTCCTTTCTTTTTGCAGAATACCTACTTGTGACAATACACAAGAATGGGAGTGCGGGAAGTTCAGAGGAAGTTTTCTTGCTTGAAAGAAGCGGAACCATAGACTTCCCTCAATGATGGATTAGCGATGTCAACAGCAGAGCGTCCCACTATCCAAAGAGTGTAGGCAAGTGTCTCTAGAGCCAAGGGGGGGGCGGAGTAGATGATGAACACAGCAAAGCGTCCCAAAAAATCCCACAAGTGATGAACACAGCAAAGCGTCCCAATAAATTCCACAAGTTAGGAACACAGCAAAGCATCCCAACAATGATCAAGAAGTGAGATTTTCTCCACTCGGGAAGCGAGTGGCCAGGAGTGATTCGAAGACTACGGGGTTGAAGGGAGCCGGAAACCAGACATGAGTAACATAATCCAAAAGAAGTCCGAGGTGTATTCCGTGGTCGAGCAGGGGAGTTGATCAAACGAAGGTCTAAGGCAGAACCAAGGAAACGATAACAAGGTCCAAGGTTAACTTAGAATTCAGGAACCAGAAAGGCAAGGAAAAAGGAACTTATTCCAAGAGCGTAGCTCGCGTAACGCAATGGTTTAGGAGCACCGGCTTGCTGGGGGCGCGGCCAATTATAGGAAGTGAAATGAAATTGAGGCGTGGAACGCGCGTAAAAAGAAAGTAAAAAACGTTCCAAGGTTCCTTGCGGGCATCGTCTTCTTGGGAGATGTAGTTGATCACCGGCGGTGGCGTCGGCGTTGCCGCAAACGCCAAGTCAACCGCCACGGCCTTCTCCCCTGGGCATAAGGATACCCTAAGAAACCGGGGGACGTGACAGTACCCCTCCTCAAAGAAGGGCCTCCCCCGGGTCTCGAACCCTTAGACCGGAGAAACGCCCGCAAAAGACGCGGAGCGTGAAGATTTGAGGCGGGTTCCCAGGTACGATCTTCGGGGCCATAGCCTTTCCAATCTACTAGATAATGCCGAGTGCCCCGGATTACTCGAGTATCTAATATGGCCTGAACCTCATATTCCTCTTCCCCCTGAATCGCAATGGGAGCGGGACGATCACCCAAACGTGTACCGGCAACATAAGGCCGTAATAGGGAGACATGGAACACGGGGTGGATCTTCCAAGCTGAGGGTATGCCCAAACGATAGGCCACTGCGTTGATGCATCGCGTGATGGTATAGGGACCCACGTAGCGGGGATTCAGCTTACGTTTGCCTGGTATGCGAAGGTGCACAGTGGATAGCCAGACCTTGTCCCCCAGGTGATACTCCGGGGCTGACCTACGATGCCTATCAGCATTTCGTTTCGTGCGATCCTGTGCTTGGTGTAGATGCTGAAGCACAGCGGCACGGATAGACCGTAACGACTGGGCTGTTGCCTGAGCTGCGGGTACTCGTGCCACTGAAGGAAGGGTGGATGGTAGAACTCGAGGATGTAAACCATACATGGCATAGAAGGGTGAACAACCAGCCGATGCATGGCAGGCATTGTTGTAAGCGAATTCCGCAGCCCCCAATACAGACAGCCAGTCCGATTGATATTGTAGACACAAACATCGGAGATACTGCTCCATTGTGGCATTAAGACGTTCTGTCTGCCCGTCCGTCTGAGGATGGTATGCTGAGGATAGGCGAACGTCAATGCCAAGAAATCGAGTGAGAGCCAACCAAAAACGCGAGGTGAATTGGGATCCACGATCTGAGCTAAGGATCAGAGGGAGGCCGAATAGGCGGACCACCTGTTCGAAAAACAACTTGGCCAATGTAGGAGCAGAAGGAACACCATTGCAGGGGACAAACCGTGCCATCTTGGTGAAGGCATCTACCACCACTAAGATAGTGGTTAACCCCTGGACCGGTGGTAACTCTACCACAAAATCAAGTGACACAGTGTGCCATGGGCGTGATGGGATGGGCATTTTTTGAAGAAGCCCCACCGGTTTTCCAGGTACCGTTTTACATTGTGTACAGACCGCACATTTGATACATAGTCTGCCACATCCTGTTTCATATTGGGCCACCAACACCACCGGAGGAGTAGATCAGTTGTCTTAGTTTGTCCTGGATGAGCCGCCAGGCGAGTATCATGGGACCAGTTTAGGGCCTGTAACCGAGTCCGAGCATCAGGGATATATAGACGTTCCTGTACGTAAGGTAATCCCGATATCAATTGTGCTTTTAGCCCTTGAAGTACCTCCCCATGGTCAGCAGCCCAGTGGCGGATCCGTTCTAATAAGGAACCGGTTGCAGCACAGACACACATAACCGTGTTGTGTGGCAAAACAGGAAGGACTGCCTCCTCGGAGGGGATATCAACTCCGATACGAGAAAGTGCATCGGCCTTGCCATGCAAGGGGCCCGGTCGATAAGAAACCGTGAAATTGAATTGTGCAAAAAACAAATGCCATCTGATTTGTCTAGAGTTGGTACATTTCACTGTGGAAAGAGCTTGTAGGTTACGGTGGTCCGTGTAAACCGTGACCGGGTGTCGACCCCCCAGTAGATGGTGTCTCCACTCCTTAAAAGCAGCTCGAATAGCCAATAGCTCACGTTCCATTATAGTATAATGTTTTTCCGGAGGAGTCAATTTCCTGGAAAAGAAGGCTACTGGGTGTAGTTGCCGAGTCGTGGGGCATTTTTGAGATAAGATCGCCCCAAGGGCAAGGGCAGAGGCATCAGCTTCGATGATGAAAGGTAATAGGGGGTTTGGATGTAGCAAGACTGGAGCCGTAGTGAACGCCTCTTTCAAGGCCTGAAAGGCGTCCTGAGCCTGAGTGTCCCAACAAAAGGGAACTGAGGGACTGGTAAGGCGTGTCAATGGGACTACAATGGCCGAAAAGGATGCAATAAAGCGTCTATAAAAGTTAGCAAATCCTAGGAAAGATTGCAAACCCTTAAGCGAAGTAGGAGCAGGCCAATCAAGGACTGCTCGTATCTTTGCATCATGCATATGAACACCCTGAGAGGATATCACGAATCCTAAAAACTCCACAGAGGAAACATGAAAGACACATTTTTCAGCCTTTGCATATAACCCATGTTCCCGAAGACGGAGTAACACCGTCCGGACATGGTTCTCATGTTGTGATAACGTTTCCGAGAAGATTAATATATCATCTAGATATATCACAACAAAAACATCCAACAGATCTCGGAAGATGTCATTGACAAAGTGTTGGAAGGTTGCGGGGGCGTTACATAGGCCAAACGGCATTACTAGGTATTCAAAAAGGCCGTATTTGCACTTGAAGGCAGTCTTCCACTCGTCGCCCGCACGCACTCTCACCAGATTGTAAGCCCCCCTTAGATCTAGTTTCGTAAAGAGTTTGGCGGTAGAGAGGCGATCCAACAACTCCGAAATGAGGGGTAATGGATACTGGTTTTTTATTGTCACAGCGTTAAGTGCACGATAATCTACACAAGGCCGGAGATCCCCTTCCTTTTTTGGGACAAAAAAAATCGGGGAAGCAGCTGGAGAACGAGAAGGTCTTATATGGCCCAATCTCAGAGATTTCTCAACGTACTCCTTTAGGAGTTCTTCTTCAGGCCGTGCCAAAGAATATATCCTTCCGTGGGGGAGAATGGCATTGGATACCAAGTCAATCGGACAGTCATATTCCCGATGTGGCGGCAGTTGTTCAGACAAACCTTTGTCAAACACCTCAATCAGGTCCTGATATGCAGAAGGTATTTCCACCGTCATCTTAGTAGTAGCGTTACAAGTGAGGATACTTGAAATCAGAGCCTTACATGGAGATGGGTGAGATGTCCCGTGAACTGGAAAGCAGTCCTTCAGACACAGGGGAGAAGAAAAAAGCACTGTTTGATCCACCCAATCAATGATAGGGTTATGTTTACGCAACCATGGGAGGCCTAAGATGACCCCAAATTGCGGTGTGGAAATGAGATCGAAGGACAGGTATTCTGTATGCCCTTCCGTTGTGCTCATCCGCAAGGATTGTGTTTGTTTTACAACATGACCCGAAACCAAACAGGAGCCGTCTACTGCATAGACAAGTTCTGGTGACTCCTTAGGGTCTACCGGGATACCATAGGTTGCTGCCAGATGTTCATCCATATAATTACCTGTTGCCCCGGAATCTATCATGACTGGACTAGAAAAGACTCGAGAGTTGGGCAACATAAAAGACATATCTAAATATATGTGCGCGGCAGCTGTCTGAAGGAATGAGCCATTGGAAGGCTGACCCGTCACATCGGCTCGATTTAGGGACGGGTCGTGGCGTTTCCCGCCCGTTTAACAGGGCGTTTAGGGCAGACACGAATGAAATGTCCCGTTTGTCCACAATACAAGCACAGATTGTTTTGCATTCTTCTCTCCCTCTCTGCTTTTGAGAGGGGACCTTTTACTGCCCCAATTTGCATGGGTTCTACCTCTCCAGAGGTTGGGGAAGATCCCAATTCGGATTTGCCAGGGCGAGGATCAAGGTGACGGCGTTCTCCACGCCTTTGTTGCATCCGAGCATCGACCTGTAACACCAAATCAAGCAATTCAGGAAATACTGAAGGGATAGAAGGGACAACGGACAATGTGTCCTTAAGTTCGTCTGATAACCCCTTATAAAAGACTGCCGCCTTTTTTGATTCAGGCCAAGAGGTTTCTGCGGCCAGTTGATTAAATCGGGCTAAATACGCCAAAAGAGGTTGTTTCCCCTGGGATATTGCCAAGAACTCTAAATCCGAAGCCTGAGCCTTATATCTGGTGTCAAAGACCAGATTCATGGCGACTAATAGGGCATCGAAATCGTACAAGACCGGGTCATTGGACTCCAACAACGGATTCGCCCAGGCCGCAGCCATTCCCCCTAGATGAGAGAGCACAAAAGCTGCTTTTGTTTCAGAATTGGGGAATGCCAAGGGACGGCATAGGAAATGTAAACGACATTGATTGACAAATGTCCTATACGTTTTTGGATCTCCCGTGAAGCGTTCCGGTGGTGCCAATGGAAAAGGACCCGGCAGCACCACAGGGGCTAGGGGTGTCGGAGGAACTGGTGGTGGTACAGGAGCGGGAACATCCCCAAACTCCTCATCCACCGGCAAGGGTTGCACAAAGCTTTGCATGACATCCATGCGTTGGTGCAAAGCGGCATGTGCTGCTGCCATGTCTGTGCGTAACGTGGTAAAGGCTTGCATCATAGCAGCCATAGGATCTGCATTAGGATCCATCTCGGACAGACAGGCACCAGTATTGGGCTCCTAAATCTGTCGCACTTCGAGGGTTCCACGATCAGTCTGAGGAATCACTTGGGTTTAGATGCCGCTAAAGTAATTCAGACTTCCTTCCTGAGAGCACAGCTTGCAGGGAAAAGAAACACCTGTCAGGCCAAGGGCTCAGGCAAAAAGGCAGAACGCACAGCGGAGCTAGAGGGAAGAAAACAAACAAAGCAAATATTACATACCGTTTGTTGACAATTCCAGTCCCTCTACCCCCTCCGAGCCCCACAAGCTTACCTGTGTATTCCTTTCTTTTTGCAGAATACCTACTTGTGACAATACACAAGAATGGGAGTGCGGGAAGTTCAGAGGAAGTTTTCTTGCTTGAAAGAAGCGGAACCATAGACTTCCCTCAATGATGGATTAGCGATGTCAACAGCAGAGCGTCCCACTATCCAAAGAGTGTAGGCAAGTGTCTCTAGAGCCAAGGGGGGGGGGGGGGCGGAGTAGATGATGAACACAGCAAAGCGTCCCAAAAAATCCCACAAGTGATGAACACAGCAAAGCGTCCCAATAAATTCCACAAGTGAGGAACACAGCAAAGCGTCCCAACAATGATCAAGAAGTGAGATTTTCTCCACTCGGGAAGCGAGTGGCCAGGAGTGATTCGAAGACTACGGGGTTGAAGGGAGCCGGAAACCAGACATGAGTAACATAATCCAAAAGAAGTCCGAGGTGTATTCCGTGGTCGAGCAGGGGAGTTGATCAAACGAAGGTCTAAGGCAGAACCAAGGAAACGATAACAAGGTCCAAGGTTAACTTAGAATTCAGGAACCAGAAAGGCAAGGAAAAAGGAACTTATTCCAAGAGCGTAGCTCGCGTAACGCAATGGTTTAGGAGCACCGGCTTGCTGGGGGCGCGGCCAATTATAGGAAGTGAAATGAAATTGAGGCGTGGAACGCGCGTAAAAAGAAAGTAAAAAACGCTCCAAGGTTCCTTGCGGGCATCGTCTTCTTGGGAGATGTAGTTGATCACCGGCGGTGGCGTCGGCGTTGCCGCAAACGCCAAGTCAACCGCCACGGCCTTCTCCCCTGGGCATAAGGATACCCTAAGAAACCGGGGGACGTGACAGTTAGACATGAAGCACATGTGCCATCCACACTTCGGGACACAAACCCGCACTGGAATACATGACTAACACAAGTGTACAGTTCTAATGTTAGAGGACAGATAGATATACATACTGCTTTTATTATTTTTGCCACTATCCAAATGCAGAAACCGGAAGACGCAAGAGATCCCAAGCAGAGCGTGCAGATGCTTACATGCGAATATCCCTATGGAACTGCAGGAGCACCTATAGGACCTTACAGAACCACGTGTGACTAACCTATGGAAATGTAGTACAGCATGAACACTATAGAAACCACATTATGAGGGTTAGGAGAATGACAGCAGGCCTCAGGCCTCTGAGCAACAGACGAGCTGAGTTGATTCAAGCTAGACAGAGAGCAAGATGTGAGAGACAGGACACACAGCCAAGGTCAAGAGATACAGATAACATTCCAATCCCTAGACAACAAAGGGACCAGCTGCAGAAAATACAAATAAATCCTCATAATTCAGAGCTGCACTGCGCAAATTCATGGTCACTGAACACGTGACATGGCCGAAGCAGACAATGGACAGCGATCAGCAGTGGGAAAGGGGAGCTGGTACCAGGCAGCCAGACACGGACGGCAACAAGCATGCAAAAGTATGTAACAATATGTAACTAGTGTTGTGCCAGTCAGTAGAGCACTCTCATACGGCAAAGGTGGTACACACAAGTTACAATACAGACACATGCTCATTCTCATCACCTTGGAGAGGTACACTGTGAGCTGAGAACCTTTGAGGATCCCAGGCCTGGGGATGTCAGCTCTAGCCAATCGCAGTTTAGAGCTCTAGGGGTGGGTAGAAATGGGCAAGAACCAATGGTAAGTCCACCACACTTCAACAATGTTATAGCTAGTGACTTGGCGATGGAACAGGCCAGCCACCTGACATGCGAGGGCAAGTAGAACAACATATATAATGTCCAATATAGGTTAGAACATACTCAATACCCAATCACTTGGCCCAATAGGTTTTTCTGCAGAGGGGCCCAAGATGTGACGAAGTGCTGATGCCATTTAGGAGTAAAATCGGTCTGCGAGCTGAGATGTGCATGAATGTTTTCTGTTCCTGTGCTAATCTCTTTTGGTTTTGTATGTAATAAACCACAGTTTGAACTTGCCATTGACTAAGTCCTCCGTGTATCCTGGGAGAGTGTGTTGGGTCCTCCAAGTCTGCGGACTTCCAATGTCCCTCCTGCATATCTGAGGGTCCGTCCGCAACAGCTGAGACTCAGGAGAGGTGATGCAGGCGGTTCTTAGGTACAGTGAATCCCCAAGCACTCACAAAGGAATGTCCACACAGTATGTTATGTGCTAATACAGTAGTTTTATATAAAATAGCGTTCGGGTTAAAAGCATTACAATTGTTAGTGGTAAAGCCCAGGTGAACAAACTAACAAAACATCTGCCGCCGAGCTTCAACAAGCTCAAAGTTCCACTACCATACTGCATCAAATTCCCAGACAAAGGCCTCATGAAGACCTTTCTGAGAGCACAATTGAATTTACTTCCCACACGTGAAATTCTCTCAATCAGACTGCAGTCCGGTTCTAAGGAATGCAGACTATATGCCACACCTGAAGAGCCTGAAAGCTTAAGACACCTACTGATGCACTGTAAAGCACTGAATCAAGAAAGAGTAGCCTACCTGTCGCCTATTGGAGTCGACTCCTCGGCCTTGGAAGAAGACGCCTGGTGGAACAGATTACTGTCGGGAGAAAACGCTAAATGGACCAACACTGCAGCAAAACTACTCAGCATTGCCTTCAATAAGATCAACTATCATACTGAACAAACAATCTGTTGACTGCTAAGAACACAAAATTCCTTTTCTTCAGCGAACTACAACGATCAGTTCTTCCTTGTAAAAATCATTATGTGATCACACACAAGTAATTAAAAAAAAATTCAAAAAAAGAACTGTTAGCAAGGTGTAACCTCATAGATTACTGTAGGAAGGCAGGTTAGATTAGTAACATTGGCAGAATGTATTATTTAGTGTAGATAAACAATACGGTGTGAGGATCCCCCCACCTAGCCAACCTGTAAGGAAATGTTAAGGTGTAGTTTATCTTGTATATAACAGCCCAGTCCATATTTGTTCAATCTGTTTCTCTTTCTACAGATCCACTACCCCAAAGTAACTGTGCAGTCACAAGAGAACAGGATAAAAGATGAATCTGGGACTCCTGGATGAATCCTGAGGATGGAAGATGCTCTTCCTCATCACAGTGCCTTGGGTGCCTTGGCAAAGTGGTGGAGCTTCTTGGGTTTACTCAACGAGACCCCTTGAGGATGGACCCCTCCCCTGGATGATGGAGTCACTGCAATGTCGATGTTGAGAAGAAGAAGGAAACCAAGCAGTGTCGTAAATGCAGCACTTTCGGTCTTCGCAGTGGTCTCCATTGGTGGATCATTACTCTGGCTATGAATGTCCCACACAAGTGAAACTTGCTGTGGACCTTGATAAGGCTGGGGTTAAGAAGATAAGATGATTGTTGGCCATAGATGACATTTAGGCACGCCGAGCGCAGCGGTATAGTCACGTGTCAGATTTTGGAATTCTGTGGTTTGCTGCCTTTCAGTTCTTTGGTGTTACAGCCACAGCATGGACCTCACGATGGCTTCCGGTAACCTAGTCATGACCACTGAGTTGAACTGCAGACCCTCACAAAGTCTGGACACTTGGGACATCTTCTTCAGGTGTTGGTGGTGGGAAACCCACTGGCAGACACTCCACTGCAGGCAGTGACCCTGGACCTTCCCTAGCTTGGAAAAGTGGACAGATGTCAAGGAAGTGATGCCCCTGGAAGGACTCTTCAATGATTTGTAACTTTTTTTAGCTCTGGGTGTCAAGCAACATTATGCCAGGGTATACCCTCTTCCAGGTGATAATCAGCAGCTTGACTTCCAGCAGTCACAGACAGTCCTCCTCCGGACCCGAGGCAACACAGATGAACATTTTAGCTTCAAGATGATCAGGCATTCCTCTTCTGGACCCATGAAGATCCCTTCTCTGGATGGCAAGCACACAGGACTGTCTTCCAGGACACTTCGGGTGAAGATCAGCAGTTGCATAATGTTCCATTGTGGCCACAGGAAGAGGTCACTCATACATGTCCTCTATGGTTCAGTCCTAGAAACAGCTCAGCAGTTTTTGGAATTGATGACGAGATGCAGCCGTAGACTTCTTCCTCCAACTGGATTCCAGGATGCAAGCTTAAGATGACTTCTTCTGCTTCAGATTTCTTGTTAAAGCTTCTGACATGGAGATGAGTGTGAGGCCCCCTGTTATATAAAACACTCCCAATCAACTCAGGCTGAGCCAGCCAATCACACAGAAGTGAATTCATGCAGGCAGCACCCAATCAAGCTCACAGATATTCTGGCTATTCTCTAGAAGCCAGTCACACAAAGGATGCACATTGGGGGCTCCCTAGCCTTTCTGTGCACCATACTGCATTAATTCCAGTTTCATTCAAGGCTGGGGCAGGCAATGAGTCCCACAAGCAAAACAAGACACTCACAACACAAAAGAAATATTGACTACTCATTCCATTTAGGTAGGCCTCACCCCAAGGGTGTAGCCACAACAAGCAGCCCCTGACTGTCTCAAGACTTTGAGAAAAAACGAGCCTAGGCAATTGAAACCAAGAGGCAACCAGTGGCCATCTTGCATTTGTGCAGGAATCCATTGATTCTGGTGGCAGGGCCTGGCTGTCCCAAAAATGTAGGATACCTAGACCCACTGTCACATCAGCATATTGCTGCCACCAGCCTATACACTGCTCTGTGGGCAGCACACATGTGCCCACACACATACACTAGGGCAGAAGGTTGTACCCCTTCCCATGGGTGCCCTAAGGGTATTTCATGGTCTTTGTCCACCAAGAACAAAATAAATAGCTGTTCCGACAGGAGTCAAAACCTGGCCTCCTGTGCAGAAAATAAGCAGAACATGCAGAATTAGGAGGTATAAGACATGGACAAGGAGGCACTCTTCTTCCAATGTATTTCAAGCATGACATTAAGCCACTGGGACTGGTACACAGAGGGCTGCAAGCAGGATGAAGAGCAAGCAGAGTATCTGGGATGAATATAGTGATATGTGGTTCAAAAAGTGGTCTGCTGTGGTGCTACAGTCTTTTTCCAGTTGCTTCTGTTCAGAGGAGGAGCCTCTCTACCCAGTATCCAGTGCATAAATTCACGATCACAGCGCAGAGCGCCACGCGGGTGATGAGTGGTTCAAAAGTTGTCTGCAATGGTGCTACAGTCTTTTTCTAGTTGCTCCTGTTCAGAGGAGGAGCCTCTCTACCCAGACTCTGGTGCATACATTTACCATCACAGCGCGGAGTGCCGCACGGGTGATAAGGGGTTCGAAATGTGGTCTGCCATGGTCCGCAGTGGGCAGCCATGGCTGGAGTGCTGAGACTTGACATCTATTCCCTTTCGACAATCGACAAAGGAACATTCCGATTTTTCAGCAAATACATTCTACAGTGAACGTTGCGACTGCCCACTACCCTCAGAAAACTAAACACTACTGTAGCGATCTAAGGTGTTACAAACATTTTAACTTTGCCCCCAGATGCTCTCACTTACGTGTCGTGACTAAGGGGCTGGTCCCTTTGAGCCATGCGTAGGTAACTCTTCTAGAGAGTGAGCCACACTGTCCCACCTTCTGCTGTGTGACCTGAGCCCTATTGGGAACTCTTCTCTTGTTATCAACTGAGGCTAGTGCTTGCTTATTTGGCTCCCGCACTCTTACATCACCACATCATGAAACACAATGGGTGGTCAAAGACGAAGCTTGTTAAGTCCACTGCTGGAAAAAAGCAAAGCAAGTACACTAAGCCTTTTTTCACGCCTCTTGAACAATCAGACATTACGGGCTTCTTCGCTTCCACATCAGCCTCTAAAACATGTCACTCATCTGTTCTTATAAGTGATTCTTCTGACCAGACACTGTCCCATGCAAGTGATAACAACAATTCCTTGCTTAAGATGGCCATTAAAACTGTGGCGACTACGACGTAATGAACATCAACTTATCCAACTCGCCTAACTTAGTGGCCTTCGCCTCCTTCTCGCGGTCTTCTGTTTCTCAGGAATCGAGCTGTGATAGTGACGTATCCACTTCCAATGAAACAGCCCAGCTGAGTACAAGCGAACAAATTAATAGTTTAAATGTAATTGCTTCAAACATTGAAGCACAAGCTATCGTTTTAGCGTCATTCATCAAAGAACAACAAGAAGCTAAATCAAGCCCAGTGCAAATCTTGGATATGGTCCCGGCATTGCCCATTAAAGAGTTAGCTCTCTTCAAGCAACAAAAAGTTATTTTAAAAAAACCAACCAAAAAAGTATTGTGACTGTAATCTTACACAGCGCAACAGTGAGACCAACTATACAAGTAACACTACCTCAAACTGATCTGGAAAGCCCAAAAAATCCCCTCTTGATGAGTGGCACTTCAGGGAAATTTACATCCCTCCTCCTATTTACTTCTTGGCCCCAATAAGTAAAGATCTACTTTGGAGCTCACACCCTCACCATTTGGGCCCTAAGGAGGATGATATAGTTGTCCGACCAAAGCAAATAGGCTTCCACTTACCAAAAACGGATTGCCACCTTTAATATACTCGGGTTGATAACATCATGTGAGACGATACTACTCGGCAGGCCTTACTACATGGCCCAATCAAGAATGTTGGTAAAAGACTACCTGAGGACAAAACACACATCGCCACCCGCTTAACCAAGAAAGTAGATACCAAATCTTTCAGCACTGTGACGCATAATCATAATCACCTTTATCTAAACAAAGCATCTACAATTCCAAGGCCCTCCACAAAAGTTCAACAACTAGAAGAAAAATCGCAAACAGATAAACCAATGGTCTTTTCGGCTTCTGACTTGCCGATTATTGCCCCAAACGCTCTCGAAGACCTGGGTAAATGGATAATTCTCGAGGAGTTAAATCTTACTGCCTCTATCCCTTTTTTTTAACAGATCCCATATTTTCGCTATTTTCCATCAACTGCCATATTTCGATTTAATTCAGTCATCAGATATCTCACAAATCAAACTAGCTAAATGGGACAGCACTACAAACTGGGCATTAATCAAATGTTCTCCACCTTTGACAGTGGGCCTTTTGAAAACTCATGCTGATTTATTTACTCAATTATTCCTCTCTCTGATAGTATGCAGAAAGATTAAGAAATTAAACACCAACGCTAAAATGGAGGACGTGTCTCATGACTTCCAAATCTCAGAGAAAGAGGCACTTAGAGTCCTTCAACTACAAAGTGTCAATATTCATGTAAGTGCTCCAGAAGTGGAATACCGGATGCCAGAGTGCACTGTGAATGGAGCAAACTGACCTGCTGCATAAAAAAAAAAAAAAACAACAACATTGGTTATCATGGAATACTAGGGGCTTTCGTTCTTTTTTGGCACATCCAGCGGACAGGACCCTCTTAGAGTCTGCAGACATGTTTATCTTGTAGGAAACTTGGTGTATTAAACTAATTCTCATTGATGGGTTTTCTATTCTTTCCCACAAGGCAATTCCTTCTAAAAAAAGTGGAAGCCTTGCTATGGGGGTTAAGCCATATTTAACTCAGAATCACTTTCTGTATCTTTCTGTATCACCATACGTGATGATTGCGGTTTTACACTCAACCATCTCCTATTCTGAAACGACACTAATTATAAACCTTTATGAGCCCCAGGGTGGGCTCTGGACTAAAACAATCCAAGGGATCTCGGAAAGCTCCATAAGTAAATAGTTTGAGATTTTTCATTCTGATCGAATCGTGATTGCTGGTGATTTCAATAAAAGAGACTTACATCTGGCGTCCCTGAAAGCCCTCCCAGGCACCTCCTCTTGGCATAACTTAATGGACCTCTTTGATCTGACGTTCCTTGACTTTTCTCTTTCTGGCTTACAATCGAATAATTACACTTGGTTCTAATGGAATTGTCAGCTCACATGTTGATTATGTTTTAACCCACTCGGCTTCAAAGCCTAGTTGCGCCCCGATTAAGATAACTCACAACAGACTGAGCGATCATGGAGTTCTTGAGTGCCGTATGGAAATGACAAGCCACTTTCAGCAAATTTTGAGAAATCTAGAGTTTACCACGAATTTCCAAGGCACTCGCTTACATTGGTCAGCCAAGAACATTCAATTCACAAATAATATTTGACTTCGCAACCAGTTAAGTTTGGTAGAAGCTTTGAGATCAGTGACATGGGATCTTGGAAAAATGCTAATTACCGTAACGCAATCTCTGAGAATAAAGATCTGGAAAAGCTGTAGTAACACCATTCTTAACAACAGTGCTCCCTTTCACTCTATTATAGATGATAAAAAAGGCTTTCTCCGAAAAGAACATGCTCCAGTTAGAGCCAACTCTGGGCTTAATAAATAGGAAAAACAAAAAGCCCTTATAACATTGACTACCAAACATAGAAACTGGCTTAAACAGCACAAGCTTTCTACCAGAAGCTCAAATTGGCAGAGATTGTTTTGCTGGTTGAAAACGCATAACTCTAGCTACTTTTGCTCGCGATACAATGATTTCCGTAAAGCTCTATCACCTATCAAATGAAATCCTATATCTCAAGATTTATGGTTTAAACATATCAGGGAGCTTTATTGCATCCCAGACAAACCTGCATTTGATTCACCAAACAATGGCCCTAGTCTGACTTTGATAAATGTCCCTGTGACACAGCTCAACTCCAATCTCAATTTTCAGGAACCAAATATTATTATATTAATAGGCAAAACCAAAGCTTCTCATGCCCCCGGCCTAGACGACGTTCCAATTTTAGTATTTGAAGGCAGCACATTTGAGTGAACTTATATGTCAGTTTAACAAGAAAAGGGGAGGATATTCCTTGTTTGTCACTAGACAACTGTATATCCAATGCCTGATTCCGGCTGTGACGTATGGTCTAGAGCACAGCTCCTGCAGGTCCCCTCTGAAAGCAGTTGGCTGCATGTGTGTGATGTTAATAGCGGTATATATTTATTCATGCAATGTTTGTCAGATACCTGCATATTTATTTATTAATGCAATGTTTGTGGGATACAGGTATCCCACGAACATTGCATAAATAAATAAATAAGCCAGGTCCATGTATCCGCCAAACATTGCATAAATAAATATTAACCGAGCCGTGGACCCTCACTGCATGACCTTTACAGGAGAAGAGGACATTGGGGTGTAAAACCTGACACAGGAAAAGCAGAGGGTACAGGAGTTTCGAGAACGAGTTGGAGTGATAGTTGAAGAAAGGAGATGCTGGTAGAAGAGATGATGATGGAGGCTGTAATGTGGAGCAGCTAGGAAGAGAAGAGGAGGAGAAAGTGGGGGCAACATATGAGGAAAAAAGAGCAGTTGAGGAACAGAAGGAGGAGGAGGCCAAAGGAGGGGAGGAAGATGAGGCTGCAGCAAAATACATTCTGCCACAAGACCAGAGGCTCTGTGTACAATTAACCTAGCAGGCCTAGTGCAGACTTTACCTTTTCTTTCTTTTAACAATAAATGTGGCCTGTGGGCGCCCGAGCTGCTCAGAGCTGGCCTTCTTGACTGCAGCAAAATAAACTCTGCTACAAGACCAGGGGCTCTGTGTGCAAACAACTTGACTCGCACACTTAACGTTTTCTTTCTTTCACCAATAAATCAGGTTAAAGCGCAAACGCAGTCCCCCACTACCAGAAATAATGTAGTTGAGCATCCCGCATTTGGGGACATTGCAGGGGTCAGCAAATCCGATGTGCAATGAATGAGCCTCATCCTGAGCGATCTGCCTTTCTGATCGCAGATTCTCCCCTGCCAGGTAAGTATAAGTTGCAAGCAAGAGGGCAGGGGTTGGGCCATGCAAGCCCCGCTAAGAGAGGGTGAGAAGGCAGGCCCTGACCCAGCCCCAGCCCTCCCAGAAACCCTGAGCGTCTGCGGAGCTGCCTGTCACACGTGTAGGGGGAAGCTCTGGCAGGCAGAGCCCAGCAGAAGAAGCACATTGTAACACAGTTCCTTTCATCAGGCCCTGCTCGGTCCGAGATTTGTGAAAAATGTGGGCCTCGCTGCCAGCCAGCAGTTCCAGTCAGAATGCGAGCGGATCTGGTGTAGTGTGCCCACTGGCCTGTTGGCACCAGACAGGTCCATGGCCCTCCTGGGCTGAAAGGTCAACCTGCTTAACAAGAGCGTCTCATGTGGGGAGCCCCCCAACAGGACATGGCAACACTGTGAAGGTAAGGCCCGATCATGCCCTATCGGTGGTCTGATGGGGCCGGCGGTGGCAGCTGATAGCCAGCTGCCAACCCACCCCTATCCTTCCCACCTACCCCCAGGAGCTTGCTGGGCCTTCTTAAGTTTGGAGGGCCTGGGCACGAACACAGAGTCAGGGCAGGGTGGCTTCAAGAACAGCAGGGGCACCATATATCATGGAGCGCACAAGTCTGGGGTTAGGAGCCTGTGCAATTCAACCCTCCAGTGAATGCTGGCCCTCTTGACAGCAGAAAAATTCTGCTACAAGAACAGGGGCTCTGTGTGCAACCAACCTACTCACACAGGTGACTTTTTTCTTTCCTTCACCAATTATTCAGGGCTGTGGACCCCTGAGCTGCTCAGGGCTGGCCCTGTTGACTGCAGCAAAAGAAACTCTGCTACAAGACCAGGGGCTCTGCGTGCAAACAACCTACTCACACAGGTGACTTTTTCTTTCCTTCACCAATAGTTCAGGGCTGTGGACCCCTGAGCTACTCAGGGCTGGCCCTGTTGACTGCAGCAAAATAAACTCTGCTACAAGACCAGGGGCTCTGCGTGCAAACAACCTGATGTGCACACTTAACTTTTACTTTCTTTCACCAATACATCAGGGGAAAGTAGCAATCAAGAGGGCAGGGGTTGGGCACGTTCTGGATTCCCTGCTAAGAGAGGTTAGGAGGCAGGCACTGACCCAGCCCCAGCCCTCCCGTAAGCCACAACCCAGTTAATTTATTTATTTATGCAATGTTTGCCGGATACAGGTATCCGGCAAACATTGCATAAATAAATAAATCTGCCGGGTCCACGTATCATTGTATATTTAGCGATGTTCATAGTGGGCATTTTGAAAGGAGGGTTTAGTTGCCCCACCTGTTGTTGACTATCCAATTATTTCTTTCCGTTACTCTATACAGATATAACACCTATACTTAGTTACTCACTTAGAAACAATCCCGTTTACTGATAGGTTTTAGAAGTTTGCCACGTAGGATGACATTGGTAATGACGCAGGTCTACATGTCAGTAGTGACACATTTGGTCTATATAAATGTGTTTTTTTCTTAAATAAGTTGAGAGTTGAGTATCAAGCGATTACTGATGTTCATTGTACTCCCTGTTTTAATTACTTGCATTAAAACAAACTATTGCCAAACTATTTGTGTCATCTGAATTATTGATGTTTGATCAAAATCTGCATCCCCATCCATCTCCAGGGTATGGCTACTCGTATTAAAGGGCTGGAAGCCTCGAGTTCACATTATTTTCCAAGAAATTGGATGGTTTCCTAAGTGGGGAGGAGACCCCTGTGATATGATGCACTCATTTAGTAGACGTATTGATTTATGGGTTTGGAATGTGAACATCGCACATTTGAGAATCTTGAAAAGTTATATGTTCATTGCTAACATATTATTTACATTCAAGAAAGCGTCCCTCTTGCTTATTAATACAGGTAGGCAGCTATCACTGAGGATTAGCTGCCTACCTGTATTAAGTATTTCTCTCCTTAGAGTGATTCTGCCAAATTTGTCTTAATTTGTCTTAATAAATCACAACCTGAGATGGCAAAGCATGTTCTAATGGAGTGCCCTAGCCTTGCAGCAGTATATATGTGTCATCTGAGTAAATATGTGCATCAAGGGGATACGATAAAGGAGCTCTCTCTTTGGAGACAATGGGCCTCATTACGAGCCCGGCAGTAGCCGTGCAGGTAAAACAGGCAGACTGCCGCTGGACTCACAAAGTTTTCCGTGCCTGGCTCCACGGAAACACAGGGGGACTATGACCGTAGAGATCCTGGAAGACAGACGCTGGAAAAACATTAATCCCCATTCCCATTGAGTCTCAGATGACTCAATGGGAATGGGGATGATGGAAGCACTGGCACTGTTAATAACAGTACTGATGCTTCCCGCAAAGTCTGCGGCCGGGTGCCATCCCGCACGCCAGGTCAGACCTGGCAGGCGGACGGCAGCCGCCCACAGACTCGGAGTGTGCCAGGCCTTAAACAACGGTGCCGGTAAGCGAGGCCCAATGTCTTAACACCAAAAATAAAGGGATACGCATGGCATTATACAGGATATGGAGCATAGTGAAAAGTGTATCACTCTGGTAGAATAGTAAACATTGGTTTTAGCAAGAGGCCCATGTTTTGAGCAAGTGGGCTGCATTGGGAGTCACCACCCTGAATATAGTCCCAGTAAGTCAGAATACTGTTGATCTGATGGTCTGTACTATTTGGTCATATCAAATTGTCTTGAATGTATCTCTTTTGTAAACCTCTCTAGAGCTTACTCTAAGTATTTTAAGCTGTCTAAGTGTCAAGTGTGCACAATGTTTACTTATATCCATATGATGATTATATGCTCTGTATGTTTTATTCCTTTTGTATATTTTTTTGGTTGAATGCAATGGATGTTAAATTATCAGCTGATCAATGAACTAATAAATCTATGTGTTTAACATATTAGTCCCTGTATTTATGGAAGTATCCATATAGATAAAACATACACATTTGTTCATGGATTATGTTGATGTGAGCGTGTGATCCCTACCCACCACCCTTAATTTGGATAGTTAACTTTTGCCAGCTCTTGGTGGATGAGCTGGGGGGTTCTCGGACCACGCTGCCGGCTACATTTTTTGACTGCTTACCACTTCACGTATTTCAAGAGTGATCACGAGCGCACAGCACTCTGTACTCGAATCCACAACCTTTAATCCTTCTTTCATTTTTCAACATTTTGCTGTGATCGCTGAGATTCAATTATTATATGATGACGGATTATATGAGTAATCGAGACAATGGCAGGGCTGCTCTTTTCTCAACGAGGGGTAGCACATCTAATGCGTTGAAGAGTAGTTACACTACTACAGAAACCTTGAAGCAAAAATGTATCAAACTAGAAAGATTGTCTAAAAAGGAAATATATAGTATTGGGAGCAAGCATCCCTTACTAACTATTTGGAGAACAGTTTAATTCTGAGGGGTCTGCGTATTCTCATATTACCTAATTTTGATAATGATGAGGACGCTGATTTGGCAGAACAGTGGGTTAACAATCTTAATCAAAGTTCCAAAAATATGCTAGAACTCTTAATTCTTTATGCTACACGCAAACATAAGCGAGTGATTGCTCTAATTGAGGGTGTTAAGGAAGAAATCAGTGTGATGCCCAATGAAGAGGAAACTAAACAAAAAAACTTTGAAAAAATGCATGAGATTTTGATTGAGTATCAGGATGAAATAAAATTGCGTAAATTCAGAAAATACTTTCGAGACGATAAAGACTATTGAATGGATATGGTATACAACTTTCAGCCGAAATATGACAACATCACCCCCAGAAGTAAACCCATTTCTGCACATACCACACCGGCCAGCTCTGATCTGGAGTCAGAAGGTGATTCTACTGAGCCAGGGACTAGGGAAACCGATAGTAATGAGCAAGGCAGTAAGGGAGTAAGGAGCAAACCAATATGGATTGGAAGAGTTGTTTAGAAGAAATACTCAGATTCAAGAAAGGGAATCAGAGATTTCTAAATACCAAACAAGTCAGATTTAAAAAAACACCTACTGTGTTTACTCCAACAGCAAATTCCACACCAAGGGCAGGAAGGGGGGAAAGCAGAAGTGGAAGCGGAGGTTCAGACGAGGACAACACATGTCCGGGGATTCTGACCCGCTCCAGTACCAAAAAACGGATGGGCAAATGAATGATATTAATTTGGTAATTAATTTGTCCAATAAGGTTTTGTCAAAGGATGGGATTTCAGTATTGAATATAGGCCTTTCTTTCACTCCAAGCGCGTCAACACATTTTGTGGATTTTGAGATTGATGTGTTCAAATTTCTTAGGAAACTTAAACTTAAAAAATGTTTTGCAACTCAGGTAAACACCTATGTACCCAAACCTCTTTTGAAACCGATAAGCACCCTGTCCATTTTGGATGTTAGTAACATTGGAACATTGATGTTGCTTAATCAAGATGTTATTCCTTCAAGGGATACCATTCATCAAGACTTGGACATTAATGTGAGACATCTTAATATTCGAGAACTGAGACCCAATTCCAAATTTCCACCACAATTTTTGTCACAGAGTGTTCTAGAAACTTTTCATAAGGCACTCATTTCAGACATACAAAGACATTTATACAGTAATATTAAAAATGGTGGCAGGAAGAGATTCAATCTTACAAGATCTGAATTTAAGGCATTAGACAATCTTGCAAATGACAAGAGCATTACGATCAAGGAGGCCGATAAGGGTGGCAATGTAGTCATCCTTAACACCCAGGACCACATTGCAATGGGTAGAGAGCATCTATCCATAGCTAACTATTACTTGAAGCTTAAATCCAATCCTACCAGTAAAATTGTAATAGATCTGGGAAACCTGCTACAGGAGTGGCACACCAAAGGCTTTCTTACCGATGAGGAAAAATGTTTTCTCTATATCTCTGAACCAACTTTGCCGACATTATATTTTCTGCCTAAAGTGCATACGTCTTTTGGCAAGCTACCTCCAATTCGACCTATAATAAGTGGCATTAATTGGGCCACAGAGGGTTTATCTAAGTATTTGGATGAAGCATTGAAGCCATTTGTGTTGACAACATTGTCCTACATCAGGGACAGCACGCATGTGCTGCAGGTCCTCAAAACTGTTAAATGGGAACCCGATTATTTGTTGGCTACCATTGATGTGGTCGCCCTGTACACCTCTATTGACCTGTGATGACGGTTGATTATACTTTTCGTAACTCTTCTGCGTCTTTCACACAACATGTTGATCTGCTAAAGGACTTTTTGAGATTTGCACTGTCTAATAATGTTTTCATATTTGACAATGAATACTATGCACAACAAAAGGGAGTTGCAATTGGAGCGAAATTTGCACCCTCCCTTGCGAACCTCTTTATGGCACAGTATGAAGAATCATATATTCTAAGGAATTATGTTTATGGGAGTAACCTCAGTCTATGGCATCGCTTTATTGATGACATTTGTATAATTTGGAAGGGAACACAGTCATCATTTGAGGCTTTTCTAGAATACACCAATAATAATTGTTTTGGTATTAAATTTACTGGCCACTGCAATAAACCAACAGAGGTGAATTCAGTGCTGTTTGCCCAGAGTAACCATCAAAGGGCAACAGTAGACAATATACCGAGTGGAGAATTCCACAAGGCGAGAAGGAATTGCAGCAAAACCTCGGATTACATCCAGGAATGTAAGATCCTTGAACAGAGATTTGCTAATAGAGGGTAATAGGAACATGTCATTAATGAAGTGTTGTCCAAATTTGCTGATGTGCGACAGGATGACTTATTGGTGGAACAAGACATGTCTAAAGATACATCACCTCACATTGCCATCATTACTAAATATTCTAATGATTCTTCAATTCTGTACAAACTGGTCAAGAAGCACTGGCATATTCTCCGATTAGATAAGGATTTGTTACCTTTCTTATCAGAAAACCCGAAATTTACATTCACAAAAGCCCTTACCATCAAACAGAAAGTATGTCCTTCCTTTTTGGACACATCCAGTGGTGCTGCTGGTGGTTGGCTTAAGGCCACCAATGGGTTCTTTAAGTGTGCTCACTGTAATCAATGTATATTTGCACATGAACATTTTCAGACATTTACTGATATGTTTGAAACTGTGGTTAGAATCAATAGTTTTATCAACTGCAAGTCGTGCTATGTAGTATACGCGATCGTGTGTGTGTGTGTGTGTGTGTGGTAAATTATACATTGGCAGCACCATTCGCCAATTGAGAGTTCGCATCAGGGAACATTTGGCGAGCCTCGCGACACCTGAGGCCAAATCACCATTGGCTATTCACTGGAAACTAGAACATCAACTACAAGATAAGGCTAATCTGAGATTCATAGGTCTTATGAGAGCTAGTAGGAGCAAGAGAGGGGGCGATATTCAACTCTGACTCAGGCAGATGGAATCCAAATTAATCTGTTTTTTAAGGTGTACAGAAAGGGGCCTTAATACTGGTCATGATATGCATGTGTTTTTATAAGTTTTAATGTGGCTATTATTGGAATAACAATGTAATGTTACTCATGGATTCTGCTAGTAGTGACATGAGCCTGTTGAGTAGGACCAGCCCTCAGCTCTGCATCACAACTATTTTGAATGTTAAGAATAGGAGCTTTCAGGGTCTTGCCACCCATTCTTTAATGCCTGCAATGAGCTATTGTTGAGCCATTTCTTTGGCTGGATTTTGTGACATTGTGTTTGTAATTGTAGGACTAGTGGTTGTCTCTAATTGCTGTAGCCGATGCACATGTGGTATTTAATATTCTAATTCAGCACAGAGCACGGCTCCGCACTTCCTAGCTGCTTTGCTTGGATTTGTTTACTCGTTGCCTTGGTGACACGGCACGCGCGTCACGTCATTGCGTCTTTTTCTCGCAAATATATTGACACTGTGTCCACAATTTTAGGTGGGGCTGACTAGTGGTTGCCCTTAATTATAGCTGCCGATGCACTTGTGACATTCAATGATTGTAATCCAGCACGGAGCACGTCCCCGCGCTCTTCTTGCTGTTAGGGACGTGTTTACTCGTTGCCTTGGTGACACGGCATACACGTCATGTCGTTACGTCCTCTCAAGCTAATCACATGATTTCCAATATTTAAATACAACACAGAGTGCCGTTACGTGCTTATAGAATGCTTTGCTGGGATTTGTCCCCTTTACTTACCACGCCGATTTACGGGTCAGTTAATGATATGATGCCAATGCATTTTCTGCTTTATCTGGCACAGTACTTGTAGATCTTTGTTTTAAGGAGCCTCGGATATGACATGCCTCATTCATTACGTTGTGTTGAATTGAAAGAGCAACTACACACAGAAATCTGCAGAATTCGTTTTGTTTCTATAGTAAATGGTCTTGCAATAGCAATTTACTTGGTTCAGTTGATGGGACTGTCATTCCCATCAACTGTCAAATTACAGGTATGCCTTCATAATTGTTCAGCACCCATTTTGTATGCAGTAGTTATATTTTTGCAGAGAGACAATATTGTCTTTATTCATTCATTAGCCGTGTCTGATCAAAGCTACTTGACATTTTCACCATTATTGGACTTGATGGCTCTTATTCTGTTAGGGTTAATGCATGTAGGTACTCACTAATGGATGGTTTGGTTATGGATTTCTAACTGATTATTGTGAGACATAGATGCATGAATCTATGGGTGGCAATTCTGCTGGTGCTCTCTTTATTCTTTCTTCTTCTCTTCTCATTTGTGATTTTGCAGGTTTTTAGGGAATTAGTATTGTGTTCTGGTAAATTATTTCAACCTCACATATCTAGTTACGCATTTCCATTATCTCACCTTCGTTTGTTCAAGGATGAGTCACTAGTAATAGGTTTCTGATGATATGTATCATTATACAAACCTCATGAGGAAATTCTTTTATTTGATCCTTTCCTATGTGTAATCAACACTTATTATGAATCCCCTCCTCCACCACATGGATCGTGGTATGTGTTTTTTCAATTATTTGTTGAATATGCAATTATATTTTTGTTTTGTGACATTATATTTGTTCATAGGATATTATGCATGGATGGTAATGCTTTCTGAACTGATTCATTTTTTTTATATTTGTGATTTTGTAACATATGCAGCCTTGAGAACGACCCACAGGTCGACGCACTTGTCGGCTGATCAATGAACTAATAAATCTATGTGTTTAACATATTAGTCCCTGTATTTATGGAAGTGTAGATATAGATAAAATATACACATTTGTTCATGGATTATGTTGATGTGAGCACGTGATCCCTACCCACCACCCTAACAGGCCGATTCATGGAATGAATGTGTGCTGAAAATGTCAGCGCAAGCGTGCGAAAGCGCGCAAATTGCAGTGCCAATGCGAAAATCACAGCGCAACCTGTGCACAACGATTCATGGAAGTCCGTGCGTGTGGAAATCCATGGATGTGCGCTAAAATCCTGCTTGGCGCACGCTGGCGCACACGTCTTCAAACAGCGTGCGCTAAGCACACAGCGAAAGCGCACATAGCGCAGCGCACACAACAAAAGTAGGCGTAACATAGGGCGTGACATGCGGAATGGGGAACAACATGTGAAAATGTGGGCGTCACGGGGGAAGTACAGGAGGCAAGTGCGCGGAACGCCCACACGCTCGCCCACAACACGTATTCATTGAATCGAATGGGGCCAATGCGTGCACCAAAAAAGACGCGCTAATCCGGAAACACGTATGCCAGCAGGAAGCAGGCGCATGTGGACCCGCGCAGCATAAAAGTTGCGCAAACAACAATTAAGCTCAGACCAGGATGAATATACCGTTCCTAGCAGCAGTGGTCGTGGGATACCGCAGGAGGAGGAGGAGGATAGTCAGGCCCAGAATTTTTACACCCAGAACCAGCCTTTTTGGGATGCCTGATGACCAGGTGTATGGGAGGTACAGGTTTCCACCTCACATAATACTCGACCTGGTGAGTGAGTGGGAGGATGACCTCACATCACCCACCCTGTGCTCCCAAGCACTCAGCCCCCTGGAGAAGGTCCTTAATGTACTGCACTTCTTGGCCACTGGATCATTTCAGCGGACAACTGCCATAGTGGGGGGGGGGTGTCACAGGCCATGCAGTCACGCTGCCTGCACCAGGTGTAGGCCATCATGACTGCACGCCCATCAGTCTGCAGGCACATATACCTGCCCAGAACACCTGCAGAAAGGCAGGCTGCTGTCCAGGATTTTTATGGGGTGGCACAGTTCCCCAAAGTGCTAGGTGCCATTGACTGCACCCATGTGGCTCTACGTCCTCCCAGGGCAACTGAGCAGATCTACAGAAACCGCAAGCACTGGCATTCCGTCAACGTGCAGGTAGTATGCGATGCCAAGGGAATCATCACCTCAGTATATGCCAACTATCCAGGGTCCACCCACGACAGTTTCATTTACAGATTGTCAACCCTAAACCAGGACCTAGAAGCTGGGCGGCATGGTGATACATGGCTGCTTGGTGAGTGTAAATGCCACTGCACATGCATGCATGTCAGATACTGAGTAATGTCACAACCCCACTAATGATCCCCATCACCACCTCCCCAGGGGACAGTGCCTACCCCTGAGCACCCACATGATGACGCCAATTCGGAACCCCACCACGCCACCTGAGGTAAGATACAACACAGCCCATATTGCAACTCGGGGCATAGTGGAGCGCACATTTGGAGTGCTCAAGTCACGCTTTCGCTCCCTTGACCGCTCTGGTGGGCAGCTGCTATACGCGCCCCCAGTAGTGTGCAGGATCATAGTGGCAGCATGTGTCCTGCACAATGTTGCAACACGCCGGGGCCTGCCGGTGGACATGGTGGTGCCCCCACATCCCCAACCACATGCACGCCCGCTGCGCATGGGAGGGGAAAGGGCACATGGTGAGGCAGCCCATACGCAGCTGGTGGCTGATTACATCACCTAAAATCACACCCCTGTCGAGTGCACACAGCCCTGGCACATACCAGCTGACAATCAATGATGATGGCATAAGGGACAGTCAACTGTCACAACCATACCAGTCTGAGATTGGCCACCTGAAAGTGTTACATTGTGTGCATCCCTACCTACTGAAAGACAACCGATGCTGTGTCACAAAAAGGCACACATTTATGCTGCATGAATGACTACCCCCTTGCAAAATACAACATGAAAATAGTGCCATGTCACCCAACCCCTCCCCATCTCAGCTACCCAACACACCATGGCATATCATACAATGTGAAAGCAAACAAATGAATTCACAACACATGACACAACTGTCACAAAGTGCACTGTCCCAAATGGAAACAGGCCACAGACAATATGCTCCCAGTAATCAATAATAAACAGCACACATGAACAAATACTTACCAGCAACACAATACAACAACACAGGATGAAACAGTGGAAAAATATGACAGTACAAAATCAAAGTAGTGCAAGTCTTACAACCTGAATAAGCCAGCACATCGACCCCTTCCAACTGCAGAGGGTTGCTGTCAGGCAAATGTGTCAGTGTACTGCATACAACATGAACTGCATCTACAAAGGAGACGGCCTTGTGAAGACATGAAGAAGGTACCTGTGAATAAGAAGGAAGACATGGATGCACAAGCACATATCAATACACCATGCAGTGTTCAATACAACAACAATCCCCACTAGGGATGTCCACACAGTTTTTGACCACAGACTGCCCACACATCTCATGGGAGCCCAATGTCACTGTGTATGTCACTGTCACTTGGTCACAGCCTTTGCAAGCCCATGGAAAGGGGAAGCAGGAGGGGTGTATATGTCAGGAACCCAAACACAGGACAAGCCTGCATGTGCCCAGCTGGAACACACAGTGGATGCCCACGGGAGCCACACAGGCAACACACTGTAAACAAAACAAAACAAAAAAAACTAGAATACAAAATGGCCATGTGGGGGTCGGGGGGGCCACCCAGGAGGTTCGAGGACAGGGTGCACACCAACACCCACCTGCGTGGATGTTGTGAAAAAGAAATTACCTCCATGGGCTCATGGGCTCATGGCCTGCACGGCTACGCCAATTTGGGAGAACTGCTGTCGCTCTCTTCACACTCTGTTGCTACATCAGGAGGTGGCGGTGCTATGGGAGGCAGCCCATGCAAAGCGCTGGTATGGTCCTCCATGGCAGCAAGCATGCAGGTGTGGAATGTCTGGTTCTGGAGGATGATAGTACAGAGATCCCCATGCAGCACCTCACGGGTTGCCTGCATTTCTGCACGCATGGCCTCGCGTGATGCTCGGATCTCCTCATGAGTTGCCTGCAGCTTAGCTGAGAGCGAACGTGTGAGCTGCTCCAGCTGCTGTTCTGCCCTAAAATTTTGGGAAGCCTCAAGTTCAACCAGATTCTCCCTGAGGAAATGGAGTTCTAACCTCAGGGCTTCCCTGTGGCCCTGGGACTCTACAGATATGGCTTCGCACAGAGTCTCCAGTGCCGCCCGACGGTCCCTGTTGGACGCCAACATGTCCTCCCTGCGTGATTGGCAAAAGGACTCTGTTGCCTGCTGTTGGAGCTCCCTCTGCCTTTCAGGGGGGAGAATGGAAGTGGCCACCCTCTCCATTGCCTGAGCCATCATTTCAACCGATGCTCCCTGTTGTGCTGCTATACCGTACATGGAGTTTTTTCCATAAAGTATTGCCTGGTGGCGCACGGCCACCGCATCGGCAGGCCCAACACCTGTTTGGGGCAAGGCGATCTGCACCTTGCAGTGCTGGCACTGCCTGAGGCTGCAGGACTGCATTCCCCCTCTGATCTGCTGGCCCAGGGACAGAATCAGATGTTGTGGAGTGTGAGCCTGCATCCGTAACTGCCAAAGGCTGAGTTACCAACACTGAAATCCCCATAGAGGGGTCTACCCCTGGTGCAGGTGGGTTGGACAGACCAACATCCCTGCCAGAAACACTCACCTGCGACAACACATAAGTCTCAGCATCCTATTCAGCCCCTGAATCATAGACGTCTCGGGAGGTGCACCCAGAGACACCTCTGGCCAGTATGGTCTTCAGGAGGATTGGGTTTTCACCCACCACCACACCACGTCCTCCACTGGTGCCCGGTTGTGGCTGAGATTCCTCCTGGGTCTGCACCATCTCCTCCACCTCTACAGCATCAAGTGCGTCATCACCTGCAAAAACATGAAAGACAACAAATGGAAACAGGCATGAGCACCATAGCACACGCATAGGCCTGACAAGCCAGAGATCCAGTACATGAATTACACATGTCCCACATGACCATAACCCTGGCTTGCATGCACTGTTAATGAGTTGGAAGGGGAGGCACAAAGCAGACACTGAGGACACCAAGATGGAAAAGCAACTAATTTGCTGCATGCTGGATAGCACTGGCATCACACATTAGCCTGTGAGTGGCATGTCCAATACACATACATGACACATGCCAGCACACAGATGGCATGTAGCATAGCCATGGTACATTTGACAAGTACAGCCATATGTCAGTGAATGAGTACTGTCACCCATCCATGTGAGATGGACATGATGAGATGAAAAATACAAAATAGTGTGGCAAAATACGCATGTGCCACACACTGCAACACATCCAGTGGACAATAATACAGTGATGGCAGGCAGATGGATACATCAATGGTTGGTCACTTCAACATGACAGGAAACAACAATCATGTTCCACATTCAAACAGGCCCCAAAAATTAATGTGAGCAGGCCCTTACTCAATCAGCCTGAATGGTAAAATCATTCCCATAACAAGGTAATAAATGTGGGCCAATGTGGGTTGTAATCTATGACAGAAGCATGTCACATATGTGGCATTAGGGGAGAAAAATGTGTAGCAAAAATGGGAGGATTGAAACAATCAGGCTGAATGAACACTGAAAAATCTGAACAATGTTGTTGCAAGATGACAGTTCAAGGGCAACTGCAGTAATGTGGAGCTAATTGGCTACTGTGGTCAGAAGGGATACTGTCATACCCAAACCCAAGGCCGGTGAATGGTTTGGAGGAAGCACATGGGTGACCCATACCACTCAGGAGTACACACCCTCACCTGGCACTCAGTCATTACACAACACCCAAGAAACATACACATGGATTACACACACTTGCATGGGCACTCACCGGACAATGCCCCATAATCTGGTAGGTCTCCCACGCCTTGGATCTGTTCCTCTGTGACAAAGGTTCCAGCAACAGACTCATGTTCAGTGAGTTGGTCGTCCTCTGGTGGAGACCCACCGCGAGTCACCAGAGTAGAGGCAGAATTGGAAGCCAGCTTGTTCTTTGCTCTGCGTTTCAGGTCATTCCACTGCTTGTAGCAATCATCAGCTGTGCGCCTCACAAATCCAAGGGCACTAATGTGCTCCGCGATGGTCTGCCAGTGGGCCCTACGTTGAGCAGTCGTAGTCTTACAGCCTGCAGTCACCAACATTTCGTGGCTATGTGTCGACACATAGGCCACAAGTGCATCAAGTTTGGCGTCATTGAAGCTAGGCTTCGTTGACGTGCCGGAGTGTGTAGCCATGTCTGGAGTCTCAGCCTGTAGTGCAAGAGCACCCTTTTTCTTCTTCTTGTAAGGTGGTGCGGTTCCTGATTGGCTTACGCCCCTTTGGTCAGTAGGGGCAGAAGCGCAGGTGGACTGGCTACTAGAAGCCTGTAAAGGCACAATGATCATAGGTCTTGGTGCAGGCCTTGGCTGCAGGGTGATGTCGGCAGGGCCAACATCGGTGTGATGGACCTGGACAGACACTGTCCTGGCTGGGAGACTCGGAGCTGGGGTGGATTGAGCTGCAGCTGCCCCTGCAGCCTCCCCACCCTGGCTACTTGGAGCAGCAGATGATATTGCTGCCCCAGATCCACGTGGCCTGGTGACAGCAACATTCACTGACACACGTGTATTAGACTTGCTGACCTGGAAGTCAGCCTGGGAGTCATCCTGTGCCGGTTCAGGTGACAAAATGGGCCGGTCCAACAAGGGCTGAGCTGGGATGGTATCAGCTACATTTCCCACAACCAATGGGGGGGGCATAGGTGTCCCTGATTGGTCCTCCACACACGGGGCTTTAGGGACACCCTGCAAATCCTGGCCACGTCCCCTACCATGCCCACCACGCCCACCTTTTGGAGGTCAGCCACCTTTGCCTCCCTTACTGCTTGGTCGCCTCCCAACCATGGCACTGATGTTGTTGTGCGTATGGGAGTTGCAGTAAACAATTGTCCTGGGCAATTGGGGTGAAAGGGCTAGGGTACTAGATGGAATTCGTACCCTAGTGCTCTAGCAAGGCTGTATGTGACCCCTGGAGGAAGATGATGGGTCACGCAACGCACAGGCACCCCAAAAACAAAAGTACACATGCACACAACCCCTGGTAGACCATGTGCATGGAAAAATGAACCCGCACTATGCTGTGGCACCCAGAAACACAAAAATAAGCGTACACGTGTTACACGCAGCCTGGGGTACGCGACACACAGGGACAACCACAGTTGGAAAATAAGTGCGCGACTCACCATCTACCTTGAAAAAGAACGTGAAAAGACATGCGTGTGCGCGTTGGCAACACCCCCACCAAAAGAAGAAAAGAACGCAGTCTGAGGAAACAGGGAGTATGAACTGGAAACGTTGTGAAGTAATCGCGTGTGAACCGACAAGAAGTACAAGAAACACCCGCTCGCTCTCCACAAAAAGTACGTACAAAAAAATAGTGTGATACTTGTACCTTTTAAACCAGTCCACACATGCAACGTCACTTACGGCTTACGCGCTAAGGCCCTTTCCTCCAATAGCCCGGTGACGTGCAGTTTTCTCATGTGCTGATTCACAATGCACCCGTGTTGTGGGGAACTCCCGCGCACGTAACGTCACTTATGCGCTTACGCGCTAAGGGCCTTTCCTCGGATTTCACACTGATGTGCACTTTTTTCACGTGCCAAATCACTCCGTATCAAGCTGGCCACGCGAAAACACACGGAAGACCATGCTCCTGCCCAAAAGGCCATTTTCCTGCCCCCAAGAGCCCTGAGCACGCTCCCACCAGCCATCTGCTGCTGCCTGCCTGCTGCCCTCGTGCCATGCTATTTGGTGCCTGCACGTCAGCCATCTGCAGGGGTCCAGTTGCTGTGTCCACCCCTGCTGGAATAGAAGACGCCCGACTGGGATACCATTGCTCCACAGCCCAGCCCCAGGACCCAGTTGCCCTCCCACGCTTGCCTTGGGGGTCGCCATGTTGGGGCAAACACCATCTGAGACCACTGGCGACCCCCAGCCAGAGAGGCAGAGGGCCACCAGCTTCAGTGAGAAGGAAGTTGGTGTCCTGGTGGAGCGTGTCCTGGGGCATTATGATGCCATCTTCAGAACGTCACGTGCCAACAAGGTAGGATAGTAGAGGATCCGGTCGGACACAGTGGTTGCCATCCACGCGGAGTGGGTGGCAACCGGCGACATCAAGCACGTCCAGAAGCGCTGGGAGGACTTCAGGTCCAGGACCCTCTACAAGGCCCGGCGCCTCGTGGAGGGGGGCCGGGTCAGCATGAGCAACATCCAGATGTGGTCTCCACAGAGGAGGAGGAGCCCGCTACTGAGCTGCACATGGGGCCTGGTGGGGGTAGTACCACTGGTGCAAGTGGTGCAGTCCAGGGCTAGGGTCAGGAGGCAGCACAGGTCACCACGGAGGGGCCTGTGCATGTCGCTGTCCTTGACCCTGTGACTGCACCACCATGCACCAGCAGGGATGCCCCATCCCAGGCCCATCCGCAGGTAGGGGGGAGTACCACGTCATCTGCCTCTCCACTACCTGCAGATGAGGGGTCCTCCATCCTGGTTGGTGTCACGTTGCGCACGCGTGACATTCGTGATGACGTGCGTGCTTCTTGGGCTGAGCACGCACGCCATCACGAAGAGCAGCGTCGCAACGTGGCACTGTTGGGAGGGGCCCTGGTCGGTGGGTCCCTACATGTGTTGCGCAATCTGGCAGACTTCTCCTCCTCTGTGGAGACTAATCGCCAGTCATTCTCCCTGCCGTCTTCCGGCCCAGATTCCACCAGGGCCCCCTGTGGACCTGGCCTGACCAACACATCCAGCTTGGTGGAGATCCCATCCCTGCCACAGTTGAGAGTCAGCGGTCCAGCAGGGGTGGACACCACAACAACTGGAGACCAGCTGATGGAGGATGTGCAGGCATCATCGGACAGGGCACATGGACAGCAGCAGCAGCAGCAGGCTCTAGGTGGGAGAAATGATGGCTCGGGGCCATCGTCATCAGAGGGGCAGGCATCGGCCAGAGGGCAGTAGAACCCTGGAATGGGTGTGTCTTCCATGTGGCTGCGGTTGGGCCGGCGTATAGATGCGGAGCGGCGGTGGGCAGAAGAGGCACGGCTCACAACGGTCAGGGCGGAGAACTCCATGCGGAGGGCACTGAGGCGGGCTGAGTGCCTCAAGGCCATTCGCAGGGAGTTGGAGTTCAACATGGCATCGTCCCTGCAAACCCTCGGGGCCATGGAAGAGGACCGCCTGCAGGACATCGAACGGGAGTTCGATGATGCCCTGGCCCAGGAAATCGGGAAGTGAGCCGTCGGACTAGCCCGCCGCCATTGTATATCGTTTGTAGTTTTAGGTTTCCTTTATCTTTTTTATTCATTTGGGGCGCTTGGACTATGCCCCGCCTTTTTGTATATAGTTCTTTATTAGGTTGTTTTTTTGCTAGGTTTCATTTCATTCATTGGGCTCATGGACCCTGGATTACTTCTTTGTACATAGTTGAACAGTGGATTTATCTATTATTATTTTTCTCACCATGGAGCAATGGATTTTACTGTTTCCGTTTCCTTTGGATTTGATTTGGTGGCCAGAGACTTTTGACACATTTTCATTTCGATTTATTTGGATTCAGACTTCATGTTTTTATTTTAGTTTTTTGGACATGCTGCATTTCATCTTTTTTTCAAACATTTGTTTCATGTTTTCATTTGATTACATTCCTTTTGTGTTCAATACATTTTGGTTTATTACTTTGATGTGTAGTATTCTCTCATTGGTTTCATGCATGTCACGGTATAGGTTTTCACAATCACTAGCACCCATTGTGTGTGTGTGACAGACATATGTTGATGTACATTCTTGCCATTTGGGTTGTATCATGTAATGGGCATTCACTGCTGGGTGGGTGGGGGTGCTGGGGGACATGAGTCAGGGCCTGAGCCTCACTGCTGGAGGGTGGGGGTGCTGGGGGACATGAGTCGGGGCCTGCTGGCAGGTGCCTGTCAATGCTGGGTGGGTGGGGGTGCTGGGGCACATGAGTCGGGGCCTGCTTGCAGGTGACCCTTACTGCTGGGTGGGTGGGGGTGCTGGGGGACATGAGTCTGGGCCTGAGCCTCACTGCTGGGGGTGGGGGTGCTGGGGGACATGAGTCGGGGCCTGCTTGCAGGTGCCCCTCACTGCTGGGTGGGTGGGGGTGCTGGGGGACATGAGTCAGGGCCTGTGCCTCACTGCTGGGGGGTGGGGGTGCTAGGGGACATGAGTCAGGGCCTGCTGGCAGGTGCCCGTCAATGCTGGGTGGGTAGGGGTGCTGGGGGGACATGAGTCGGGGCCTGCTTGCAGGTGCCCCTCCCTGCTGGGTGGGTGGGGCTGCTGGGGGACATGAGTCAGGGCCTGAGCCTCACTGCTGGGGTGTGGGGGTGCTGGGGGATATGAGTCGGGGCCTGCTGGCCGGTGCCCGTCTATGCTGGGTGGGTGGGGGTGCTGGGGGACAAGAGTCGGGGCCTGCTTGCAGGTGCCCCTCACTGCTGGGTGGGTGGGGGTGCTGGGGGACATGAGTCAGGGCCTGAGCCTCACTGCTGGGGTGTGGGGGTGCTGGGGGACATGTGTCGGGGCCTGCTTGCAGGTGCCTCTCACTGCTGGGTGGGTGGGGATGCTGGGGGACAAGAGTCAGGGCCTGAGCCTCACTGCTGGGGGGTGGGGGTGCTGGGGGACATGAGTCGGGGCCTGCTGGCAGGTGCCCGTCAATGCTGGGGTTTGGGGGTGCTGGGGGACATGAGTTGGTGATCACTAGTGCAAGGTGACATGTGGGCTGGCTGGGGGGCATGCCCATGGTGGATGGGCTGTGTCCGGGACATGACCAGGGGTGCTGGGTAGTCCTCTGTGGTGTGGGCTGCCTGCAGGGGCCGTGGAGGGGGTAGAGGGCACACATGGGAGGACCCACCCTGCCAATTCACGTGTGGGACTCTCCGCGCACCCCACTGGATACACGTACCCCGCTCTGAGAGCAAATTCGTGTGTGAAACTCCCTTCGAAGCCCCTAAATACATGTACCCCGCTCGCACAGGGCCAATCGCGTGTGAAACTTCCCGTGCACCCCCGAAATACACGTACCCCGCTCGCACAGGGCCATTCGCATGTGAAACTCCCCGCGAACCCCAGTAATACACATACCCCGCTCGCACAGGGACAATCGCGTGTGAAACTTCCCGTGCACCCCCGAAACAAACCTACCCTTCTTGCACAGGGCCAATCGCGTGTGAAACTTCCCGCGCACCCCCGAAATACACGTACTCCGCTCGCACAGGGCCATTCGCATGTGAAACTTCCCGTGAACCCCCGTAATAAACGTACCCTGCTCGCACAGGGCCAATCGCGTGTGAAACTCCCCGCGAACACCAGTAATACACGTACCCCGCTCGCACAGGGCCAATCGTGTGTGAAACTCCCCATGAACCCAAGTATTACTCGTACCCCGCTCGCACAGGGCCAATGGCATGTGAAACTCCCCGCGAACCCCAGTAACACACGTACCCCACTCGCACAGGGCCAATCACGTGTGAAACTTCCCACGAACCCCAGTAATACACGTACCCCGCTCGCACAGGGCCAATTGCGTGTGAAACTTCCCGCGCACCCCCAAAATACACGTACCCCACTCGCACAGGGACAATCGCGTGTGATTCTACCCGTGCAGCGGGGTACGTGTATTCGGAGGGGTGCGCGCAGAGTTTTACAGGCGTTTTCGTAGTTGGGGGCCTGTATGCTGGTCCACTGGCCTGTGCGCCATGTACGGGATTTGTGCACTGTACATGGTGCAGGTGGAGGGGTTTGGGGCGTAACTGGCACTGCTGCAGGGTCGCTGCACCAATCTGCGCCACGGCTGGTAATGGATGTTTAAATCCATGAATACACTGTAGGGGAAATGGAATTTGGCGCACGCGGCTAGCGCAGATTGTCTCACGCGCACACTGTGCGCCAGCCACGTGCGCCACTTGTGCGCTGAATTCTTTGAATTACCCTTTAAATCTTGCAGTAGAGATGGAAGATTCCCTTTGTCAGAAAGAATAATGGACATTCAGGGATTGTTGGGGGCTGTTCTAACAGTTCCTTTCACAAATGATCTACCCCTTACCATTGCCAATCAGAACATAATTGCACCCTCAATGTACTCCAAAGACACTGTGATTAACATATTGGGTACAGATATTATGAGCAAATTAAAATGACCTTTTCATTCACTGACAAAGGGATACATTGCTCCACTCCACGGGTGTATTACAACCGGGCATGCACAGTGCTGCAAACACTGTGCGTTCACAGTGCACAGTGAGGGATTTCAGTATACCCCCAGTTGTTTGTCTATGGGGTGCATGTGCTGCTAGGATGAGTTCCTAGGATAAGAAACCACATATTCTGATTGCCCACAGAACATTTGTTCAGTAGCGCACAAGGATGTGGCACCAAGAACAGGTATCACAATACAGCTAGATGTGGTAATAACACAAAAGGACAAAGCGATCTTACAATGAGTAGATGAGGACAGTATTGAATGGTACACTGTCCTGTGTATGGACCCCACCCAATGCCTGACTGACTTGACTGATCAACAACTTTATGATGATGAAAAGGACATAGGAGAGTTGTTGTTTGAGATTAGCATACCATGTCAATTGCTCGTAAAGCATAGGGAGGTCCCACAAAGGGTACTCCTAAAATGGAAAATGCCTACCCATCGGCAAGAAGATTTGCATTAGGTACCTGCAGTGATTTGGACCAGTGGGCAACTTAAGGCAGGGCTGCTGTAGAGAATAGAGGTAGTATGCATCAAACTGAAGGAGGGGACCATGTTGCCCCGGGTCAAGCAGTACCCATTGTCAAGAGAGGCAGATGAGAGGGTATGCAACAACATTGTGGCATTATGGCAACAGAGTATAATACAGTATTCAAATTCCCCATGTTACACACCGGTGTACCCTGTGAAAAAAGTGTAAGCCGGGTCTTGGAGGATGTTGCAGGATCTCCACACACTGACCAATATCATGGAATCAGGGTTTTCCGCTGGTCGCAAATCCAGGCACTATCTTGTGTAATATTCCCCTGGGGACAACATGCTTCAACGTGATTGACCTTACTAATGCATTATTTCTGATACCATTGCACCCAGATTGCTAGATTCTCACTGAGTTTACTTACTTTGACCTGTGATTACAAAACACCAGACCTCCAAAAGTCTACAGCGAGTCCCCAAGCATATTTAGTATTGCAGGCAGATTTGGGAAGTTAACAGACACAGTGCACAGTGATACAATATATGGATAACCTCCTGGTGTGCAGCACCACAGAGAAACAGTGTAGGGAGGATTTGGCAACACTCTTGACGTTATGTACAGACAAAGGGTTCCAGGTGGACAGAGGAAAGATGGAATATAGCCAGAAAGATGTAGTTTACCTATGGCAGATATTGTCACCAGAAGGGAGGAGAGTAAAACCTAAAAAGGGCAGCAGTGGTATGGAAAACACCCCAGCGAAACACAGTAAAAGAAATGCAGTGGTGCCTGGGCTTGTGCATTTACTGCTGGCGCTGGATATTTGACTTTGCAAGTTAGAGTTAACCATTACTTCAGCGGCTCAAGGCAGCACAGAAGATGAAGTGTCCAATAACCTAGACTGCAAAAATTATAAGTTCCTTTAGGAAACTAAAAATTGCATTAACACAAACACTAGTATTATCAACTACAGATGACAACAAAGGATGTTTCATGTTCTCCCATTCTAGTGGGGAAGTGATGACGGCTGCCCTCACCCAGAAAAAGCCAGAAGGGCAAAAGCCCAAGACTTATTACATTGGTATTTTAGATGCAGTGATTCAGGGGCACTTACCATGTGAGCAAGCACTCGCAGCTGTAGCTTTTGCAATTGAAAAATCATCTGCCATAATGATGGGTTTTGAAGTGATGCTCTATGTAGAGCATGATGTATTTGCGATTCTGGAAAAATCCAAGTCCACCCTCACTACCTAACGAGTGTCAGGGTATGAGGTTATATATTTGAACCTATTAATTCACATTGTGAGGTGCACATTGTCAACCCTGCAACTTTTGTCACCCAGCCAGTACAGAGGGGTGATGATGTTCATGATTGCGCAATGTACGAAGAGGGACTAGAGGGTTAGCATACATTGAGAGAAGAAGCAGTAGAGGGGGGACAGATGTTCTTCATTGATGGTTCATCAATGATTAACCAGAAGACAGGATGTCACCACACTGCATCAGCATTGGTGCACTTTGAGGCGGGTGGGTTTGAGGTGGCAGCAAATATGAGATTACCATCACATTGTTCAGCACAAGCAGCTGAAATGGTGTCATTGAGCATTAGAGACGTGTAAGGGCTGCTCCACACTGTCTACTCTGATTCAGCTTATGTTACTTCCATGGTACACTCTGGATTGTCTAGATGGAAGAGGAGGAGTTTCAGAAAATTAGCGGGCACCAGTCTAGTATACACCCTTGCTATCATGATTGATAGAAGTGTTACCGTTACCATCAGTTCTAGCAGTGGTCAAATGTGCAACATGGGAGGTACAGACTTCATGTTACGTGGCAATGAAGCAGCAGACATGGTGCCAACTAAGCAGCTTATCTGCCTTATGTTACAGATCAGCCACACATATTCACATGCATGACACAACAGCAGGTGCAATTAGAAGACTGCCACAATGCTCTACCGATCACACAGATAACGAAGTTCCAGGGCAGAGCCCTCAAACAGGAACTGAAATTATAGAAAAATAGGGGGTGTTTGTTGTCCCCCATCAATTGAATTTGGTGTCAAACATTTCAGGGAATCCAGTGATAACTGTAGATTTAATTAAGGTGGCTCTTGATCAGCTGCACTGCCCAGGACAAACATCAAAAGAAAGCATTGCACCTGATCTCCTGGCCGAGTGGTTCATCCCATAGTTCCATGAACAAGTAGTGGAATGTATCGACAGTTATATAACATGTCAGCGGTTTACAGCAGGGCATACAGTAAAAACTATTAATGCAATCTTACCTCGCACTTTTGGACTTTCTGGTATTTGCATACAGAATACATTGATATGCAAAATAGGTGCACCAACTATCGCTATGTAACTGTTGTGGCTTGTCCATTCTCATATTTGCTTAAGGCAGGACAATGTCTCCACTGTGGTGCTAAATCAACAGCTAATTTCCTCATGCACAAGGTATACCCACGGTGGGGAGCGTGCAAAGTATTAAGGTCCAACAGCGGCCCACACTTCTTCAATGAACTCTTTCAAGAAATAGTTTCCCTATTAGGCATCAAACACAATCTTCGTTCTGTTTACCACACTTAAGCCAACGTTCTAGTAGAACGCCTCAACAGCCTGATTAAGGAGCGCCTTGCAAAGTTATGTGATACACTTCACAAGAACTGGCCCCACGGCTTGTTCTGCTCAATCAGCCGGGGTATGATCCCCTTCTCACCCATCATGAAATTGTGAGTGGCAGGCAGATGCTAATACCTCATGACCCTGCTCAAAATGCTTGCCCTTTCTCTGATGCTCCCAGTACTGCTGACATGTTGGGTGAGGTGTTTAAGGTCTACATTAGGGAGCTTAATCGATTTCTCAGATTTATCCTCCTATTGACTGAGCCCCAACAACACCAGCCCACACCATCATCGTCTGAGGCGTTCAATAGAGCAAGTTGAACAGGACATCCTGCCCCCACTGCAGTGGAATCCTGGGGGATAGTGTATTAATTAGGAACTTTACCAGGAAGAAGTGGAGAGGGGATCAGATTTTGGGCCCCTCCACCATCAGCTTAGCAATCCCCACTGCTGTAAAAGTAGAGGGAAAGTGTCAATGGGTCCATCTCTCTGATGTCTGCTGAGTCAAAGGCAACCCCCCTCCCCCTCATAAGAAAAGAAGGGGAGGGCAACAAAAGGAAAGTTCTTGTCAATTAAGTATTTCTTTGTGGTCTTCCTTTTGCAGCATCAGGAGATGGTACTGTCTTTCACAGTGGGGGTACCAGAAAGAGGGACACATGTTTATATGGTGATCTGTTGACTTGCTTTTTTTTTCTTGTGTCCCTCCTATTTCTTTCTTCACTTCTCCTCCTTTCAAGTGACTGGCCTAGGGTGTTTGTATATAGCATCGTGAGGGTTATTATGGTCCCCCAGAAATTGATAAGGAGACAACAGTTAGAGCACCCCCAGTCACTGTAAACCCAATGGCATGATCTAAGAGAGATATATCATATTCTGATTTGTTTTTGGTCCAAGCGGGGGCCAACCTCACACCGACTCAGGTAATATGTGGTATGATCATATGGCAATGCTGGGGAAAGAGAGAGTTAACATAACATGGCATGTGTGCTCCCAGATACCTTGGGTGATGGGAAAACCAAGAACATTCATTCCAAAAGGGGGGCAGGCATAACAGATGCAGTGTTTACTTAACTTGGCACTGTGTGAAGCTACATTTTTTTTATCAGGGTTGGATGATCACTGTATAGTGGGTGGAGGAAGGGGATACAGTGCATGATGACAGCTACATAAAGATGATGAAGATGGCAGAAAACCCAGACATGAAAGACATGTGTTTCACTTCAAGAGGGAATGACCACATAGGGAGGACGTCTTGTTTACAACATACGACATGCTCATGTGCCTCAATGAGTCAAAGCATGCCATACGCTGATGTAGGACTCGCCGATTGATGCACTTTGAAGGGGCAGTTTTCTTCAGAGGTGAATGGGTGGAGGGGATGGTGAGCTGCAGGGAAAATGGTTTAGTGGATAACAAACAACAAAACACCTGTAACAATAGAAGCACTCTCGCGTCTTTGCTTGTGCTTCAGAGCATGAGGAACCATCTTCATGGGACAGAATGAGGAATGCACCAAGACGAGGAAGCAAACCAGTATTTGAGATGAGACCTCTGCCATTATGGATTTTTGGAGGGCCTATGTGCCCAACGCCTATCTCCAGTGGCCACCAAGTTGGGCCGGCTCTTGCTCTGTCTTTGCACTACACAGCCCAGCTATGGTAGTGCCTGATTCAGACATTGTCCCTCTGAATGTTCACATTGTTGCCAAACTTTATACCAACACACATTCTTTTACTGAACATTTGTTTGCTGAAGATTTGAGTACTAATGGTTTGCCTACTGACAAGGACACTTGCGACCTAGGCATACTATTGAAGGACTGTTGAATGCTAGGTACGGACACTCACATCCCAGCACCTTTTTCACTAACATTTGGAATGATAGCTCTGCTGGTGCTTGCATGGTACACAAAGAAGGAGTATCCCACAATGGAAGTAGACAAAGAAGGCGTAAGGAGAATAATTATACATCCCGAAAACCATCCAAATTGTTGCATTAGATACCATGAGTTTAGACTATTTTACTCAACTACTACCTTTTTTGCATTGATATAACAACCAGGTTTGAAGGCAGCTGCAAATGGCTCCAGATCATCGGGTGGACGTTTTTGCAAGTAGCCAATGCAACAGAGAGGGATTTGAACTCCACAACAGAGGAGTTTATGGCTGTGAGATGGATGACCCTGCGAAACAGGTCGTTCTTGGACATGTTGACAGCTATGGACGGGGGGTTGCCCAAAGATTGGCTCAAGCTGCTGCACCCTGATTCCAGATGACAATGAATAGAATGATAGTTTAACGCTAGCCATAAAGGTTTTGCATAAGTTACACATAAAGGAGGAAGATGAATCTAGCAGGGCCATCACAAGATTGGCAAGATGCCTTTTTTATGGCTACCCATGTGGTTGGCTCAAGGCCTGAAGGTATTGGTCCATACCTCGTAGTGGTTCTCAGCATTCTTTGTGCCACCCAAGTAGCACTGGGTTGTTGTGTGCAAACAGGAGGGAAGCTGGGAAAGAGAATAGGGGGTACATTTGGGCAAGGGAGGGGAAGGATGTTTAATTTCGGAGTAAGGAACAGGGGAAGTGTAGAACAAGGAATGGTAGGTTGGTTGGGGTGAGAAAATTGCTGATTACGCAGACATACTATTTAAAGAATCACTGGATTCTGCACATTCTGAAACATAATGGGTTAGTTGCATTGGTGATGAGGACTTTGTTATCCTCCCGTGGTCCCTACAGGAATGTATGGAGGAGGGCTACACCTTAGAGGGTCTCCAGAAGATATGGGTGAAGAAGAAGGATGGGAAATGAGGGTTGGGGGTGGAGTTGTTTGTTACTACTAATATAACAAATGGTGGGAGTGTTCAGATCCAGTTGCACCACACCACACTTGAGCCTAGGTACTGCCTGAGGAAGATCATCCAACAGGTCATCAGGATCTCGACCATGACATAATGACTGTGTGCCATGTGGACAGTAGCAGGGCTTAAAAGTTAACAGTCGAAAGGTGACAATATATCACACAGAAGTACATTTTTGCTTTTCCCATAACACAGGCAGTGGTTGCTGTTAGGCAGAAACCTGTGCAGTTCCATTAGGGACCACTGCAAAAGGCTTAAGACTACAGGTGTTGGCAGTAAACCAATTGTCTGTGTGGTACAGACTGCTACCAATTGGTAGCAGTCTGTACCACACAGATTTACCTGGTAGCTGCGGCTGAGCAGCCAGACTTCTCTGAAGAAGAGTTAGACAGTATACAGAGTATACAAGATAGGTACCAAAATACAGTAACACAAGCAAACACTGACCAGAGCTTTGGTATCAAGTATATAATTATTTATTTAAAGACACACTTAGAAACACTCTAGCACTATTATTGTAAGCAAGTTCAAAAACACAGTCACTATTAATATATATATACATCCCTTATACCTTATTAGACAAGTCTTAGTTAACACCACTTATTTCCAGACAGAGGTGAGCGCTTAACTAAAGATGGCACTCCAATAAGTTAAGAAAAAGGGAGGGAAAAGGCAGAAATTAAGAACAGCACACAACACAATACTTTAGAAGTACTCAGCAAGGCAGGAAAGTCAAAGTCTACTTGGGAGCAAAAAGTTCAGAGGCCAGGCTCCCTCTTTGAGATAGTAGAACACCAATGCGCCCAAGATCACACAGTTTGAAAGGCTTGGAAACTCTTGCAGAGAGTTTAAAAAGGAATCAGTTCAGCTCAGAAAAGTTCAGTTAGCCAGCCTAGGGCCAACCCAAGTGGTAAAATGAGGATTTACGAGACACCCCACACAGAGCGTTGCGAGGGAGGCCAGGCGGACACAGTACCTTGAAAGTGGAGAGAATCCTCCAGCGGGGGCAGTTGTTCCTGGCAGTGGATGTAAGTCACGGCGTTATCCAGAGGAAGAGAAGATCTTGACGTGGAGGAAAGCTGAAGGTCGTTGCACTGCCAGGGAAGAAACCAGCCGCTGAGTTCTCCGGTTAAAAGGTACTACCCTTTTATTTGCGGTAGTGGTAAAACGTGGTATCCCGGTTGCCGGGGTGCTTGGCACAGGCAAGGTGGCCACGAGATGATCCGGGAAGGCGAAAAGGCAGACAAACTGGTTAGCCCCACCAGTCAAAAGAAGAAGACTCTTCGGGATGAAGATCTCATCTGTCGTTGGAAGAAGTGGTGAGTCGGTTCAGCAAGGCTCCACCAGTGGTGTCGTCGTTGCAGGTTGGCTCAGCTTCTCCCTCTTCGGATTCTTTGGTTCTGTGGCGACGTCTGAAGTCCACGTCCCCAAAGCCCTGCTTTTATGCAGAAAACCCCCATTCATCAGTCCTAGCTGTCACTCAAACTTGCTAAGTGGTGAGCCGGGCGTCTCACCACTGGGCCAATCACACAAGAGTGAGACTTGAGTTGACGAGGCAACTCAGTCCAGGGTACCTTAACCCCCTCCCACACCCCCTGTGGTACCCAGACAGAGTGGCACCACTTTGCAGGGCTTCTGTGCAGAAGCCCGCCAAAAGTGGAAGAAAGGGCCCAACTTCCGGTTGGAGTCACAGAAGCGAACACAAACGCCATTTTGGAACCGAGTTCTGGCAAAAAATACCAACCAGTGAATTAATATTAAATAAATAAACCGGCGGTATGTTTGAGGCTATGTTAAAAAGTATTAGCCTCGAACAATGGGAAATCCCATAGGAATATATTTGCGGTCGAATATAAAAAGTAGTATCCACTGCCACCAGCCAAAACTCACTCAGGGGGGACCGGACAGTGCCCCCTCGAACAACAGACCCTGGGGCAATCGAATTGCTGCTACCAGTACACCCACAATATGATGGTTTGTACTGGTTCTGTTCACAATTTAGGACTAGTAATGCCAATGGTGACTTTACATGCCCTGGGAGACAGTAGTCAGTCCCAAGATTCAGAGTCTATGTTTGGGGGTCACTATGACACCCCTGTGTTACGGCACGGAGGGTGCTGTGTAACACACATACCAAAAACACATGAAGCCCTATGGAGTAAAAGACTCTATAGCCCATAAAACACATTACCAAGTCAAAGGATATCTCAAATCATGTCTAAGAGTGGGAAAAAAGAGTCTCATTCTTGGCAGGAGAAAAAAATAAACCCCAAAAATCCAGCAAAGCTGCTGGGGGACTCACTAGGTTTGGGAAATTAGCCTTAACAGAGAATTCTCCCTAACACTTGCATCATTATTTTGCTTTTGCCAGCATTGTGGCACATAATGTTGCATTGCTTGCATGCACTGACATTCAATGAAAGGGTTCAGCACATCATTTTTTAAGTAGCATATTGATCAGAATCTAAGCATGAGACACACCACACAGCATGTACCCCTTGTCTGCACAACATGACTTCAGAAATGCCTGGTCCAAGGGAACGCATTCCACATTGTGTGACACACCTGCCCGTAGCTCAACTCATGACACCACATTTTCGAGTTACATGACAGCTGGACAGAAGCTGCACAGCACACAAGAACACATCATCTGGTGCAGCACACACACACAGAGCTCACCATGTTATATTTTCCCAAACAATGTGCATGTACACTTTTTGCTTTTGGTAGTTATAGAACACATGGTGTGAAGCACATGATACAACAGTATTGTGTCTAGGGCCTGTAGGGATGTAGGTTCTATGAGCAATACATTTGCCATTGTGAATAGGCCTCAGGTTGAGGCACTAACCTGCCATAATGGTGTGTTAGGCCATAGTTATAAGCTGAATTTCGCCCTGTCCTGCAGACAGCCTGAGAGCACAAGGGGAAGGGTGTGAGGTAGTTGTCAGCTCTTCATTGCCAGGAAATTGTTCCTCAAGGACACATTCCTGGTCCCACACAACAAGTGCTGCTTCATGAGATTGGGAAAGAATACCTAATATTTGTGATTGCCGCAGGGAGGGTTCTCAGGCAGCCACAATATGAGATGTGCTGAATAATATATAGTGGTGTGGAGCAGTGGACCGCCATTCATTGAAGGATGCTGTGTACCAGGATTGGCAACATGTGACAAGACAGGGAGTTGCATACTAAGCAAGTGCAGATAGTGGGATTGGGAAATGAATAGAGGAGGTGTGTTCCATGTTGTTTAGTTGCTCATCAGTGGGACGTTGCAGACCCAATTGTCTGAGGTGGAATGGTCCAATTAAAATGTGGCCCCTTTTTTAACTTCTTTCCCGAGCTGAGGATGGCCATTTTTGGAATAATCAAGGGTTGTGACCATGTGGGGATGGTGGTGTTTTTTTTGTGACTAAATGGTAACTGTCAAAAGCTTTTGAACAATGTGTAGAATTGTTTAGGTGGCTGGTGATGACAAGCCAATAAGAATGGTAGGATGATGTTTTTTTTAATGTTTTTCAGGGATATGTTAATGTCCTTATTACGGCTATACAATGTATAGCCCGCAATGGGGTGGATGTGGTTCTATATCATAATTCTGCAATTTAAAGACCGAACACAAAAAAGACCAATTTTCTTCTTCTCATGTTTGTCCAGGCTTTAAAATGCAGTATTATTACATAGAACCCCCGTCCTCCCCACCCTGACCCTCTATCACTCCTTCTCTCCTTAATATGGGGGTTTAAACCCCTAATGCCCCCTTTCCCCACTCACGACCCCCTTCCCACATCTAAACACACATCCTCCCAACAAAACTCATAGAAACACACACGCACACGCACACACACACACCCGAAGTAGGATTGTTCTGTTCGTCTTCCTGCCCATGCTGTACAAATATATTTTCGGGGTAATTCATAGAATTGAGCGCAGATTCAGTGCACGCGGGCAGTGCAGAGAGGGAGCGTGCACCAGCGTGCGCCGGCCGCATGCGCCAAAACCTATTTTGATGCACCGCGTATCAATGGATTCAAACAACGATAACCAGTCGAGGCTCAGCGTGGCACAGCGACCCTGAAGCAGTGCCAGTTAAGCCCCTAACCCCGCCCCGTGAGCCAAAAACATCCGCACAAATCCCCTACATGGTGCAAAAGCCAGTGGACCAGCATACAGCCCCCCAACAATGAATTTGCACTAAAAATGCCACTCAGACCTCATGCGACAACCCAATCACGTGTAAAACTCCCTGCGCACCCCTCAGTATAAGTGTATCCCGCTCGCGCCAGGCCATTCATGTGGAAAACTCCCTGCGCACTTCTCAGAATACATGTAACCCGCTCGCGCAATGCCAATCGCATTGAAAACTCCCAGCGTACCTCTCGGTATACGTGTACCCCGCTTGCGCCAGGCCAATCACATGGAAAAGTCTCCAAGTGCACCACTCGGTATGCACATAGCCCGATCGCGCCAGGCCAATTGCGTGGAAAACTCCCTGTGCACTCCTCAGAATACGCGTACCCCACTCGTGCCAGGCCAATCACGTGGAAAACTCCCTGAGCACCCCTCGGAATATGCGTACCGTGCTCACACCAGGCCAATCGCGTGTAAAACTCCCCGCACACCCCTCGGTATACACGTACCCCATTCGTGCCAGGTCAATCGTGTGGAAAACTCCCTGTGCACCCCTCGGAATACGCGTAACCCGCTCGCGCCAGGCCAATCGCGTAGAAAACTCCCTGCGCACCCCTCGGAATACACGTACCCCTCTCGCGCCAGGCAAATTGCATGGAAAAAGTCCCCCCTGTGGTGTGGGCTGGCTGCGGGGCATGGGGAGGGTGGATGGGCTGCCTGAGGGGCATGGTCAGGGTGGATGGGCTGGCTGCGGGGGATGGGGAGGTTGGATGGGCTGCCTGCGGGCATGGGGAGGGTGGATGGGCTGTCTGCAGGGCATAGTCAGGGTGGATGGGCTGCCTGCAGGGCATGGTCTGGGTGGATGGGCTGGCTGCGGGGCATGGTCAGGGTGGAGGGCTGGCTGCGTGGCATGGGAAGGGTGGATGGGCTGGCTGTGGGGCATGGGGAGGGTGGATGGGCTGTCTGTGGGGCATGGTCAGGGTGGATGGGCTGTCTGTGGGGCATGGTCAGGGTGGATGGGCTGCCTGTGGGGCATGGTCAGGGTGGATGGACTGTCCGTGGGACATGTCCAGGGTTGTAGGGGGCTCCCCCGTGGTGTGGGATGCCTGAAGGGGGTGCATGTGGCCCCTCACCACACGGGTGCACGAATATAGGAGTACATGAGTGCGCTTTTCACGTGATTCTGCTGGCGCGAGCAGGGTACGTGTATTCTGGGTGTGTGCAAGGAGTTTCACATGCGAATGGGCTGGCGCGAGCAGGGTACGTGCATTCCGGGGGTGCGCAAGGACTTTCACATGCAAATGGGATGGCGTGAATGGGTACGTGCATTCCGGGGTTGCTCAAGGACTTTCACATGCGATGTGCCAGTGTGGGCCCTCCTGGGTGTGCCCTCCCCCGACCCCATGCCCTGCAGGCAGCCCACACCACAGGGGACATCCCTACAACCTCTGACCATGCCCTGCAGGCAGGCCACATGGCACCATGCACTTGGGAGCACCAACACATGCACCCCCACCACCAGTGAGGGCAACCTGCCAGCAGGCCCCGACGCATGTCCCCCACCCCCCACCCCCAGTGACAGCAACCTGCCAGCAGGCCCCGACTCATGTCCCCCACCTCCAACCCCCAGTGACGGCAACCTGCCAGCAGGCCCCAAATCATGTCCCCCACCCCCAGTGACGGCAACCTGCCAGCAGGCCCCGACTCATTTCAGCCACCCCCACCCCCAGTGACGGCAACCTACCAGCAGGCCCCGACTCATATCCCCCACCCCCCACCCCCAGTGACTGCAACCTGCCAGCAGGCCCGACTCATGTCCCCCACCCCCCACCCCAGTGATGAAACCTGCCAGCAGGCCTGACTCATGTCCACCACCGCCCACCCCCAGTGACGGCAACCTTGCCCTCAGGCTCTGACTCATGCCCCCTCCCAGTGACGCCAACCTGCCAGCAGGCCCCGAATCATACCCCCACCATCCCACCTCCATTAACGGCAACCTGCCAGCAGGCCCCAACTCATGTCCACCCAACCAACACATTGTCACAACATTCATGCATGTAGCAAATGTCCACCCAAATCCCACCCCACGCAGCCCCCCCACAGTGCAACTCCACACCCATCCATTGTCCCCAATTCCCAGTACAGGCAACATGGCATGTCATGCACAAAAGCACACATGCATGCACCCAAAGACATACCCAACATGGCCGCACAGCAGCGACACATGACTGAGGCAATGACGACTGACACATGGACCAAACCAATGAGAGCATACAACACAAATATGTGAATTGAAGAAACTGTATTAAATAACAGAAATCTCCCAAACGAAAACCTTGACGAGGAAAAATAAATGATTGTGAACTGAACTGAAACGCAATTTTAAAAAAAAAATCAAAACAAAAGGGAAAGCTCCCAGAGGTCCATGTCCAGAAAACAAAATGCAGATTCCAAAGGGTAAATAATAAAAAAAGCATTCCATCATGTGTGTTAAAAAATCAAAATAATAAAGTCCACAGTTCCAGAAATATTAATAATGAAAGTTCTCAGGGTCACAACCAAATAAAATCTATAAAAAATCCTACAAAAATAAAAACTATGTACAAAAAGTGGAGCATTGTCCATAGACTCCAAAATAAAAATAAAATGAAAGGAAATCTAAGCCTAATTAACTATATACAATGGCGGCGGGCTAGTCCTACGGCTCACCGTTCTTACCAAGAGTCTTGGCTAGGGCATCATCGAACTCCAACTCTATGTCCTGGAGTGGGGACTGGGCTCTGTCCTCGAGGGCTCGCAGGGACGCCGACATGGTCTCCTCCAACTCCCTGCGAGTCTCCTTGAGAAATTGTGCCCGGCTCAATGCCCGCCCCATGGAGTTCTCCGCCCTGACCATGGTGAGCCGTGCCCTCTCTGCCCTCCGCCGCTCTGCAACCATTTGCTGGCCCATCCGCTGCCACATGGAAGACACACATAGTCCAGGGTCCTCCTGCCATTCGGCCGATTCCTGCCCCTGTGATGTTGAATGCCTTGAGTCCAGATGCCTCCTACATCGAGCCTGGTGCTGCTGCCTTGATGTCATCTGCCTGTGCCACCACGACTGGTTCCGGGATGCTGACGATCCCTAGGCCTGTAGTGGACGTGCCATGCTGAAAGTTTCCTGCACATCCTCCATTGCCAGGGATCCTGTTGCTTGGGTGACAACCTCAGCTGAACCTCCAACTCCCGACTGTGGCAGGGATGGGATCCCCACCAGCCTGGCTGCGGTGGATGAGGCAGGTCCACAGGGTGCCCTGGTGGCATCTGGGCCGAAAGACGGCATGGAGGACGACTGGCGCATAGTGGGTGCAGAGGAGGAGAGGGTCGCAAGAGCAGCCAGCACATGAAGGAACCCTGCAACAATGAGCCATCCTAGCCAGTTCAAGATGGCACACAGCTGCTCGTGATGATGTGCGTTGTCCTTCCTGGAATCACGCACATCATCACAAATCATGCATGTGCACATCGAGACACCGACTAGGACAAGCTCAACCCTGTCATGGATTGCCTCTTCCGCAGGTAGAGGAGGTCAGTTGATGTGGACACATCTGCTAACTTTAGACGGGCCTGGAATGAGGCATCCCTGCTGATGCAGAGAGATGCAGTTGCATAATCAGGGACAGGATTATGCACAAGCACTTCCATGGCGAACTGTGCTGCCTCCTGTCCCTGGACTGCACCACTTGCATCAGTGGAATCCTCCCCAACAGGCCCCACGTCTGGGTCTAAAGTGGCCTCCTCCTCTTTCTCACCCACCACCAAACTGGATGCCTCTGCACCATCTTCCGCATTGTCCTGCACCTGTGGGGGCTCACCTGCCCCTTCCGCTGCTGAGGAGCCCACTTCCAACCTTGGCTTCTTGGGCCTCCCCTCAGCAGCTGTGGTCGTAGTGGGGGATGTGGCACCAGTCCCCTCGTCCCAGAAGATGGCATTACCTGGGAGGGTGGCTGTACCTTGCATCTCCGGCCGGTGGAGGCATCCCCGCCGCTCTGCTTCACAGCGCTGTCTCCACCCTCTTCTTTACTCGCTGCTGCGGAGAGGGAGACATTGAAGACAAGGCTCAGGTGACTGAACGTAAGTCTGCCAGACACAAAGCAAATGCACATGAGTGGCACTGTCATATGTCATAGCCATCATCACCTTCCACGACACATGGGTCCTTGCAAGCAACACACATGCACATACACCACTGCATGACAAGCAACACACATGCACATACACCACTGCACAGTCATGCATCCGGCCGTGTCCACCTCCCATCACAGTGCAATCATGGACAGCTAGTCCACAACAGTCAATGCACGCATCGAGATGTGCATGTGTCATGCATCCATGGCATTTTCCAGTCACAACACACTACCCTGTAACATGTACATGTGCGCCAAGCATGTCCATGAGGGTGACATCAGCATCCATGATTCACACAACAGACATGGCCAGGTACAGACACAGGCGTGCAAACGTGTGTGTCGTCACATGCAGGTGCACATCATGCATATGAACACACACACCATTTTTGTTGCACACGCTTGACCGGACTCACATGCTTCACTGTCATATCCCTGCACACAGACATCCATACACGGTGCATGCCACACATACGTCCAAGGTGCATGCACCTGACACACCTCAACATTCACTACGCTGGAGTTGAACACATGGACACTTACCACTCGACTTGGGATGAGTTTTCATCTGGAGGACCTGGTGGTGAAGCACTGGGTTAATGTGCTCCAGGACCCTCATCTGGTTGTTGGTCAGCTGGTCCCGGTGCCCCACTTCTCCATGAGGATCAATTAGGCGCCGGGCCTTCCTGAGGGCCCAGGACCTGTGTTAGGGAGAATTATCTGTAAAGGCTAATTTCCCAAACCTAGTGAGTCCCCAGCAGCTTTGCTGGATTTTTGGGGTTTATTTTTTTCTCCTGCTAAGAGTGAGACTCTTTTTCTCCCACTCTTAGACATGATTTGAGGTGTTCCTTTGACTTTGTATGTGTTTTATGGGCTATGGGGTCCTTTACCCCATAGGGCTTCATGTGTTTTTGGTATGTGGGTTACACAGCACCCTCGGTGCAGTAACCGAGGGGTGTCGTAGGACCCCCAAACATAGACTCCATACCCTGGGACTGACTACTGTCTCCCAGGGCATGTAAAGTCACCATTGGCTTTACTAGTCTTAAATTGTGAAAGAACCAGTACCAACCATCATATTGTGGACGTACTGGTCGGGCAATTCGATTGCCCTGGGGTCTGTTGTTCGAGGGGGCACTGTCCAGTCCCCCCCGACCGAGTTTTGGCTGGTGGCAGTGGATACTACTTTTTATATTCGACTGCAAATATATTCCTATTGGATTTTCCCATTGTTCGAGGCTACCACTTTTTAAAATAGCCTCGAACATACTGCCGGTTTATTAAATTAATATAAATTCACCGGTTGGTATTTTTTGCCAAAACTTGGTTCCAAAATGGCGTTTGTGTTCGCTTCTGTGACTCCAACCCAAGTCAAGCCCTTTGTTCCACTTTTTGGCAGGCTTCTCCACAAAAGCCTCCAAAAGTGGTGCCACTCTGTTTGGGTACCACAAGGGTGTGGGAGGGGGTTTAGGCACCCTGGACTGAGTTGCCTCGTCAACTCAAGTCGCACTCTTGTGTGATTGGCCCAAATGGTGAGCCGCCCGGCTCACCAATTAGCATGTTTGAGTGACAGCTTGGCTGAATGAATGGGGGTTTTCTGCATAAAAGCAGGGCTTTGGGGACTGGAACTTCAGATGTCGCCACAGGACCTAAAGAATCCCAGGAGGGAGAAGCCGAGCCGATCTGCAACGACGACACCACTGGTGGAGCCCTGCTGAACCATCTCACCACTTTTCCCGACGACAGAGGAGATCTCCAGCCCGTAGAGTCTTCTTCCTTTGACTGGTGGGGATAACCAGTTTGCCCGTCTTTTCGCCTTCCTGGACGATCTCGTGGCCGCATTGCCGTGCAAAGCACCCCGGCAACCAGAATACCACGGTTTACCACTACCGCGAAGAAAAGGGTAGTACCTTGTAACCGGAAAACTCTGCGGATGGTTTCTTCCCTGGCAGTGCAACGACCTTCATCTTTCCTCCACGTCGAGACCGCCTCTTCCTCTGGACGAAACACCAACTTGCACCCGCTGCCAGGAACAACTGCCCCCGCTGGAGCGTTCCTCCCATTTCAGGTACTGTGTCCTGCCTGGCTTCCCTTGCGACAGATCGTTCGGGGTGACAGTAAATCCTTGACTTTCTAACCTGGGTTAGCCTGGGGCCTGTTAACTAACTTTTCATGGCTTGATCTCAATCTTTTGTGAACTATCTACAACGACTCTTTGGGCATAACCCCACTGTGTGATCCTGTACACATTTCGCTTGCTCTCTCTAAGAGTGGGCCTGGCATTTAAACATCCTTGCTCTCCAGTAGACTTTGCCTAACCTGCCTCACGGTGGTTCTTTGAAAAATATTGAAATTGTATGCTTTCATAACTCTGCCTTTTCCCTCCCTTTTTCTATAACTTATTAGAGTGCCATCTTATGTTAAGCGCTAACCTCTGTCTGAAAATAAGTGGTGTTTCTCATTAAGACTTGTCTACTAAGTAATCAGGGTTGTATATATAATAGTGACTGTGTGTTGAATTTACTTACCTCTTTTTGTGCTAGTGTAATTTACAAGTGTGTCTTTAAATAAATAATTATATACTTTATTCACCAAAGCTCTGGTCAGTGTTTGCTTGTGCTACTGTGTCTCTGTACCTATTGTGTATACTCTATATACTGCCTAACTCATCTTTAGAGAAGTCTGACTGCTCAGCCACAGCTACCAGGTAAATCTGGGTGGTGCAGACTACTACCAATTGGGTTTACTGCCAACCACCTGTAGTCCTAAATCTTTTGCACTGGTCCCTAAGGGAACTGCACAGGTTTCTGCCTAACAACCTGAAGTCCTCCCAACATTTCAGGACATGGTCATAGTCACGGGATGCCACCCCCTCCGTGTTGACGGCACCCACAATGTCCTTCAAGATCGTCTTCCGTCCATCCCTGACAGGCACGAACTTGATAAGAGGGCATCATAATTCCCCAGGACTCGCTCCAAAAGGATGCCAACTTAATTTTCTGTGAAGCTGATAGCCCTCTGCTTCTCTGACTGGGGGTTGCCACTGGCCCCAGATGGTGCTGAGTCGGACATGGCAACCCCAGAGGCAGGTGTGGGTGGGCAACTTGGACCTGGGGTTGGGCTGTGGAATGATGGTACACCAGTCGGGAGTCTTCTGGGTAAGCATAGGTAGTCTCAGGTACAGGATCCCTGGCTATGGCTTCTGTGCAGGCACCTAATAGCAGGGCACGTTGGCAGCAGGCTAGCAGGCAGCAGCAGATGGCATGTAGGAGGCTGCTCGGGGCTCTGGGGGCAGGAAAATGGCCTGCTGGGCAGGAGCGTGGTCTTCTGTTGGTTGTTGCATGGCCAACTTGATGCAGAGTGAATCCGCATGTGAAAAATCAGCACATCAGTGTGTAATTCGAGGAAAGGGCCTTAGCGGGTAAGCGCGCCAGTTTTGTTATGCGAGTGGGCGTTTCCTTCGGCAGGGGTGCATAGTGATACTGCACGTGCAAAAACAGCACATCCGTGTCTAATTCGAGGAAAGGTCCTTGGCACGTAATCACGCCAGTGACGTTACGCACGTGGGCGTTGCCTTCCGCACTGGTTAAAAGTCCAGCGGCGAAGCAGTCCACTGTATGTGCTTTTCGTCGAGACTGACGCGTCTGTTTACTCTTCTGGATTCACACGTGATCACCTCACAGTGTTTGAAGTTCGTACCTCTTCTTTTGGCGGGGTGTTGCCTTCGCGCACAAGCGCGTGTGTTTTTCTTTTTCTTTTCCACGCAAGGCACACAGTGAGTCGCGCATGCTATTTTTCCCACTGTGGTTGCCCCTGTGCATCACGTACCATTTTCAAGGTCATAGTAGCCTGCGTGTTCCACGCGTACATGTTTTTTGTGTCCCTGGGTGCCACACCATACTGCTGGAGGTTAAAGCCACGCACATGAGCTACCAGGGTTACGTGCACATTTTTCTTTTGAATTTTTCCTTTTTTTCTTTTTATTTATTTATTTATTTCTATTTTTGCGTGGGGCCTGAGTGTTGCATGACCCTTAATTTTTCCCCAGGGGTCACAGACAGCCTTGCAGTAGCACATGGATACCTATTCCATCCAATACCCTGCCCCCTTCAACCCAATTGCCCAGGACAATTGTTGAGTGCACTTCCCATCGGCTATTTACCATATGTGCCATGGTTGGGAGGCCACCAAAGGGTAAGGGTGGCAAAGTTGGACATCCTCTCAGGGGTGTGCATTGTTGGGCATGTGGGCGCAGAGACCAGGGGGGGACAGGGAGTCCAGGGTGGCCAGGGTGGCAACAGAGGGGGAAGAGGCAGAGGTGCCCCACTGGGACAGGATGCCCAGAAACGTGCTGGTGCAGACATGCCACCACCCCCTGTGGCTCCTGGAAATGCAGCTGTTGCATCACACCCTGGGGCCCATATGACCCAACTGCAACTTTCATCTGCTGTCACAGGTCCACTGGTGGTAGTAGCTGCAGGTGCAGCTGTGGGGACCACCATCCGGGATCGGGGTCAGGCAGCACATGTTGCATTGTGTGATGAGGACTCCCTGGATGATTTCCATCCTGTCAGGAGGTGCAGGTCACGTGTGTCCAGTGTAGCTTTGACCGGGACACACGTATCTGGGGCAGTTATGAAATCTGCTGCCCCAAGCATGCAGCCAACACCACCCCGGCAGTGAGTCAGACCCAAGCCAGACCTTCTATCCTCATTCCAACACCCACGCCCTTGGTCCAGTCAACCAGCGCCACAGCCCCCACTGATCAAGGCCACATTGGCCACTCAGGGTCAGTACCACCGCACAAAAGGAGGAAGTGTGCTCCTGCGCAAGAGGCTGAGACCCCAGACACAGCTCTGGCCTCTGGCATGTCGAGGAAGAAGCCTTTCGGCAAGCAGGAACTGGACTTCCTTGTGGACTACGTGTCGGCACACCAACGCGATATGCTTGTGGGCCACAGTGCCATGCAAAGCCTCACCAGCGTTGGGTCCACTGGCAGCATGTTGAGGATGGTGTGACAGCCATGGGTTTCCAAGTGCGCACGGCTCAGGACTACTACAAGCGTTGGAATGACCTCTGACGCTGTGCAAAACCAAAGCGTACCTCCAATTATGCCATGTCTCAGGTGACTGGTGGAGGGCCAGCACCAGAGGAAGACAAACTCACTCAGCACGAGGAGATCACTGCAGAGTTCATGCCGGCAGAACAAATCCGTGGAGTGGGAGAAAGGATGGAGTATGATGCATCGTCATGTGCGCATAGATGCATGTTACTCAATGACATGTGTGTTTGGCGTGTGTGACCCTCCGAGCTACAACTTGGGTCCTTCCTTTCATCAATCTCCCTCTCTACCTGTGGTGTTCACCAGGGGCCTTACCACTTGGACGGGCTTTCCAAACAGCACCTGGCAGCTCTCGCCTAATGCATTTTCTTTTTCTGGTACAACTTCCAGTGCTATGCTGATGACACTCAGCTCATTTTCAGGCTGCCCTCAGACACCGCTTCTCCCTCCCTCATTTCTGATAGCTTCATTGCCATTTGAAATTGGTGTACTGCCAGCGATCTCTTTCTAAATGCCAGCGAGACTGATATCCTCCTCATCGGGGCACCTTCACCATCCCTTACCCTCATTCTCTGGCCGGCCTCCCTTGGCCCTCCTCCTGCCCCCACCTGCAAGGCCAACAACCTCAGGGTCACTTTTGACTCCACACATTCTTTCTCTGCACATATTTCTGGCATCTCTTGAGATATTTTAACTTCTTGCTTAACCTCCTCAGGGGTACTGTGCCTTTCCTCTCGTTCACCTACAAGCTCACTCTCTCTCAAGCTCTGGTTGTCTCAAGGTTGGACTACTGTGACAGGATCTTTCATAATTCTACCTGCCTCCACAGTCCACCCTCTACCACTAATCCAGTACAGGACTGCAAGACGTGTCCCTGGCCTCAAGCCCTGGGATCCTATCTCTCCAGCTCTGAAATCCCTTCATTGGCTACCAGTGGATGCAAGGATAATATTTTGGACCCTCTGCATTGTGCACAAGGATTTCTGGGGCCTGGGTCCAAAATACCTTCAACTATCCCTCTGCCAATACCTCCCGTCTCGAGTCCTTTGCTCCTCTACCTCACACTCCCTCTGGGTCAGTCATTTATCAAAGAAACAAGCTGGGGGCAGATCTGTGTCTACGGGTGGGACCTCCCTTTAGAACAGCCTACCTGCCACGTTGAAACTTGTGGAGAAACTTCTCTGCTTCCGCAAGCACCTCAAAACCTTCCTATTTGCTCCTGCATTTGCCCCTCTTCTCCCCAGCTGAACTATTTCCTCTCTTGGCACTTTGCACCTGGACATCCTCTGTCCTTCAGGTTCAGGTACCTGCTCACCTTGCCTCCCTGCAGCACTGCCTCCAGCCCTCCCATTGCAATGGGTCCTGTACGTGTACCCATACAGTCCCCCACTCTTCTTCTGCACTCATCAGATTTGCCCTATCCAAATGATCTTGCACTTGACACTTGCTGGCTGCACTACCACCTTTTGAATGCCTATTCTATCATTGTACTTTTCATTCTTTAGTTTCCTCTGTTTGGCACTTTCCACTTCTTCACCTTCCAGGGACTTCACCCCTTTTTCCCTTCTCTATGCACTTGCGTGTTCTCAATGTAACTATGCCCAGTAGGATCATTGTTTTCATTTTCTTTTCTCCCTTGTTCCCCTCCCTTTGCTTGGTTGCGGTCTGTGCCACTTGTGTACGAGGGCAATCTTGATGAGATGTCATATCATGTCATATACATCCTTTGTCCTTGGTGCAGTGTGTCTTACTCTGACTGCGCTGTTGGCAGTGGCTCCCCGTGCACCTGTGTGCACAATCATGCTCCATGTGCATTCCATGTATGCCCCTAGGTGTCCTTGACCGCCTGCTCATTGTAGTATGTCTCCAGGATGATCCAATCGTCATGTTATTTGGACAGTCATTTCATGCTCACTGTGGGTCTGTGTGTCATCAGCATGACTTTAGGGTGTCCACATCTGTGTCATGCACATGGTTCCCCATGTTACAGGCCCCCTGCATCTGTTCAACTGGTGTTGTGTCTTCTGCATGCAAGGGTGTACTACTGATGTTTCCTCATCTGTCCTGCATCATGTTCACTTCTCATCGGCTGTAGTGACATTTGACGGATGACATGCAATAGATGCATGCCAACACTGTCTGCCAAAGCACAGTTCTGTTGTGAACCTTTCATTGCCATGCAGTGCCTCCCTGCTATTGCACAGAGGGTGGGTGTTTCACGGTATCCATGCTACATAGTGAATGCCATTTGCACATGATAGCTGCAATTGCCCTTACACTGCCGTCATGTGTGGAGATTGACATCACTACGTACATGTTGAAGTTGAGGGGGTACACATGCACTGCACCACACACACCCACTCCTGTGCCAAGTTCAGCCCTTCAACATGCCAACACAATGCTGCTGTGTGATAGTGACCTGCAGTGTATGTACCCATGTCCCTCCTTTCACTGTATCGAAAGGCAGTAGTGTAGGTGCCTCCTGTCACACATGTTACATGTGTTTGGTGTGATTGCCAGTTGTGGCTATTTGTGTGTTCCCACATGCTTATGCTACATGACATCTCTCTGTTGCCATCTCTCATTTCTGCCTTGGATATGTGCCTGCTAGAGGTTGTGTGTGATGCAGGTGATGTGCAACATACAAAACACGTGTTGGCTTCACATTCTGCACACATCCTTTTCTGCTTTCGGGATACCATTGCATTGCAATGCCACTGAATGCATGTTGGTCTTTGAGTTGCATGTGACATGTCTGCTTTATGTGTTTGTTCTCAATGTTGTGATTTGTATGTGTGTGGTATGTGCTACTGACATGTGTGTTCATGTTTCTTTTGTTTATGTTGCAGGTGATGATGCACTGGAGGCAGAGGATGAAGATGTCAGTCCCAGACATGGTGGTCAGTTCACATGACCAACCAGGCACCAGTGGTGGTCGTGGGGTGGCAGCCCACGAGAACTCACCGGTGCTCCAGGCCACTGTGTCCAGAGCAGACTCTGAGTCTGGATCTGATGGATCCTCTGACCACTATGTTGAGCCGGATCTGCATCATGACATGTCGTCACTGGTATGTGATCCTGTGTTGGATGATTTTCTGTCTGGGACACCTGCAGTAGGGGGCCAGGTGGGTTTGGAATGTCCGTCTGTGGTGGTTACGGGTGCAGGGTCACACTCCACACCAGTTGCCCATGTTCCTGGGGCATCAGGTTAATGGAGGACCACGGCTCCTTGGGCCCGGCAATGCGGTGGCCGTGCGCTACCGGGGTCAACTGAGTGGGAACATGCCATTATTGCCATAGCACAGCAACAAGGGGGTGCAGTTGAGATGGCTCAAGGTATGGAAGGTGTGGCACGTTCAATCCTCCCCTGTGAAAGGCAAGTGGAGCTCCAGCAGCAGGCTACGCAGTCCATGTGCCGCTCACTCAGGCTGGGCATGGCAGCCTCTGACAGGGCACGCCGGGCTGAAATGGTGGCTCTGCATCAAGCAATTTCTGCTCAGGCAGAGGCACACCGTGAGGTCCTGAGGGTTGAACACCAAACCCTCTGATCTACTCTGGGTGCGCTCATGATGGACGACAGTAGGCGGGCAGAAGACAGGATGGAACTGTTAGGCAGAAACCTGTGCAGTTCCCTTGGGGAACACTGCAAAAGATTTAAGACTACAGGTAGAGCAGTAAACCCACTTGGTAGCAGTCTGTACCACCCAGATTTACCTGGTAGCTGTGGCTGAGCAGTCAGACTTCCCTCAAGAAGAGTTAGGCAGTATGTAAAGTATACACAATAGGTACCAAAACACAATAGTACAAGCAAACATTGACCAGAGCTTGGTTTCAAAAGTATATAGTTATTTATTTTAAAAACACATAAGTTGAAAACACTCTAGCAAAATATAGTAAAACACTTCAAACACAGTTATAAGGAAAGCAGTTTCAACCCTTATTCCTATCTAGACAACTCTAGGTTAACACCACATAATTCAAACAGAGGTGAGTGCTTAACATTAGATGACACTCTAGTAGGTTCAAGGAAGGGATAGGAAAAAGCAGAAATAGGTTAAACACACCACTCTAAGGTCCAGAGCACTTGCAATAGGCTTAAAGAAGTACAAAGTCACAGGTGAGCAAAAGTCACTAGGCAGGGCCCACTCTTAGAGCAGCCGGAGCAAAAATGTGCCCAAGATCACACTGTTATTAGGGATTCAAAGTCTTGCAAAGAGTTAGAAAGAGTTTAGAGTGGCTTAGAAAGTTTAGCCAGAGTGTCCCAGGCACTCGCAGGTTCGAAAGCCGGGGGCTAAAACTACCCCGTACAGTCGGTGGCAAGGGAAGCCAGGCGGAACACGGTACCTTAATCGGAAAGGATCCTCCAGCGGTGGCAGTTGTTCCAGGCAGTGGCAGCAAGGCTCGACGTCGGTCAGGGGAGAAGAAAATCTCGCTGAAGAGCAGAAGAGGAAGGTCGTTGCACTGCCCGGGAAGAAACCAGCCGCAGAGTTCTCCGGTTAAAGGGTTGTACCGACTTTCGCGGTTTGGGGTAAAAAGTGTGGTATTCCGGTTGCCGGGGTGCTTGGCACGGGCAAGGCGGCCACGAGATACCTCGAAGAAGCGGAAAGAAGGTGAAAACTGGTTGTCCCCACCAGTCAAGGGAAGGAGCCACTCCGTTAAGAGTTCTCCTCGGTCATTGGGAAAAGTGGTGAGATGGTTCAGCAGGGCTCCACCGGTTGGTGTCGTCGAAGCAGGTCGGCTCAGCTCTTCCCTCGTCGGATTCTTGGTCCTGTGGCGACTTCTCAAGTTCCAGTCCCCAAAGCCCTGCTTTTATGCAGCAAACCCCCATTCACCCAGCCTAGCTGTCACTCAAACATGCTAAGTGGTGAGCCGGCCGGCTCACCACTTGGGCCAATCAGGACGGAGTGCGACTTGAGTTACCAAGGTAACTCAGTCCAGGGTGCCTAAATCCCCCTCCACCCCTCCTAAGTACCCCAGACAGAGTGGCACCACTTTGGAGGGCTTCTGTGGAGAAGCCCGCCAAAAGTGGAACAAAGGGCTCCACTTTGGGTCAGAGTTACAGAGGCGAACACCAACGCCATTTTAGAATCAAGTTTTGGCAAAAAAAAACAACCGGAGTTATAATAATAAATATATAAACCGGCGGTATGTTTAAGGCTACCGTAAATAAATAATTAAATGTGTTAGCCTAAAACAATGGGAAATCCCATAGGGAAATATTCGCGGTCGAATATAAAAAGTAGTTTCCACTGCCACCAGCCAAAACTCGATCAGGGGGGACGGAGACGTGCCCCCTCGACTAACAGACCCTGGGGCAATTGAATTGCCCCAGCCAGTACGTCCACAATATGATGGTTTGTACTGGTTCTGTTCAGGATTTAAGACTAGTAAAGTCTTGGGTGACTTTACATGCCCTGGGAGACAGTAGTCAGTCCCAGGGTATGGAGTCTATGTTGGGGAGTCCCTAGGACACCCCTGGGTTACTGCACAGAGGGTGCTGTGTAATCCACATCACAAAAATACATGAGGCCCTATCGAGTAAAAGACCCCATAGCCCATTCAACACAAGGTTTGACCAAGAGAACACAGTTCAACATGTCCAAGAGTGAGGGAAAAAGAGTCTCACTCTTGGCAGGAGAAAAAAAGAAACCCCAGAAATCCAGCAAAGCTGCTGGGGGACTCACTAGATAGGGAAATTCAGCCTAACCAGAGAATTCTCCCTAACAGGAACGGCTTGAAAGAACCATCTCAGCTGAACTTCATGCAAGCCGGGAGGTAATCCGTATGTCATGTGAGGCAATGCAGGCAGAACTCCTTCATACACGTGAGTCCTTGCAGGAGAAAGCACGTGTAACACATGAGGTAATGCATGCAGACCTACATGTCATTACCATGCAGGATCTGACTTACCAGACACGCATGCTTGCTGCCGCTGTAGGGCAAGGCGCAGACAGGCATGGTCAGGCAACTGTGCCACGTCCACCTTCTGATTTCCATCCAGACGGTGACGACGACAACCTATCTCCCATATAGGTCAGGCCGTGCAGGCGCTGAGCCCATGAAGTTTTTTTTTTATCTCAACATCTACACATGTGGGTGTTGAGGTGCACCCTGTACCTACCCCCTCATGGGTGCCCACCCATCCCCTGGGTCATATGTGGCCATTTTTTATTTTTTTCCTGCAAAATAATATTATTTTTGATTTTTTTTTTGTCTACTGTGCATTCATGTGACAGTGTGTTGATTTGTGGCATTTGAAGGCATCCACTGTGTTTTCCAGCAGTGCCCATTCAGGCTTGTCTCATGTATGTTTGTTGCTTGGGGTCCTGACACATATGCTACTCCTGCTTCCCCTTTCCATGGGCTCGCAAGGATGGCTCGGTGTGACAGCATCTCACACAGCGGCATTTGGCTTCTCTCATATCTGTGGCCAGTCTGCAGTCCTACCTGTGTGTACACCCCTAGTGGGTATTCCGGATGGCTTCTCAAATGCATGTCGGCACTTCATTTTGGTGAGTATTCAGTTGACTGTGCATTTCATCATGTTGCTTATGATTTTTTAATGACTTGACTGTCTATGTTCATGCACTTCCTGCTGGAGGTGGTACCATGCACCCTTTGGCTGTGTAACATACACACTGATGGTGGGAGGGGTCCGTGTGCTGATATTGTTGCATTGGGACACTTGGCCTACAGTGATTTTGATATGCCACATGAACACTGCATGGTGAGTTATCCTTGTGACCACATGTTTCATCTACCCCCAATTCCTTGCTTCCCCTGTGTTGGCCATCGTGCAGCCCTGCCTGGTGTTTTGTTGTGCCATTTGAAATATGGCCGCATTGCTTTTGACTTGACTGTCCTGTTTGTGGTGTGGCCCTGCTCCCCCCTCCCATTGGTTGCTCTTAGCCCTTGTGACAATCCGGCCAACCAGGAGGCTGGAGCCAGCCACCACTACCAAAGGCCCACAATGGAGGCCCTGTCTACCCCTGTCCACCGCTGTCCACCACCCTTCTGGGTCCCTTGATTGTCCCCCTGTCTCCCCTGCCCTCCGCCTGTCTCCACCTGCCCCCTGCAAGCCTCCCCTATCTCCCTTGCCCCGTGCCAGTCTCCACCTGCCCCCGCCAGTCTCCCTCTGTCTCCCCCTTTCACCGTCACACCCCTTCCGCTTCTGCACCCTCTTCTTTCCCTCTGCTCTCTGTGTGTGATTTCTTTCCCCCTCTCCCCCTTACTGCCTTTCCACCTTGGCTCTGTCCTCCCTTCTCTCCTCCCTCTCCCTCTCCACCACCATGTGCCCTCCTCCTTTTCCTCTGTCTGTCTTTTTCCGGCACTGCCCCAATTGCCATCAGGCATGTTGATACATAGCCTCTTGTTCTTTGCAGACACTTCCCCCTCTGCCTCCGTCCATCCACCCCCCACCTTCATCTTTTTTAGTTTTATTTTGGCTCTTACTTTTATCATCAGTCCCTCCACCACTGATTACAGCTTGCCTGTTCCCCCTTTTCTCTTCTGTGTTTATTCTCCCCTCCCCAGCACTATCGTGATTATTCATCGACCTTCCAATGTTTGTCACTTGTTTTGTTACTCTCCTCACCTCTTCCCTCCTCTTCCCTCACCTCCCCCCTCCATATGTGACTCTTGCACTGCAACTATTGCCGCCAGGCACAACAATGTTGATGCTAGTTTTGGTTTCCCACATTCCCTCCATAGACTATCACTTATTGTTACAAGCACTTGTACTATCTACTTTGATTTGATTGTTATTTTTCACATTCTGGACTGTTTAAAGGACTTGTAGGAAGGTACTGTTATTCTCCCTTGTTCCCTCCATCCTTGAGGCGCTTTGATGCACTTTACATGTAGGCCCTATACGGATTTTCAATGAATCAGTGATTGCTCACTGTCTGCCATTGTCGATGTGCGATATTCTGTACATGATATGTTCTACTGGTCAATGGCTGATCCGATGTTGGGTTTGATTTTGTGGTGTCAGGGGATTGGTGTGGTTTAACACACGGGGGGTCCCTGAGTGCAATGTTCACATGTGCTGTGTATAGGACACTGAGACTCAGTTCATTTCATATGCATGTATTTGATGCATGTCTCTATTGACACAAACACTTAGGCAACGGCCCCCCACACCAACTACGGCGACACCATGCACACACGTGCACGCAGATTGCCTTCTCAGGCATGCTGTGTCCCTACAATCCATGTTCACTTCCAATTCATTGATCATGTACTTGCATCACAGGATATTTGTTGCTGTACTTATTTTTCATGATGCTCAAGGGGTTTCGCCAACGCAATGCACACTCACTGTGCTGTCTGGTGAGCGGTGTGTTGCAGGGGACACACACGCAGCACACAGTGTTTGTAATGGCAATTTGCTATTGTCCAATGTGCATGGCAATAGGTATTCTGACTTTTGTTGCTTGCATTTGTGCCACAGTTTTCATGGTGTGAGGTTTTGGTCAGTCATTTCTTCAGATTCCATGTCAGGTGTAATTGTCTGGTGCCTATTTACATTTCTCACACGGCACTTCATGACTATTGTGTCATGTGTAGTGCATATGCTTTGATGTTTTGCCGTTTCATACCATAGCATGGTGTGGCAGACAGGGATCATGGTGTTGGGAGGGTTTGGGTGGCATACCAGTACTTTCATGCCCTGTTTTGCAGATGCACACACTCACACGTCACACTGAACAATTATGAACCAAAGCTGCAACGCCCATTACCTGAAGACAGAAATGTCCCACTGGCAGCATGGAGTGGAATTGGTTTTAACGACCGCAGCCCATTTAGTCCAAATTCTCTAAAGTGGACTTGAAAGGTTCTGCGCTGGTGGCGTGAAGTTGTTTGAGCTTGCAAGCATTCCCTCCATGGAGTGGCTGCACTACTCGCATGGTTAAGAGACCACTGCATTGCTATAACACGACCTGCAGCTGGATTTTCCAGGAAACTGAGGGAGACCATATAAGAATGTGGCGCAGCGCGAACTCTGATATTAGTGCTTTGCAGAGCTGCGCTGCTCAAAGAAAGACCCGACGTTCGAACGAGACTGTGCTAAAGATATAATTTCTCTTGGGTGCACTGCACGAAAGTAAGTTCCAGTCCAACGGACCAATAAATTCCCACATATTGCTCCAGCCCACCTTTGCAGATGGCAGGTCAGCTATTATCTTGTACAACCAATGGGCCAGAAAACCCAGGAAGTGTGGCAAAGCTAACAGAATTAATGATTCGCTCCATGGACTGCTTCTCTGGGCATAGTTTTCACTGGTTCCCCACCTCATAAGTTGTTCTAATTGATGAATCGTCGGAGACTGCCTGCAAGTTCTCACATTAACATGGAAGGTAATGTAATGGAACCGCCAATAGCGAATACTGTGCATGCGCCAAACTGGGTACTCCCTCCGTGGACCAAAGGAGCATAGCAATAGGAATACATCAATACACACACACCATTCAATTTCAAAATCATTACCTAACGCTGCATATCACTATGTACTTTGGGAGTCCCAAAGCGATTGCATTGTAGTAGGCTCTGTATAAATCAACAACACATACATGCATAATAAATAACTATGCATATCTGTGCATGGCAGCATTCATAAATACTTATTATTCGTGTAGCTGTTATCAGTCCACGCCACCGCAAACCACTTTCTGTTTTCAGATCCGACAAAGAAAGTGATTTGCATGACTTTTGTTCAAACACAATATGAAGCGTGCAAGACATGTGGCTTCATTGAGAGTTTGGGGATGTGGTACATATGTGGCAGTAATGTTACTGGCATTGGGGCTCATTTCAAGTATGGTGGTGTGGAAACAAATTGCTGGTCGCGGAATTACCGCTACGTTTTCCGCACCATCATATGAGTATGGTGCTGGAGTGGATGATTTACCTCCAGTATTATGCTGGCGGTAAATCCGTCCACTGCTGAAACATTGACAAAATCGGTGGCATTACTGTGGCAGTAAATTCCGCCAAAAAAGCCCCATAGATTCCTATAGGAATTTACTTTGCCACTGCCACTTGTAATCCGGCGGTAATTTCACCAGACTAAGTGGCAGTAACAGTAATTCAGTTAGGCGGTATTCCAGTGGATTTACCACCAACTAGTAATGGGTCCTATTGTTTTGAAAGCAAATGAATCACCACAGGTTCTGATGCACCTCTGAATTCTGACTTTGGCGGTGCAGCCGAGGATTTACCTTCAGGCGCGGTAAATCCTCCACTTCTTATAAAAATCAATGGATTAGTAGTGGTAATGGTAAATGAGTTCTGTGGTGCAACCTTTGAATACTGGGCGCATCAGCATACAGACCGTGGGGTTTGGTACTTGATAAGCAGGGTTCATTGGTCGTTGCTTCAGCAAGGGACTATGCATAGTGTGTCACTCAAATAAAATAAAAATTTCAAAGTGTATCCTTCCAAACGTGGGAGTCTCTTTAGAAAAGAGTCAAACTGAATTTAGAGGGTACTGTACACAACATTCTCGCGAGTAATAGTGAAGTTACATACTTGTCCTATAATCTAGTGAACTCCTTTTTTGGGGTGTGGTCCATTATTACTTGTTACGGCCTGCCACATGGACTGGAGCACCATATTCAATTCTTATACAAAAACGCAGAATGCCAGAAATGTGATTAAGTAGGTGCTGCAAGCATTACTCCCCACAACCCAATTCACTGCTCATGATTATGTACATGACGTCAATGATCGCATTATACATTAGGAGGCTGATTCATGGAATTATTTGCGCCGAAAAACGGGGATTTGTGCGCCATTCTGCCCGCAAATCCCTGTTTAACAAATGGGGATTTGCGGGCAGAATGGCGCACAAAATCCAGTTTTTCGGCGCAAATAATTCCCTGAATCAGCCCCAAGATGTTTGGTCACATTGCTTATTAGCACCTGGGGTTGGGGGAGCAGCCAATCAGGTTCTGCGGATAGTGGGCTGAAACTGCTGATCCCAGGCCGCGTTCCATGGAACCTGCTAGCTGCCTCCCCCCACAGCACCATCTTTCCCCACCCTCCCGTGTCTTTCCACTTACCTTATTGTTGTTGCAGCAGCTTTCCTCCTTCTCGCTTTGCTGACCGCAATGGACGGGCTATTGACAAAGTATTTTCATACATTGAACGGGATAGCGTGCGTGTCCTGTTATTTGAATACAAATATTTATTGGCCTTAAAGAAAAACATGTTTTCCGGACAGCAGTGGCATAACACAAGATGTGGGGGCCCCCCTGCGAGCCATGCTGAGGGGCACCCCCAACTCAGCAACAAATCAAGGGTCGCGCCACACTCTGGGCCGGCCTAGATTATCACACTTGCGCAATATGCACAAACGTGCTGCTGAACGGATACGCCGCACACTGCACTAGGAAAAAGATATAAATATGTGTTTTAATATAATATACAGCACACTGTCTGAGAAAAATTGGCTAACAAGCCAGAGTGTTTGCAATTGTTTTGTAGGGTAACACAAATCCAATAGATGCAAGTCACCAACAGTGCACAGCAACATTAAAGCTTTGCTATTAAAAAGGCCATGCCACAATGAACACATGTCCAACTGGCTGCACAAAGTAGACCAGTGTAGACATGTAATAACAATATAGTAAAGCTTGACAGGCCACATTTAGACATATCTAGACTGGTTGCACCAAAATGGCAGTCGAAGCAATAACACTCCACTAAGCCCTGAGGACCAAAGGGCTGTGGACTATACTGTTTGCTGTGGCGAGTGCCTCTATCCAGGAGGAAGAGGGAATTGAGAGGAGTTCTGAGTACAGAGGTGCGTGTGCCTGTACCTTTAACAACTGACCCAGGAGTCAGGTCACCTGACCTAGGTCACCTGGTACATAAGGCCGCCTCCAGTGCCCTTGCGGCGCTAAGCCCTGAGGACCAAAGGGCTGTGGACTATACTGTTTGCTGTGGCGAGTGCCTCTATCCAGGAGGGAGAGGGAATTGAGAGGAGTTCTGAGTACAGAGGTGCGTGTGCCTGTACCTTTAACAACTGACCCAGGAGTCAGGTCACCTGACCTAGGTCACCTGGTACATAAGCCCGCCTCCATTGTCCTTGCGGCGCTAAGCCCTGAGGACCAAAGGGCTGTGGACTATACTGTTTGCTGTGGCGAGTGCCTCTATCCAGGAGGAAGAGGGAATTGAGAGGAGTTCTGAGTACAGAGGTGCGTGTGCCTGTACCTTTAACAACTGACCCAGGAGTCAGGTCACCTGACCTAGGTCACCTGGTACATAAGGCCGCCTCCATTGTCCTTGCGGCGCTAAGCCCTGAGGACCAAAGGGCTGTGGACTATACTGTTTGCTGTTTGGCGAGTGGCGCAGGGTGCCGGGTCACTGTGATTCGGCCTGATGGATCCAGTTACACCAGCCTCGAGGACGAGAGCCCAAGTCAAACGCTTGGCAACATACGAGGATCACCCTGTCAAGCGGGCCCGCCAACAACAGGTGAGCCAATACTATTCATGTGGCTCAATATTAGAAACTTGTGAGGATATGACAGCTGTGCTCGTTGAAGAGGTTTTTGAAGACTCCCAGGGCGAGACATTAGTAGCTACTGAGCTTCTACACTCATCTACTATCTCCGCTTCTTTATCTCTGCCCCCGCCTCCTAATCTTACCCAACCCGCTGAGATCATGACTCGGATGGGCATTGTTGATCTCACGACGGGTAATGAGTTGATGGATAATATACCGGGTGCTGCGCTTGCTCCTTTAGAGGCCACTGTGGCGGACCCGCGGGTGCTGCCTGGAGACAGTGAGGAGAGCGCGGACATCGCGGATTCATCGCGGGAGAGTGCCGTGGTGGACCAGGCGTAGTCCACGGTAGCGCCGACTCCGGCCACGAGCGATGACGCAGGTGGCCGTGGCTGCCTTGTGACCGATGCGGCGGCCGCGAGTGATGACGGCACAGTCGCGGAGGCTCGGCAGCATCAGCTGGACTTGGAAGAGGCATGTCTGGATAGCAGATTGACCGTCCTTGCTGACGCGGTATATCCTCCATCTGCGGTCTTTCCTGACTTACGGAAAGTTGGCATGACGAAAGTGGTGAAAGTAACCAAAGCAAGTGCGAAGTCTGGGAGACAGAATGACGCAACCACGCACTTGCACTCGCATGGAACACCACAAGCTGGTCAAGGCGAGGTCATGAATGCTCCACCAACATCACAAATAGCCCCTGCTACACCCTTAGATCCGATGGATCCATATTTTCCATTACTAGCACCAAACATATTACCACAAAGTGAATGTAGCTTAGGTGCTGTAAGTGATAATGTAAAATGTACCGATAGAAGGAACTCGTTGGAGGTGGTTTCTGCGGTCCTGCAAAATTTGATTGATTTAAATAAATCACGTTCATGCAAACTGATGGACATGGCCACCCCAGATCCAAACGTGACACAAAATTTTCCCATAAAAGACAATGTACAACCATGACGAATGTCAACAGAGATATATGGGGATCTGATAATTATAAAAAATCTAAGTCACGAATTGTACCCTCTGAAGAGTCAGCACAATCAACAGAGGGAAAGGTGGTACATTCCCAGAAAAGGTTGCCCTGTCATTCTACTGAAGGTCACGAGCTTGAGAGACAACATCAAATACATCAACCACATTTAAGTCAAAACTCAAATAGCGATAATTCATCAGACAAGCCTATGTCAAGAGATTCATCGTTTGTGGCGCGTCCCTTCCCAAAAATAAGAGAACGTTTTCGGCTCTCACAATCTGCACATGATGCACAGCATATTTCTGGTGGCGGATCTGCAGCCCCGTGTGTACATGTACCATCTAATGACCTCCTAATGGCCCTGACATCCGCGATGGCAATCTCCCTGACACCTTTTACTAAATTGTATGAAACATTAAACGAAAATGTGAAGGATGTTACAACACTGCTGGCTCTCGTGAATTCAAAACTCGTTCACCTAGAGTTAATGCACAGAGTCCAGGAGTCTAAACAAGAGGAGATAAACCAAAATCTATTGGCAGGAATGGAAGCAGCTAATGAAGCTAAACGGAATGACATGATCGATAAAAAACTGTTTGCGGAGGTTGCTAAAGAAGCGCTGGCTCTCTTCCACAAACCAAACATACACCTAAAAGGAGAGGAGATGGGCAGAGCAAGAAATATGGCTCACATGGATGTGAATGAGCAGTCGACTCTTCTCCCACTTCCATCCACTATTGCAACGTCCACAGAGCATATCGGTCAGCAAACGCTAATACCTCATAGGGAAGATCAGCCCCCTCAATCCAACTTGAGCCCGACAAGCCAGCAAATGGAAATAATCGGCTTGCCAAAGGGGTCAACTAATGATGCCGCTTTTCATGTGGCACCTGGTGAAGAAAATTCGAAGAACACCAGTGAAGAATCTGAAAAAGGTGAAGACCAGCCGCGTTCATTGGAATGCTCGTTCCATTCAGCGTTCATGCAAACCAAAAATGTATCAAACCCCGCCTTGCATGACTGTCAACAAGCATCTGGCTCTCTGTTCGTACAACAGGCGGCGGCTGATGATTCATGTCTGAATGATGCGGCTGTTGATACGACAAAGCCTGCAGGCCTATTCCCCATTTTTGGAGGTACATTGGTCGAAGACCAAAATAAAATCATCGGGGAAGTAAGAAAAAAAAATCCCTCACAAGCGAAAAAGGAAAAGAACATGCCTGCTCGTAAGAAGTCGAAACAAAAGGGAGCCCGAAAATTTCTTCGCAACATCAACATGTTCCAACTGGTCGATAAAGCGATCACATCTAGTCTAAAATTAGCAGACACAATCAAGGTGAATAAACAAGTTGAGGTCGATTCAACAGGAAATAACACACCACTACCCGATGATCTACTAGATGAAGCCGAGCTGGACGATCAGGAGTTACTGGAATTATCAGTTTACGAGGATCCGATTCAAGAAGTCCCTGTGAAAATACCTCTTGTCGTTCCGAGTGATCACAAAGCAGTCATGTTGCCTTCAAACTCAGGAAGGAATAGTGAGTTCAGGATGCCAGTACTAGGCATTGCTAATTCTCACGACCAGATGCCGGGAAAGCAACAAGCTCCACCTAATAACATAACATCGGAGTCCCGAGACAGGGTATGTGTGATAGTTTTACCCGTAGGAGAGGCCGTAGAGGGGGAGCAAGGGCCTAAGAGCCCGGAGTTTGTCACTTTACAAGAAAAACGAGAGCGGCTGGCGATAAGCGTGGCAACAATGGGTCAAAACGATGGTGGCACAGGTCAGCCTCCTTTGATCAGGATAAACGCCGTAAAAGGAAAAGGTGAGCTGGCCGCGGCACTGATGGTTGATGATTTACCCAGATCACGGAAAACCGAGTACCATCAGCCTGAGGTGAAGGAGATCAAACATAAAGACAGGAACGGACACGAATCAGCCCAACCGGTAGGGTTAAGCCCTGCAATTAAATTGATGTTGGAGAGGTTGGAATGTGGTGAAAAATTAATTCTGAATCGATCAAATGTGCTAAGGCTGCTTCATCATGTGCCTAGGCTACGATCCCTGTGCTCTAAAGATCTGTGTATTATCGAATTTCCGGAGGAGCTACGCACGGATAAGGTGATCCTACATATAAATTCCAATATAATTGCAAATGTAATTTTGGAATCAGATGAAGAGCTTTTGTCTCTAGGTTTCGACACTTATAAATTAATGGATCGAGTAAGGTGCAAAAAAGTAGTGATGAAAGACGGAACCGCCCAAGCACAGTTAATACAAAAAGGTAATTTAGGGGACAATGAAAGCTTAAACAGAGCTGAATCCAGAGAACAAACCCAGCAGGAGCAACTTGTCTTGAATGAGCTGGCTCCTAAAGAGGGGTCATCAGCTTCTGCGCTAAGAAGTGTAAGCGCAGGTAAAAAAAAAGAGATTGCGAGAACAAGTACAATGGCTAAAATAAAAATCACCATAAACAACGGTGGTTCAGCAGACATGACTACTCCAATAATGGTAAAAAGCCCATTGGACAAAGATACGACGCAAGACTGGAAGTGGTTGGCCTCGGCGTTGAACGTTAATACTCGCAGCTAATGCCCAAAGGCCAGCGTTGTGCAATTATGTTCTTTTGCCTCATGGAACACGCGAGGGTTCATACATCTGCTAAAAAACGATTGGCTGCATGATTTACAACTGATTTGCCTGCAAGAAACGTGGTTGTGTGAAATGCCAGTGACTTCTGAATTCGAGTGTGCACTGAACCCTGCTATCAAGGCAGAAAAGGGACGCCCAATATCTGGTCTTTTAACGATGATCAAACGATCTTCAGGTTACCGGTTACTAAATTCATCTAATGTTACGCCCTACATTCAAGTATGTGAGATAGGAAAAACCAACGCAATAAGACAAGTGGGGGAAGTGATCCATATAATTAATCTATACTGGAACCATTACCGGACTGGAACATACTCGTTCATCGACCAGGTGACATTAATAATCGACAATTTACTGGAGTCAAGCAAAGGGGGTTGCTTGTTAGTTTGTGGTGACCTAAATGTTGATATTTACAAGCCACAGAATGCAATTCAGAGACAACTCGCGAATACCTGGGTAGAAGAACTGAACGTAAGAGGTCTATCAATGCTAAATGGATGCACACAAGGAGACATCCCAGCTCAGCCTACGTGGCGGCGTGAATGTCAATTTTCGACCATTGACTATATTTTTGTTTCAGATATCATGCAGGCGAGGGCAAAATCATTGAAAATCCGTGCTATGAGCAACAGTGACCACGATTTGTTGGAATTAACATTCCAAGATTCAAAAGAGGAACAAAACCAAAAATGGAGATCAAAAGTTCTGGTGGAATCAAACCGCCTTCGGGTGAGACTGGATGAAAGTGATGTGGCCAACATATGCACTCAATTTAGATCAACTCCCGAGGAGATTGAATATGGGTCCATTCTGTCTCAATTCAAAGCTAAAAACACCGGGATGAAAAACTGGTCATTCCAGAAGAAACATCGCTTCGACCTGTTGGTGATGCAGCGCAAAAGATTGATGAGGGCTGAAATCTGGAAAAACAAGCAAGGGCCAGTCCATGAAATAATAGCAAAAAATCGGATAACCAAACAATCACATGGATCGTATCTCTCCAGCCCTGAAATCTCCCCACTGGCTCCCAGTTGCTGCAAGTATCAAGTTCAAGACCCTTTGCATTGTCCACAAGGCTTTCTGGGCCCGGGGCCCGCATTACATCCAACGTTCTCTTCCAAAATATCTTCCTTCTCAAGCCCTTCGCTCAGCTACCTACAACTCTCTAAGGATTAGACGCTTCTGCAGGAAGAGAATGGGGGGTAGATCTCTCTCCTCTACAGGTGCCTCCCCCTATAATAGCCTCCCTGCCCCTCTCAAGCTTTAGCAGACCACCTGAAGTTCTGGAAGCAGCTCAAAACTTTCCTCTTCTCCTCTGCTTTCCCTCTCTCCCTCCCCTGCTGGCCTACCTGACCTACGTATCTGCTGTACCGACTGGTTGCTTGGCTCCCCTCAGAGTCTCACTGAGTCGAGACTCTTTCTTGATCAGTCACCCTTGCATTGCCTCTGGTCCTACCATGCACTTAGGGGCTGTAACTGTAACCCTACAGTCCCTTGTTCTCCTTGCACTACCCAGAGCTGTGCTGCCCTGACAGCACTTACTCAGAGCATTGCTGCCCTGTTTTTCCCCTCCCTTTATAAATGACTTATATCATATCATTTGATCAAAGATGCCCAGAAAAACATACAATGCTGCAGTAAGAAACGGCTGACTGGTAGCACCCAAATGGCAGTCTAGCCAGGTAATTCACTTAGCAGGACTGCTTTATCATAAATGCCCCATTAAAAAAAGTCATACCAAACTGAGGAATGACTAGACTGGCTGCACCAAAATGCCTCTCTAGCCACTAATACCACATATCATGCCTGCTTAGCCTGAACATGGACAGCCATTATAATTTGTCGTATAATCCTGCCCCCCCACAGATCCCCTCTCCCTCCCACCCCAACCTCCAAAATCAGCTCCTTGGCCCAGAATTACCTCCACGTCCCTCTTCCTTGCCCAAGAGCTTACAGTTGAGGCTCCTTGCCTCATAGGTAAGTACTGGGATTAGGAAGAGTGGGACTAGGAGTAATGAAAATTACAGGTAGCTAAATCAAGCATTACCTCCATGTACCTCTACCTCATCCCAGTACTTGTGTATGAGGCAGAGTGCCTTATACACAAGTACTGTCTCATACACACTGGCACGAGGAAGAATAGGGCTAGGAGTAATGAAGATTACCAATAAGTAATCCAGGCATTGAACACAAGTATTGGTGAAACAGCATTGAGTTGACTGGGATTCAGCACCCCACCCCCTTTAACATGTTGGGCTATGTTGACTAGACCTGGCTGACCTTCAGAGCAGTTGCCAGACAGAAAAGGACACAGATGTTAAACGGCAGCTGGGTTTCTCTGTTAACAAGAACCTACCAATTACTAAAATAAAGCAATTCACTGTTAGTATCTGCATTCAAATGCCAAATTTTTTAGGCAATTAAAATCATGATTTGGGTTTAATACTTGCATGCCAGGGGAGTGATTGGAAGGGTAGAGAGGGAACAGGAGACCACTGATTCTCACAGCAGCCCATAAGTGGGTGCTTTAAACCTTAAAGGAGAGAGTTAACTGCTTGTAACATTGAAGCTGCATTAGAATAGTCTCATAAAAATGCATAAATAAATTAGATGAGCCAAACAAATAAGTTTGCCCCTCCCAACATTTGAAGGGTTAGCCCCCGAAATGTAGGTTTTGTTGCACCCCTGAACGCAAGCACACACACCATTCACCATATACACACACACACACACAGCTATCCTTGCCTTTAAGTATGCATTCTTTCACCATACTGGCACACCCAGGCAGCTATCAATACATTTAAGTATGCACCCTTTCACCATACAGGCACACCCATGCAGCCACCCATAAAATTACAAGTGCACCCTTTCACAATACAGGCACACACACCCAGGCACCCAACCATATATTTAAGTGTGCACCTTTTCACCATACAGGCACACCCAGGCAGCCACCCATATATTTAAGTGTGCACCCTTTCACCATACACTCGCACAGGCAGCCACCTATACATTTAAGTGTGAACCCTTTCAACATACACTGACACATGCACACATCATGGGGTTGAGGGGAGCCCTAACACTTAAAAAAGAAATTGGGCCTCATTACAACTATGCCGGACTGTAAACAACGGTGCCAGTAAGATCACCGGCACTGTTGTTTCCGGGCCGGCATATTACAGCTCTGCCGGCGGTTGCCGTCCTGTACGGCAGGTCAGACCTGCCGGGCAGAACGGCACCCACCCGCATAGTTTTCACAGAAGCACCGGCACCGTTATTAACGGTGCCGGTGCTTCTGTGGTCCATATTCTCATAGAGTCCGATAGGACTTTATGGAAATGGGGACTTACCATTTGCCAGCGCCTGACTTCCCAGACCGCCGGGGTTGTAATCCCCTGGTGTTACCGGGAAGTCGGGTGCCGGTAAATCATTACGGGTCTGGCGGCAACCTGCTGGTAGCAATGGCATGGTTGCCACAAAACCCGTAATGAGGCCCATTGTTTCTTTTTGAAGTCACTCTGACTTCATAAAGAAATTATTTCTGTTACAGAAATAATTTCTTTATAAATGCAGAGTGAATTCAAAAAGAAAAAAAAAACATTTGTTTGCAAAAAAAAAATATATATATTTTTTTTCTACAAGTGGGGGCCCCTCCCAGGACATGTGCTGGTGGGCCCCCCCGCACCGTGGGGGCTGCGGCGGCCCCTGTTAAGCCAGTGCCGGACAGGGCCAGAACATTGGATGGGTTATTGGGGGGCACTACTCAAGTGAATTCCCCCTTGGGTTGCAGCATACCATCGAGAAAAACCTTGATCGACGGCCCGATTCAGCCCCAGCACACTCAGCAGGCAGATCCACAAGCCGTCGGCCGGGTTGGTCATGTCCCTCATTATTACATGGCCAGATTCCACTATGCACAATTGCTTCAACATAGACAGATTCCATTACGCCCAGGTTGCATGAATGGTAGTGTTTGATTTTACAATGCCAAATTAGCAACACACTACGATATTTCATCATGCACAGTTGACCTAGCAGTGCATGTGATATATTTTCATTTGGAAAGGTTGTTAGTAGTTTTCTACGTCCACGCTTCCGAGCCTATAAAATACAAGGTTCGGACCCTGAGCGGCAAAGCCCTTGCAGGACAAGGCAGCAGTGTTCAGTGACGCAGGTGTGCAGGAGACTCTGTCTGATGACATGTAGCATGATTGCAATGTCCATGCTTCCGAGCCTATAAAATCTTAGGTGCAGATCCTCTGTGGCAAAGCCCTCGCAGGACAAGGCCGTGTTGTTCTGGGACACAGGTGGTCAGGAGACTCTGCCCGCCCACAAGTAGTATGTTTGCTATGTCCACGCTTCCAAGCCTATAAAATCCAAGGGTTCCCATGCTCACCTGCATCCCAGGCCACCTGCCCCTGTGCTCCCTTAATCACATAGTTTCTTGCTTCCCTTAATCCCTGTGCTCATTCCCTCACTGGGCTGCATGCCCACCTGGGCACTCTGTAATCACAAGGTTCCCTTGTTTTCCTTGAATTTACGTGGCTTGCTTGCCCTGTGGTTGCATCCCTGCCTGGCTCCCTCGCTATCTGTGATCGGGTGCGCTCACTCTCCTCCTCGGCTGTGTATTCTCCTGCATATCCCTTGATTATGTAGATCCCTTGTAGTCCACAATCGCATGTGCACGGTCCCTCCCTAGGCTGCGTGCACTCCTGCACATTCCTCAATCATGTGGTTCCCTCGATTTCCTTGATCTCGTGCTCTCACTTGCCTCATTGACGGCATGCTCCCTGTGCACCCTGTGATCTTGCCGTTCCCTTGTTTTCCTTGAATTCACTTGGCTTGCACACCACTTGCTGCGTGCACGCCCCCACATTCCTCGATCGTGTAGCTCCCTCGCTTTCCCTGATTGTGTGCGGTCACTCACTTCCTAGGCTACGTGTTCTCCCATGCATCCTTCGATCGCGCAGCTCCCTCATTGTCCTTGATCATGTGTGGTCACCCGCTTGCCCCGTGGGCTGCGTGCCCTGCTGTGCACCATCAATTGCATGGTTATCTCGCTTCCTTGATCACGGGCACTCTCGCCCCTAGGGCTGAGTGCATTCCAGCCCATGCCTTGATCATGTTCGCCCCCTTGCAATCCTAGACCAGCCGCACATCCTTGCTCCCCTGTGGGCCCTTACCCTCGCTTTCCCCTGCTCTGTCCCTCCTCCCAGCCGCTTCCCTGCCCTTTTGTGTATTGCTCTGTGTTCTGCTGTGCTTTTCCTTCTTCTAGGTTTCTTTTGTCGACTGCTCTGTTTATGGTGTCCTGTTATCCTGATTGTTGTTAACAGCTCTGTGTTCTGCTGTACTCTTCCTTCTTCGAGGTTTCTTTTGTCTACTGCTCTGTTTTTGATGCCCTGTTATCCTGATTGTTTGCTTATTTCATATTACCCTGTGTTCTATTTGACTGCTCTCCTGATTACTGTTCACATCTCTTTCCTCTAGGTCCCCTCGATTGGTTGTTCTTTAACTTGGAGTTCTACTTCATGATGGTCTCCCCACATTGTACTGCCTGCATCCATGATGCACACTTCTTTCTTCTAGGTTCCCTTGGTTTTCTGCTATGTTAATTTGTTTTTGATGTTGATTGCCCATCTGTTGTGTCTACCCCTCCATCTCGGTCCCACATAAATGTAATTGTGTGTTATTTCTTCTGAGTGGTCATTATCTGCCTGCTTGCTTCCCTCCTCTTTTTGTCCCAACCTTAGTGTTCCCCCCACTCTCCACACCACCCTGCCCCCACCCTCTCTCTTGCATCCTCTATGGTGCTCTCCGTTTTGCCTATCTTCTCTAACTGCTTTTCTATTGACTATCCTGTTCTTCTCACTAAATCTGGGAGGAAGAAGTACAAAAGGGATATCCTGGTCTCTAACCCAGTTCTCCCAATCGCTGATACCTACACCAGTGCTTCCTCCAGACAGACCCTCACCGACATCCTCTTTGTCATTCCCTCTCCAGCCTATATGGTCTCTGTGCTCTCTTTTTACTCTACACCCATTAATGGTGGCACCTGGTGGGAGGCCCTCCTCCACCAAGATCCTCATTAATTTTTACCTAAATGGCACCGTCTTGATCCAAGGCCCTCAGGCCAACCTCCTCCTTTTTGATAGATGCTTCCCCCACCTTGTCAACTTTCTTTCTTCTCCCGATGTCCCTTCTTTCCCTCTCTGGCTCCTCTGCCTCCTCCATCCTCCGCCACCTCCACTGCACCCCCTACTGCTTCCCTGGATGCCCTGTTGCCTCTCTCTTCTGCCACCTCTCTGGCATCCTCCTCCTCCTCCTTGGCTATTGTGCCCTCTCCTCCTCCCTCCTCTGCCCATCCTCAGGCTCGCTCTCTACACTTGTGCAGGGCATACCCCAGATCTGTACCCCCCCATGGAATTTGTTCAAAGATGGCAACTTGCTCCACATTGCCACTCTAAACTCCTGCTCAGCTGTCAAAAACTCCTCTGACAGCTGCCGATTCCTTGAAGAACTTGACTTGGATGTCCTCGGTCTGAATGAGACGTGGTTCATGGATAGATATTTAATGAGGTTTTACACTCTCCTCCCTGATGGCTACAAGATCCTCTTTGCGCATAGAAAAAAATGTCCCCGTGGTGGTGTAGCAATGATCTTCCCGGAGTGGATTCCTGCATCTACCATTCCTACACAGGACTACTCCTCCTTTGACTGCCTGGTCTGCAGGCTCTCTCTCCTGGCCTCCGAGTGGGTGGACCTCACCTCCTCCCTCGTTCCCTCTACCTCTCATCTTCTATTTCTCTGAGAATTCAACATACACCTTGATGATTCCTGTCCTTTTTCTACACTCATTTGCAACCTCTGTTACTCTCTCTCTCTATTCACCCCTCTGGCCTGAATCACTCTGTAGGGCACATCTTGGATGTTCTGATCACCTCAGACCTCCCCCTCTCTAACCCTCCCACAACTCCTCTCTCCTGGAGTGATTACTTTCACCTTTCCTCTCATCTCTCTCTCTTTACCCCTCAGGCCAAGCCAACTCTAAGGCCAGCAAGACAGAGATTCTCCTCATCGGCACACCTGCACCCCAATTTCCCACCACCCTCTGGCCAGCCTCCCTTGCCCTCTCCCTGCTACCTCCTGTCAGGCAAAGAACCTCAGGATATCTTCAACTCCTCACTCTCCATCTCTCCTCATATTTCTGATGTCTCTAAGAAGTCAAACTACCAACTGCACCTCATCAGAGGTATTCTTCCTTTCCTCTCCTTCCCTCTGAAGCTTACTTTATCTAGAGCTCTGGTTCTCACAAGGAATGACTACTGTAACAGCCTCTTTTTAAATCGCACTGCATCTACACTTGGTTCTCTGCAACTCATCCAGAACAGGACTGCAAGACTTGTCCTTGGCCTCAAGCCCACGGATCGTAGCTCTCCAGCACTGAAATCTCTCCATTGGCTCCCAGTGGCTGCAAGGATCAAGTTCAAGACCCTTTGCATTGTCCACAAGACCTTCTGGGGTCTGGGACCAAAGTATCTCCAGCTTTCTCTTCTGAAGTATCTTCCTACTTGAGCTCTTTGCTCCTCCACCTTGAGGGTCAGTCGCTTTTCCAAGCAAAGATTTGGGGGCTGATTTCTCTCTTCGTCAGGCGCCTCCATCTGGTACAACCTCCTTGCCTCTCTGAAACTTGAGCAGAACCATCTCCGGTTCCGGAAGCAGCTCAAGACTTTCCTCTTTGCCTCTGCCTTCTCTCTTCCTCTACCTTGCTGATCTCCTGTCTGATACTGCACTCGTTAGTTGGCTACCCTCTGAACCACAGGCCCATGTCCCTGCCCTCCCAGTTGCACACCTGCACTGCCTCTTGGCAACCCTGCACTTGGTGCTTTTTCTGCAACCCTACCACCCACCCTACCTGTACTTATCCAACAATTGTTTTTCTGCACTTAATCCCTGCACTGCCACCTGCTGGCCGCACTTCTGGTGTTCAATGTTTGATTCTATGTCTTGCACTTGCTCTCCCTCCCCTTCCCCTGGCACTTGCAGGATCTCAATGTCACTGGGCCTAATAAGTTTGTTGTCTTGTCCCCCTTTGTTCCCCTTCTTGCCTCATTGTGCCTTGAAACACTTGTGCATAGGCGCGATATCAATAAAAAATCATATTATATTATATTATAACTCCAACCCACCTTCTCAGTCATCCGACACATGAAGCATGTGTCAGTTGAGGCTTTCGCCGCCACTTTCTCTCCTCCTTATGCACCTCTGGCTGACTCACACCCTGAAAAAGCCATGTCTAACCTTCACTGCTCTATTTCTGACACTCCTGTTTTACTTGGCCCTGCATTGAGGATCTGCTTGAAGCCCAAATCCAAGTGCAACTCTTGGTATGAATCAGACCTTGTCACCCTTAAAAGCAAGTGTAGGGTGGCTGAGAGGAAGTGGTGGGCAACTGGTACACCCTCTGACAAACTGGCTTCTGTCTTATCAAAAGGCAATACAGACTCTCTGCCCTTTCTAAGAAGAGAGTGCACATCCAGGCCAACCTCTCTGCAGCAACTAATAGCTCAGCCAAACTCTTTAAAATCTGCAGTCTCTCCTTCTCATGTCCCCTCTGCACGGCGTTGGCATATAATTTCCTCACTAAAACCCAGGACATCATGTCCACCCTGTCCTCCTTTATATCCTCCTCTGCCTTTCCTGGCTCTCCTGCGGCCGCCTCTCCTCTTCCCTTCTCCTCCTTTCCTTTTTCACTCCTGATGAGGTTTCTAGACAAGTCCGATCTATAGAAGTCTCATCAAAACAGGTTCTTCCTTGTTCTTCCAAAACCATCGAGGGCCACATTGACACCCTTGCTCCAGCCAATGCAGATTTCTGCAATCTCTATTTCACCACTGGAACCTTCCCATCCCATCTGAGCCACTCCCTTGTGCACCCTCTTGTTAAGAATCCATCTGCTGATCCCTCCTGTACTGCCATCTATCGCTGCATCTCCATTACTCCTTTCCCAGGAAAATGCTTGGAAAAGCTGGCTCTCTGATCTCCAATCTTAACCTTCACACTGAATCTGTTGGTTGTCTCAGGAATCATCAGTCTGGCTTCAGAGCGCCAGAAGCAGGGAAACTGCTCTCCTGAACATCTGTGAATACCTGCTGTCAAGCCTCGATTCTAGCCTTCCTTCTGTCCTCATTCTCCTTGATCTTTCCTCTGCTTTCAATATGATCAACCATGCCATCCTGCTCAACCTGCTCAACCTGCTCCATGATAACCTGGGTATCACTGATCAGGCCCCGGCCTGGCTGACCTCCATTCTCACTGATCGACCCTCCCAGGTACAACTGGTGTCCATCCTCTCTTCTATCTTTCTCTCTACCTGTGGTGTTTCCCAGGGGTCTAATATTTCTCCCTGGCTGTTCAACCAATACCTGGCACCTCTTGCCCACCACACAGCCGCCCTCTGCTCCAACTTTCAGTGTTATGCGGATGACACTGTTATGACTTTAATAAGTTAGAGGAATAACTGGAGAACAGTCCTTTCCTCTAATCGTGTGGGAGGAAGTTGTTAGAGCTCTCTGAGATTTCAGCTGCTACGGGCTCTGGAGGCTCTGAGCGCTGTACAGTTGAGGCAACTGCTACTACGAGCTCTAACAGTGACACAGGATGCTTTCAGGGAGACGCTGCTGCACAGCTGAGCTGTTTGCTGCCCATCTCAGAACGTGGGAGCTACGGGTATCGCAAAAGCCCCTCGGCAACTCAGCACCTCGAGGGAGGAGCATCGAGTAGAACGGCGGAAGTGAATTACCAGTGGCTTTACCCTAGAATCACTTGTCAGCAGCGTTCTCCGGCATGGAGATTTACAACGGAGACAGACAACGGAGATACACAACAGTAGCGGGGGAAAAAATGTATGCCCTCGTGGAGTTTATTACACATCTGTCTACTGTCTACTGTCTACTGGAACTAAAGATGCAAGTCACCACACCGCCATTCATACCTACGGATACATCGGAAACATGTACGGATGGTGAAACAGAAGCAGGAAGTCCTGAAAGTTGTGTCTCTCACAAGGAGGTGAGTGATCTTAATATCACCATTGTATATCCGGTAAACTCAGTAAATGTGGTGATTGTAGCCAGTCAGCGGCCTATATGGAGGAACTCAAACTTGAACTTAAGGGGCAGATCTACACTAACTCCACTAACAAGAGTATTGTGCCACCCCAAAACCTGTCGGTTTCTCACCCCCTGACTGAAAGAATGCCAGACCACTCAAATTGCTTATATATTGCCTCGTAAGAATATGGAGCAGAGGGCCGTACAAGTAATATTCTGCTCCCTAGCCAACATTGTGTAGCTATGGAAAAAGACAGCGCTCAATTTGATGCTGTGGCATACTCTATGGGCCAGAAAGTGCCCCCAAAGTTAGCTATAACTAATTGTGGTACACTCAGTGCCCCCCAGACAGGACGAGAAGGGTGGGTCGGTACGGGCTCACCCGTGAGATCCATGACATCTTCACCATCTAAGGCAGGGGAAGGCAATAAAAACCCATGAGAGGAGCCTTCGAATGAGAGAGCAGGCGAGGAAGACAACAACCAGAAATGGGAGGTGTTTGGGATACTTGCTAGAGGCAAGTTCAAAGCACGGATTACTCAATCTAGGAAACAGCCGGCCTTTCCCTACCATCATCCCGAAAAGAATATATGGAAACCTAGAGGACTATCACGGTGGGACCCGGCACAAGGGGGTGATTTTGCCTATCAGAACTTAACCCCATTGTGTGACAGTAATATAATATTTAGAGGTACCCGAGGAGCGGAAATTCCAGACCAGCTAATGTTACAGAGTACATCATTAGCATAGAAGGAAGGGATACACTCACGACCAACCTCTAGGACTCAAGTAGCTGCGTGTAGTGTGGATTTGAAGGATCTCTGTGATCACTGCGCCGCCTGCAACTGCAACACCGAAAATGCCGACGGCAGTTACGGCGCGGTGCAGTGATCATATGGATCACTGTGCCCATTTCCCCTGGACTGCATTACCCCTCCCAACCCCCCACCCCACTTACATTTAGGGCAGCACACTTCTGCGTGTGCCGGCCGCACTCTGTGATCCCTGCAGTGTCAGCTCTTTCCACGAACGTGGGTTGGAGCTGACGCCGCAGGGTGTTTTTTTTTTTTACATGTCCCCCGCTTTCTGAAATGGTACGCGGGGGACACCCCCGCAACCCCTAACCCCATTACTGCAGCCAGTAAGAGGTGTGTACACCCCCGCAACCCCCGCTCTGCTTGGGCGCAGTAAATGTCACCCACATTTTGTGCGCCTCCAAAGTCGCAGTGACTGTGGGGGCGCACAAATAAGGGCAACATTTTTGTATGATACCAATTTGAAGATCACCACAGTAGTAAATCAACACATGTATACCTTTAATGGCCAATTGAATCATTGACGACCCCTCAGGACCGATGGGGCAATCAAATCAAATGGCCTCTCATAAAGGTTACAAGATAAGGGAAGTGCCTCTACACAAACACAGTTGGAGGAAGGAAAAGCTAGTGGAAAACTGTTAGACAGAATCCTATGCAGTTCCCTTACGGAGCACTACAGAAGATTAGGACTACAGGTATATCCAATAAATTCCCTTTGGTATCAGTCTGTACGACAAATATTTAGTTGGTAGCTGTGGCTGAGCAGTCAGACTTATCTCAAGAGGGAGATGAGCAGTATTCAGGGTTTACACAATAGGACCACAGTACTTTAGAACAAGGAAACACTGACCAAAGCTTTGTATCAAAAAGAATATATATATATATATATATATATATATATATATATATATATATATATATATATATTTATTTTACACACTCTTAACTCTACACACAGATCACTATCATTAAAACAAGTTAAAGCAGTCAAGAAAAGTATTCACAACTCCCTATTTAATTTGTAGACAAGTTTGAGCAAGAGTGAAAACTGAGCAAAATGGCGCAGTGTAAACCAAGCAGAAATGGCACTCTAACAATTTCTTCAGAGGGAGGGAAAGGTCAAGTTATACAGGGTTAGACTCCTAAAAACAACCAACAAGTTAGGCATGGTAGTACTTTAGCACAATACTTAGGTGAAAACCTAGCAAAATGGCACGTGGTTATAAGAGTTTAGGTGCACAAACACATTTCTTGATGAAAAGCAATCTAGAGACGGCAGTTGTAACAGATTTAGCCAGAGTCAATAGGCCTGTGCCAGAGTCAGTGATACAAGGCAAAGTGCCCAGGTTCTAACGGTTCTAGTATCTGCAGTCAAGTCTTTGTTTAACGGTTGAAAAGGAGGGTGCGGAAGGTAAAAAGACAATGTTAGACGATAGGGACGGCCAGCCCAGAGGGTAAGTAAAGGATTTAAAACACCTTTAGCAGTACCCAGCGAAACGGGAGGCCTGGCGTAACAATGTGCCTTAAAAGTGGAAGAGGCTCCTGTGGAGGCGGTAGTTCCTGGCAGTTCCTGCAGCAGAGGAATAGAAGCTCTCATTGTGGAGGAAGGTTTGAGTTACTGCACTGCCCAGGGATGAAGCCGGCCGCGGTGATGCCAAACCGGAAAAAAGGTACGCTCCTTTAAATCGCAGTCATGGTGGACGGGTGCCTGGCTATCCGGTCTCCTAGTGCTTGGCACTGGCGATTCGACCAAGGCAGGTCCTTGAAGGCGATTGGCGAACTGGTTGGTCCCACCAGCTCAAGGGAAGAAGGCTCTTGCAGGTGAAGATCTTCTCTTGTCGTTGGAGAAAAGTGGTGAGGATCTGCAGCAGGGCTTCACCGGTGGTTCAGTTGTTGCATATGTCTTTGGATTCTCTCCTCCTCGGATTTCTCGGGTCCAGTGGTGACGTCTATCTTCCAGTCCACAGGTAGGTGCTTTTATGCAGAAAACCCCCATTCATACAGCCTAGCTGTCACTCACACAGTGGGGTTACTATCCTGGCGGGATAACCCCCCGGCCTATCAGGGCAGAGTGCTACTTGGTTTGCTTAGGCAACCCTGTTCAGGGTGCCTATTCCCCCTCCCACACATCCTGTCTACCCCAGACTCACTGGCGCCAAAGGAGGGCTTCTGTCCAGAAGCCCGCCAAAAGGACGAACAAAGGGCCCCGACCTCGGTTTGGATTACAGAGAGCGACACGAGAAAGAAATATTATTAAAGATCTGGCAACAAAAAAACCAGTAAAGTTAGTATTAAAATAACCTGGCAGTACGTTAGAGGCTGTCAGTAAAAGTGGTAGCCTCCAACAATGGGAAAATCCCATAGGAAAATATTTGCAGTCAAATATTGATGGTAGTAACCACTGCCATCAGTCAGAAACTTTGCAGAGAGGGACTGGACAGTACCCTCTCAAAAATGAACACCAGGGAAAAACTATTAACCCTTCATGGCACCTCCATAGTAAGATGGGTTGTACTGGTTTTGTTCATAACTATTGACTAGCAAAGTCCATGGTAACTTTGCATGCCCTGGGAGACAGTAGTCAGTCCCATGGTATGGAGTCTATGTTTGGGGGTCACTGTGACACCCCTGTGTTACTGCACTGAGAGTGCGGTGTAAGACACATGTAAAACGATGATACCTATGGAGTGAGAAAACTACATAACACATAAGAACAAAAATACCCTGAAACAAATAACAAAACTGTGTCTAAGAGTGGGAAAAATAGTCCCACTCTTAGCAGGAGTAAAAAATAAACTCTGGAAATCCAGCATAGCTCTATAGGTAAGGAAAATTAGCCTTTTTAAGAGAATTCTCTAACAAAAACAAATGGAAGGTCCTATAGGTTCAGTTATGGACCTTACAATTATGACTACACTTACAGCTATATTAGCACCTTTTATGAAGCTTTTATGAAGCTATATGAGCAAGTTGGTGAACAGCTAAAGGACCAAACCACAATGTTGGCCATGCTAACCTCAAAAATGATTTCTGTTGAAGCCTTCGTTACAGCAATTCAAAAAGACATGGAGACTAGTACTGCCAAAGAAGCTGCACTCTTGCACACAATTTTAGATCCAGTAATTAAAGAAAAGCATTCACGGCGGATATCAAGACTCTTCAATTTAGTGGATCTGCAAATACCACTGACTGTAACTACTACTAACTTGTTAGAAGCTGACCCTGATATAACAATGGAGAAGGCAAATGGACTAGTACATGATTCCACCGAGCATGACGAGAACAAAATTGAAGCTGCAGCCCAAGCTAATAGTGTCAAGGAGTTCCCCCTTCTCACATGAGTTTGATCTTTGCTGGAATTCTTGATCGATGCCTTCTTGCGGACGGATCGAGTCTTGAATAAGGCTGCACAAGTCTCTTCCAAAACCAGCGTGCGTTCAAAGTTCCGGGATGCAAGGATCCAGGAATCCGGGACACTTACAGAGTGCGCTACTAGCACATGAGTCCAGGAATCAAGAAAGGAAGGAAAGGGACTAGGAATGGGGTTGGCTGGAAGAAGCAAGGAAAACAATACTGCGAGGTACGGAGCACACGTCTGGTCGCTACTTCGCAATAGCATTGAAACGCGCGGAGCCACGGGAGGCGTGGTCTATTAATAGAACACGCTACGTCCAAGGTGTAGAGCGAGGAAGGTTTTTCACAGTGGACGGCCATGTTGGAAGTACAGGGGAGTGTAAGCCCCATTGAGACAAGGACCAGGAAGTCCAAAAGGGGCATGTTCTGTAGTTCATGACAGTATGCCTCCTCCGAAGACCCGTTCCTCCAGGTTTACCCGGGTGTATAAGGTAAAATCTTCTGAGCAGTCGAGTGGCCTTGAGATTAGAAAGTGGTTCCCAGGTTCTTTCCCTAGGAGGATATCCTTTATATCCAACCAGGTATTGAAGCTGACCCCGTTTATACCTGGAGTCACATATTCGGGATACTTCATATTCCAATTGGTTGTCGACCAGTAGAGGAGGAGGTCGGCAGGATTTCCGGGAGGATTGGGTGTAGGGTTTTCATAAGAATGTGTGAAATACTGGGTGAATTTTCTTCCAGGAGTCTGGTAGTCTGATCCGGTATGAAGCTGGATTGATAATTTCCTTGATGGGAAATGGACCATAGCACTGAGGGGCCAACTTGTTTGGCCATAGATGTCGGGGTAGTAATTTCGAGGACAACCAGACTTGATCACCAATTGCATAAGAAGGACCTGGTCTTCTTTTGGAATCTGCATACCTCTTAGTCTGTGTTCTGGCCCTCTCTAAGTTTTCTTTGGTCTCCTGGTGTACGTTGATGAGGGTTTCTATCCAGGAGTCGACAGTAGGTACTGGTGTAGGATGAGGGAGAACAGAGGGTAGAACCAATGGATGGAAACCTTGGCTACAATAAAAGGGACTGGTCTTAAGTGCTGAATGATCGGAATTGTTGTAGGCGAATTCAGCCACGGGTATCAGGAGCGACCAGTCATCCTGAACCTTGGTGGCGAAACATCGAAGATACTGCTCCAGAGTCTGATTAGCACATTCTGTGGCCCCGTTGGTTTGGGGATGATAACCAGATGAGAGGGCGCGTTGGATTCTCAAAATGTGACAGAGATATTTCCAGAATTGAGAGAGGTATTGAGGTCCTCGATCAGATATGATCTTGGAAGGAAGTCCATGTAAACAGAATATGTGTTCCAGGAAGATTCCAGCAAGCTCGGACGAGGATGGTAGCTTACACAGGGGTGTCAAATGAGCTATATGAGTGAACAAGTCTATGGTAACCATGATGGTCGTGTATCCTCGGGAAGGTGGTAATTCCACAATGAAGTCTGTAGCAATGAATTCCCATGGCCTTGTTGGTAGTGTAGGTTGCAGTAGATGACCCGCTGGTCTTTTGTTATCATGTTTATTTTGACTGCAGATAGTACAAGCTTTGATGTACTGCTGTACCTTGGTCTTCATTCCAGGCCACCAAAACTGTCTTTGTATGAGACGGAGGGTGTTGGTTATGCCACGATGTCCGGAGTGAAGGGTATCATGACAGAGGTTTATTATTCTTTGTTGTAATTTCTGTGTAGGAATGACCAGTGCATTGTCCTTGAATAAATATGCTTCCTTAACTCTTAGGTTCCCTGGATTCTTCCTTGAAATATCGTTCCAGAGGTCAGAGGATTGGGTTTGCACTTGAATTTCTTCCAGGAGGTTGACTGCTTGAGCTACAAAGATCGTGTGGGGAAACATCTTAGGATAGGCCCTGTCTTCAGTATTTACATAGTCAGGACGTCGAGATAAGGTGTCAGAAATCATGTTTTGTGATCCGGGAACATGAGTGATTTGGATTTTTGGTACTGGGCAAAGAAGTAGGCCCAACATGCCTGACGACTGTTCCTGCACTCCAATGACTGGAGAATTTGAAGATTCCGATGGTCCGTGCGGACCTGAACTGGATATCTAGCACCCAGAAGTAGATGTTGCCATTCAGTGAAGGCTTGGCGGATGGCTAACAGTTCCTTTTCCAGGAGGGCGTAATGTGTCTCACTGGGAGTCAGGGTTCGAGAGAGGTAAGCAATGCGGTGTTCCAGTTTATCCTCAAGTTCCTGCTTCAAGACCGCTCCTATTGCGTAGTTAGAGGCATCCGTTTCCACTAGGAATGGCCGATTTATGTCGGGTTGGGCCAAGATGGGGGCTTGCGTGAACTCTGTCTTTAAACGTTGGAATGCCTTATCTTGCGGTGTAGACCAGATAAAGGGGGTGTCTTTCTTCAAGCGGGCAACGATCGGCTGAACGATCTCAGAAAAGGTAGAGATGAACTTCCGGTAGAAGTTGGCAAGCCCCAGGAAGGATTGAACTTGTTTCACTGACGTGGGAGCGGGCCATGCCAGTATGGCCTTTACCTTTGAAGGGTCCATACCAATTCCTTCTGGGCTAAGGATGAATCCTAGATAGTGAACAGAAGTAACGTGAAACAAGCATTTTTCGGGTTTGTGTTCACTGAGTCGTTGTAATACTGCCTTTACATGTTACTTATGCTTTAGAGGATCCTTGGAAAAGATCAATATGTCATCCAGATATACAATGACGAAGAGGAATAACATGTCAGAAAACACCCTATCCATAAAACGTTGAAAAACTGCAGGGGCATTAGCTAGTCCAAAGGGCATGACTAGATATTCATAGTGACCAAAGGGTGTTCTAAAGTCTGTTTTCCATTTGTCTCCTTCCCGGACACGGATCAAATGATAGGCACCCCAGAGATTCAACTTTGTGAATATTACGGCGCCTCTCACATCTTCCAGGATATCTGAGATCAGGGGCAGTGGGTACCGATCTTTGAGGGTGCATTGATTTAAGCCACGATAGTCGAGGCAAGGTCTGAGTTCCTTGGTGTCCTTCTTGGGAACAAAGAACAACAAAGCACCTGCTGGAGATTTTGAGGGTCTTATGGTGCCATTTTCAAGGTTGGCATCCAGGTATTCTCAGAGGGCCTTTTTCTCTGGTTCGGAAAGGATGAACATTCTGCCGAAGGGAATCACTGCTGAGGGATCTGTATCTATGGCACAGTCTTCAGGTCTGTGAGGGGGTAAGGCCTGGACTATGGCAGTTGAAAATACATCAGCATATCCCTGATAGGACTCTGGGACTTGTATGATATTGGAAACCATGAGTGGTGTTTGCTGGTCTCTTAGTGGTTCTTTAGGGGGTGTCGAGGAGGGATCCAGGAATAGACAGTGGGACATACAAAACTCTGAGCCTAGGAATAGTGATCCTGCTGTCCAATTGATATATGGATTGTGCTTCTGTAACCAGGGCATACCCAATACCATGGGGTAATGAGCTGACTTTATGATGTCAAATGTAATCCGCTCTTGGTGATGGTTTATGGAAAGCTGGATCTCTTTTGTCTGCAGGCTTATGGGTCCTGAAGTGAGGGGTCTTCCGTCGATTGCTTTCACCGGCTGCATGGTGCTTCGTGTCTCGTACAGAATATGATGACTAACAACCCAGTCTTGATTAATGAAAATTCCCATAGCTCCGCAGTCTAGCAAGGCCAGAATGGGATAGGTCTTATTCTTGGAGGGTGACAGGAAGGCCTGTAGTATCACCAAATTGTTTTGTCCAGGAGAGTTCAAGGATGGAATTGATGTGGAGTAAACATCTCTCTCCCGAAGCTCTGCTCCATCTATTATCGGGAGCTGGCGTTTCCGGAACGCCGAGGAGGGGCTAGAGGACACTCCCTAACCAAGTGTTTGTCTGAGGCACAATACATGCACAACCCCGTATGAATCCTTCTCATCCTTTCTTGCGGGGATATAGGCCCACGGAAGGCTCCTATCGGCATGGGTTCTGGTTCAGAGACTGAGCCTGGGTTTGTGTCCGTCTTGGCTGTACTCTCAAAGAACAGCTTCGGAGGATTACCTCTGGATTTCTTCTTCTCTGCCTTCCTTTCCTGGATACGGAAATCTATTTGCATGGCAAGGTCCATTAGTGCCTGGAATGAGTTTGGGCGAGCCACTCTGGCCTACTCATCCTTAATCTCCTCATTCAGTCCTCTCCTGAAAAGGGTAAAACTCGCCTCAGGGGACCAATCAGCTTCCTTGACTAATTGCTTGAATCGGGTAACTTATGTGAGCATATCCTGGGATCCTTGCTGAAAGTCTAACAGGCGTTCCTGGGCACTATACACCTGCTCTGGATGGTCAAACATGGTCTTAAGGGCTTGTATGAAGCCATCATAGTCATCTAGGAGAGCATTGCCGGAATTAACGAGGGGCGTAGCCCAGGTTAAGACGTTTCCTGAAAGGTGGGAAATTATGAACCCCACCTTAGCCCTGGGGGTTGAAAAGTAGTAGGGCTTAAAAGTAAAGTGGACCAAACATGAATCCAGGAATCTGCAAAGGGTTTTTGCCGACCCATCGTATTTGTCCACTATGCCGCCCAGCAACACACTTTCTTTTGTGGCATAATCACGGGATAGAACTAATTGTTTGAGAGCAGCGTTTTCCGTCTTTATATTCTGGACCTCGGTTGATAGCTCTTGCATGCCACACATCAAGTCCTGGGCGGCCGCTTCCATGTCCATATCGAGTTCGGTCGGGTGGCATCTCAAACTGTCAAGGAGTTCCTCCCTTCTCACCTGAGTTGATCTTTGCTAGATTTCTTGATCGATGCCTTCTTGCGGACGGATCAAGTCTTGAATAAGGCTGCACGAGTCTCTTCTGACTCCAGCATGCGTTCAAAGTTCCGGGATGCAAGGATCCAGAAATCCGGGAACTTACAGAGTGCGCTACTAGCACACGAGTCCAGGAATCAAGAAAGGAAGGAATGGGACTAGGAATGGGGTTGGCTGGAAGAAGCAAGGAAAACAACACAGCGAGCTATGTAGCACACGTCTGGTCGCTACTTCGCAATAGCATTGAGACGCGCAGAGCCGCGGGGGGTGTGGTCTATTAATAGAACACGCTACGTCCAAGGTGTAGAGCGAGGAAGGTGTTTCACAGTGGACGGCCATGTTGGAAGTACAAGGGAGTGTAAGCCCCGTTGAGACAAGGACCATGGGGCATGTTCTGTAGTTCATGACAAATAGAGAATGTGTGGGAGGAGAGGGTGGGGTGGAGCTTGTAGTAAAATCACCCATAAGAAAAAGATCAAATCCAGCTGGGAAGACAGTTCAACAAGATGACGAGCAACTAGAAAAATCCAAAAAATTAGAAAAAAACACTACAGAAATCAAGGTCTTTGGAAATTGAACCCTTTGAATCCATTGAAGCTGTAAGTGAGGAGCAAGTAAAATCTCTGAAACAACAGAAACGACTTTGCCCAGTCTTCACGAAGGTGAAATCAGGACAAAGATCAGATACCACAAAGGCTGTGACCAAACAGAAAAGTGACACAAGAAAAATACAGGCCTTGGCGAATGTGGAACAAATGCAGATTCAGCAGACTAGTAAAACTAAGAACCTGAAGTCACTACCCAAACAGCAGGGAAATTCAGTTACTAAATTTATCAACATTACGATGCACACCAACAGCAACACTTCCAACCCAGATCGGAAAGTTAAATCTGTATCCGAAAAAGTACTTACGGTAAAAAAGTCTGCATCTGATGTTCAACTGGCCCAAGATCTAGAAATGCAAGAGGATGAGAAGCTGAATAGTCCTTTTACAGATTTTATGGACTTGTCTACGTACTCAATCTCAGATCGTACTGAGGATGAGGATGGGGAGGAGGTAGCTGAAGACTTGGTGGGTAAGGACGAACAGAACAACCACCAGGACAAAATCGCAAAACCAGATCAGACTAAAAGACCAATAGATCCTATTTGAATGGAAACAGACGGACCTAGTGCTTCGTGAAGACCAAGGAAGGATGATGAAGTTGTCCACATTCAGGAAAAATCATTTGCAATTCGGCAAGTGGACGTGATCGCATCCTCAGTAAAGGAGCAAGTTATTATTCCAACCTTTAAGACGACTGACTTCACTGACCAAAACAAAATGAAGGCTGGAGATGTTCAAGGTAATGGCTTAAAAGTCATCCCTACGAAGGATGCTATCCATGTGATTATGTATGAAACGGAGGTTTAAAACATCAAGAGACAGAGGTAAACCATATCGGTTATCACCATTGAAATTACCACGAACCCCATCCAGAGTAGACCGGAGAATTGAAATGACACCCTATCAAGATAGGCTTTTGCTGGAACAAATGACATTGGAACCTGATGGACTAATCTTAAACAGAACAAACGTCATCAGATTATTCCATCATGTACCCACCTTAAAATCTTTGACATCGGACGATCTGGCAATAGTTGAATTCCTCAACAATCACCGAACTGACAGAGTGATTATTTACCCAACTACACCCTTGATAACTCATTTGCTAAAACAGGAAGCCATTTCCGTAAGACCATTGGGATTCAACCTTATTGAGCATAGGATCATAACACGATCTCCAAAGAGGTACCAGTGGTATTATAAGGAAGATCGGAAAACTTGTTGATCCTCAAGGTCAGATAATCGTTCTACATGGTCTAGTAATAGAGGAAAAAGACAAAGATTGAATAGTAGAAGAAATTATCAAAGATCACCAATTAACCGAAACGCACAACATAGACTGGAACTAAAAGTAACAGAACAAAATTTGAAATGGCTGATGGGACTGGTGGCTGAAAATAAATCAAAATGACGTAGATCTCACAACCCTTGAACTATAAACCCCTCACGGTGGCATGTTGGATTACAAGGGGTTTTGTGCACCTTTTCTCTAAAGGTGTTGATAATATCAAGGTGCATGATATACTATTCCTGCAGGAGACCTGGCTGAGAACCCCCCACTTATAGAGGGGTTCTCAGTGAATTTGAATCCAGCTATTAAAGTTGCAAAGGGCAGGCCAATGTCTGGTCTGCTGATACTACAGTTCAAAACTTTGGAAACATCGAACCCGACCCCTCTAATCCAAATATTGGTAGGGAAGATAGGGCTGGATTACTCCAACAAGGACAACATTCTTGTTATTATCAAGTTATATTGGAACCCGGTGAGTATGACCAGTCATAATTTTCCTGCACAGGTGGAGGATTGGATAGATAGGTGCAGGATGAAATGTACCGATCCATGGTTTCTGGTATGTGGTCACCTCAATGCCATATGTATAGATAAGCAGGGTGAAACTATCAACAGCGATTTGATCAAGTCAACGCCAGCAGAAAATAGAGGACTGCATTGGGGAACAACCGTCAACTTGAGATCTGACTATACTAAATGGCAACATCCGTGGAGATATTCCAGACAGAAACACCAGGCAAGGAAAGATTGGGGGACAGGTGTTGGACTACATATGTATTTCTAATTCATGGGTATCTAAAACAAGATCTATGACAGTTGTACCCATGGGGACCAATGACCACAATTCTGACGCTTGCACCTGTTCTGAATTTGAGGGTCAAACATATTTTAATAGTCTAGAAGTGACTCATGGGAGAAATAGAGTCAGATTACACCACATAACCTTGACACCCTATCAGAAAGACTCAATTCTACCATTACATATTTGGAAACAAGTGATGACCCCAGAGAGTGGACTATTTTGCCCTATTTAACATGTTTGGAATTAAAAAGGGGGTACATTCTAAACCTCAATTTAGCCATCAGCATGTTTTTGACCAAACTGTGGCTCAAAAAAAGGAATACTCTGAGGAAACAAATTGAAATTTTTAAAAAAAGTTCACTCCAACTCTGCAGTGGTGACTAGACACAAACTATGTCAACAATATCATAACTGCTTACATCGTTATAAAAAAGATCTTATGAGAAAATACGCTGAGCTCATGTTAGCAAAACTCAAGAATAGTAATACAGCAGAGATGTAGGCCATAATTAATCAGTCAGATTCTCCACAAGAGGCACACATTTCAAATCCGATATCAGCAACCTCTTGGATAAACCACTTTACAAACTTCTATGATCCGGACCATGAGAGAGGACAAAGCCCATTGTCAGAACAAAAGATCTGGGATTCAATTGAAACTAATCCAGATGCCATTGAGGAGATCATTCATAGAGCTACTAAATCTCGAGCACAGGCGCCAGATGGTTTAAGCAATGCTACTTTAAAACAGGACACGGTGAAATGGGCAAAATTTCTATCAATCCTGTTCACTTATATTGTTAAATCTCAGAAGATTCTGTGCTCCTGGAAAACATCAATCATTATCCCGGTCTTTAAAAAGGGAATAAGAACTGAAACCATTAACTATTGCCCCATCGCCCTGTTAGATGTCCCGGGGAAGATTTTTGCTTCTCTAATCTTGAAATCATTAAACAAATGGTCAATATCATCAGGACATAGGGACATCTGGCAATCAGGATTTGTTAAGGGGTTCGGCACGATGCTAAACATCTTCACCATTAATCTACTAAAAGCAAGAACTAAAAGGAATAAGGAAAAGAGGAATTATATTGCGTTTATTGATTTAATGCAAGCGTTTGATACAGTTACCTGCCCAAAGTTGTGCAAGAAGTTACATCAGTGGGGTTGCCCAATTAATCTGTTGGCCCCAATACAAGATCTACACTCAGGTACATCATTAAAAGTAAGATTGAATGCAGCAGGCCTTCTTATTAATCAGTATGTACAAACAAGGGCCTGAAACAAGGTCGCCTGCTGGCCGCAGAACTTTGCAATATTTTTATTTCTGATGTGGAGCAAGCATTTATGGATGTCAGATGTTTTCCTCCAAGTATGGCCAATATTTAGATTGGGAGACTCCTCTTGCTGATGACGTGTCCTTATGGATCAGATCCCAGTGGGCCTTCAAAGGCAATTGTAAGCCTTCATGTTTACATCAAAGCAAATGGGCTTTCAATAAACGTGAAAAAATCAAGCATATTGCCGTTAGGAACCCAGAAAGGATCACAAATACGGATGAAATGGCACCTCTTGGACGTAAAAATACTGGTCGCAAAGTCTTTCACCTACCTGGGAGTTTACTAAAATACCAGCACTATTGAGACTCCCAGGTATGAATCACTTATTAGGAAAGCACGAAATCTGGCAGGACAAGGGAGGATATTTCTTGAGAGGTACTGTTGCTTCACTATGATCCCATTAATTGCATACTTCCAATCTAAATTGACACCAATTCTGTCATATGGTGCTGAGTCCTCTCTAAACTTCATAATCGATAATTGGGCAATCATCTAAGGTGTGTTTTGGAAAAAGGTACTGGGAATTCTAAGAAGAACACCAATACAAGCAGTACGAATTGAATAAGGCCTTACCTCATTCAAGGCGATAGCTACATGGAAGTCCCTATCGCTCTGGAGGAAATGCATCAAATGCATCAAAGAGGTACCAACAGATGGTTTCACTTGCTTGAAAAAAGCCCTAACTGACCAAACAGAGCCAGCTTTGACAGAATGGGGAAGAAACTGCACAGTGCTATTACTGAATTTGGGCAAATGTGAACAAACCTACATCAGTAACCCAGACAAAAAATTGTAAATCCAGGATTGGACCTGTACACAAGAAGAAAGATACAAATATAGATCTTATGGAAGATCTTTGAATGGGAGTCTTAAACTAAGCATTGTCCCAAAATATTTACAGGCCGTTCCTAATTGCTTGTTCAAGGATACATTTTTGATATTCCGTTTGAATGTATTTCCCACTAAAGACACTTTTAAAAAGAAAAACTGTGAGGTTGATTCTTTGGTATGTAGACTGTATCAGGTAAATGGAGCTATGGAAACTTTAAATCATCTGGTGATGGACTGTCCAGTAGTAGACCAACAGATAGTCATTTTAATGTCTCAAGGGATCAGTAAATATGGTCGCAGGCAAAGGACCAATGGTGAAAAATTCTTTTGTCAGGGGAAAAAATAACTATAACATTGGCACTGGTTACATTTTTAATTATTATCTTTCAAAGGATTTCTACATTGAAAGTGTGGGATTAATTTATGGAAATATATTTTTTTCCTTTCCAAATTTGATATTGTTTTGCACTTTCTTTCATGTGGCAGAAGTTAAATTGTGGTTAAAGGTTGTCAATTTGTATAACAATATAATTACCCCAAAAAAATGTTTTAATAATTATGCGGGTGACACTCCGATCTCTGTCATACTCCCCTCAACTGCCTCTACTCCTTCCTTCTCTTATTCTTGACTGTCCTTCTGCAATTCAGGAGTGGTCTGCTGCCAATGATATCTGCGTTAAAGCCAGTAAGACTGAGATCCTACTCATTAGAACACCAGCTCCCTCCTTTCCTCTCACTCTATGGCCGCCCACCCTAAACCCTCTTCCAGCTCCTACCAGTGATGCTAAGAACCTCAGGGTCATCTTTGACTCCACACTCTCCTTCTCTACTCACATTTCTGACATCTCTAAAAAGTCAAACTACCAGCTGGACCTCATCAGAGATATTCTTCATTTCCTCACTTTCCCCCATAAGCTCAATGTCTCTAGAGGTCTGGTCCAGTCTAGGCTGAAATACTGCAACAGCCTCTTTCCAAATCTTCCTGTCTCTACTCTCCGTCATCTACAACTCATCCAGAACAGGACTGCAAGACTTTTCCTTGGCCTCAAGCCCAGGGATCATATCACTCCAGCTCAAAAATCCCTTCACTGGCTCGTAGTGGCGGCAAGGATCAAGTTCAAGATGCTTTGCATTGTCCACAGAGCTTTCTGGGGCCTGAGCTCACACTACCTCCAACTCTCTTTCCCTAAATATCTGCCTTCTCAAGCTCTTCACTCCTTTACCTCTAACTCTCTGAGGGTCAGTTGCTTTTTCAAGCAAAGAGTTGGGGGCACATTTTTTTCTTTGGCTGGGGCCTCCCTCTGGAACGGCCTCCCTGCATCTCTGGTTCCAGAAGCAACTCAAGTGTGTTCTTTTTGCTTCTGTCCTCTCTATTCCTCGACCTTGCTGATCACCTGCCTGATCCATGCACTGGTCACCTGATAACCCTCGCAATTCGTGCCTAGGTCCCAGCCTGTCCAGCTGCAATCCTGCGCTGCCTTTGGCTCTCCTGCTGTTACGGTCTGTATCTGTAAACCTACAGTCCCCTCCCTTGCACTCATTCGCCACCCTCTGGCTGCACTTATTAGTACCTGCACTTGCCACACGTTGGCTGCACTCTTGTTTTTCTCCTTTGTCTCACACTTCTCCATCCTCCCCTGCACCCTCTGCACTTCTCCCCTAGCCCCCTTACCTGCTCTTGCGCGATCTGAATGACACAAGGCCTAGTAAGATTGTTGATTTGTCCTCCATTTTGTTTCTCCCTCCTTGTCTTGTTGCGCCTAGAAACAGTTGTGTACAGGCGCGTTATAAATGCCATATCATACCATATCATATCCACGACAAAAACATTCACTTTGACAAACTTGCCCAAGTGAAACATTGGCTGCACAATAGCATGTTTCCTTCTTTTCAAAGACATGTACGTACACAGGGAACAATTTTCTCTATCTCTTGCATATGCTGTCACTTTTCACAAATCACAAGGTCTAAACCGAGATCAAGTATTGATTGGCATTGGCAGCACAGTCTTTAAAGAAGGTATGAGTTATTTAGCACTTTCACATCTGTGTACACTTAATGGTATATTCCTAGTTAACTTTGATGCAAACAAATTCAATGCTGACATTCCTTGCATTCCGGAATACAACAGACTATGTGCACTATACAACCCCCATCTAGGTATATAACCTGTACCTCAAAAATGCAAACCTTTATAAAGAACCCTAATATAAACATAATCTATAACAGATCTCACAACAATACAACTAAAGAAACAATGACCAAATCCTTCTGCATCAAAGAACATAACCACAAAACTGTCTAGTACAAAGTCAACTGCACATCCCTCAGAAAACAAAGCAGGCCCATCAAACGATACCCAAACAGAACTCTCTAGTCCATTTAAATTCAGTAACACAACTGGAGTAAATTATTATGCTAATGTAACAATCAATCTTGTCTTCCAATTACCATCAATTGTTCAAAACATTTACTTAAGTGGCTCAGACCATTTATGTTTGCAAATACTCATCCTTCATAAAAATGCCACAAATAATCCTGACAAAACTTGCAGTGTCTCAGGTATAAATCAACACTTGGACTACTGTGCAGGAATGGTAAAATGTACCATAAACACACAGGAAGATCCACAAGAATTCCTAATTTACTTACTACAAGTACTGGAAAGCAAAGAAATCCCTATAAAGGACATCTTCCAGATGTTATACACGTGAGAAAGATACATGCACTCTCTGCAACCATGTTTCACAAGAGCACATTACTAATGAACAATGTGTATATGTATCCATAGAACATTCTGAATCCATTGCATTTCACCAGCTTCTGCAGAATGCAAATCATAGTATATTATGCCCTTTTTGCAATTCAGACAATTGTTCCACCATACAAATGAACTCACATAGCCAATATGTCATACTAATGTGTCTAAGGTACAATGCAGATGGTACCAAAAATAATTGTAAACTTTACAGGCTTCACACACGGCCAAGTATCTCTTGGAAAGAAAACCTTCACAACAGTAGGTATAATATAAAACACTGGTGCCACAACCACTTCAGGGCACTACACTGCATATGCCAAAAAATAAGTGGTTGGTTTGAATGTAACAACACCTGTATTACTCCAAAACATAGGTTACCAGCAAATCCAACAAATGCTTACTTAATATTCCTTCAACTCAAAATTAGTCACTAAATTGTAGCTCAATTAACAGTTAGCAACAGGTATCTAACAACATCCATAATACTACAATACTACCTTTTAAAGTCAATATAGTTAGAATACGCCAACAGGTATCTAACTATTTTAAGCATTCCCTTAATCACAACATACTTCAAACAAACATACTGGGCCTCATTACGAGTCCAGCGGTAACCTGCCAGTTTTTCCGGCTCGGTTACCGCCAGACTCGTATTACCATTCCGCGTCCATGATTCCCAGAATTACCGGGGCATTACAACCCCCGGTGACCCGGGAATTCCGGAACGGAATTCGGTAAATCCCCATTCCCATTGAGTCCCATAGGACTCAATGGGAATGGGGACCATGGAAACACCGGCACCATCTCGTGACGGTGCCGGTGTTTCCACGTCTGCCTGCAGGCGGGCAGTATTAAACCCGCCAGGTCAGACCTGGTGGGAATGACACCTTCGCCTGCATGACTCAAGATCACCCGGTATGGAAACAACTGTGGCGGTGGGTTTACCGCCACCATTATTTCCATACCAGGTGACTCGTAATGAGGCCCACTATCACACTTACACTCACATTATTGTAATCATGTTTTATTTTTTATTGAGTATGGTCCTTTTCCCAAATACCCAATGATTATTTAATGTCAACACAACAGCAGTGTGTCATACACTAATGTTGTACCACATATAGTATTTAGAATGTACTTTTTATGAGGGTCTAAAAAAGTTAATGCATATTTCACATTGTATGCAATTAAAGCTTTTAAAATGAACCAAAGATTCAAGTTCCATAACGCTATGGAACTAGCTAACCATACCAAGTATAATCAAATACATATTCTATAAGCACTATCCTGAATTGTACTACATTCATAAATACCATATACAGTTCAATTATATCATTCCACTATATTACAAACACTTTATACTCCTACTACATTTCATATAATTAATATACACATCTTACTACTGTAGTGATTCTGGCCATACTCCTACTGCATTACCTATATTACTATACACATATTACTGTTTTGGTGGTTGTGGCCATTGGACAGATCCTTGGGGCCATAGCCTATGGCAATGCACCCCAGAATCGGGCCACTAGCAACAACCACCACAATACAATGAACCATATAACAAGTACAATACATTGTCAACTAATAAAACTCTCTCTGAACCCCATACCCCTACGACAGTACTTATAATTACTATACACATATTACTACTGTGATGGTTTTGGCCAGTGGACAGATTCTTGGAGCCATGGCCTATGGCCATACCTCCCAGTATCTGGCCCCTGGTCACAACCACCGCAATAAAATTAACCATATAACAAGTACATATAATGCACCAACAAATAATAAAACTCACCCTTAACCCCCTGCAATCAAAATGATGTCTGCGGACACCCAAAGTGGCTGCAGAGTCTGCGACATCTGCAAACCCTTTTTTCACTTCGTGAAATAACTCCATATCACCTCAATTTTACTCTGTACCTTTTCTAAGCCCTGTTTGACCCATCAAATAACCCCAAATATAATTTCCAAGCCACTTGTTCAGGGTGCTGTTCGCAGACTACTGCAGTGTCTGTGGAGCGGGCGAGACTAGCACCTGCCTTTTTCACATAGAAAAATAGCTCCATATCATCTTTATTCCACCCCCACCCTTCTCAGCCCCTCTTTCCACCACAAAATAACACAAAATGTGTTTTCCATACTTTTTCCCTGCCACACTGTCTGCAGACAACTCCGACTGTCGGTGGATCCAACTTGGCAACCGTTTCCAAAAATATGGGGCACCTCACTCTCTTCACCATCCAATCAGTGGGTGTGTCTAATATCCGCAGACATCATGCCATCCTCTGAGCCAATCGGCAGCCCGTCTGTGGCGCAAACAGGGAAGTAATTCCACAGACCGAACCCAGATATCACTTATTTTTGTTTTAGCTACTGTTTGACTATTTAAAAAATAACAACTACTGACCAAATGTGGACCTATTTTACAAAAGCACTGTTTTGGGACCAAGCCGCCACTCCTGGTGCAAATTTGGTGAAAATCTGTCCATGTTTTTGGGCTGTAGGTGTGAGCAACATTTTGTTTTTTGCTTCCTAATGTGTCCTCTGTCTTTCACATGGTCAACATGATACATTTAGCATTCTGTACCAGGCACTGGACTGGTTGATCTGTTTTCCTCTCTAATGGCCTTTACCAGCTGCAGCTGGGCTATTTGGACTCAACCACTTCACTGTGTACATGGAAAGTACCCTAGGGATTTATACTATGATTGTGGCTCTTTCATAGCTATTTTGTCCCTATGGTTGACTTGATGTTCTTCTTATTTTCTCATTTGTAGTATTATGTTAATGACACACAGCTTTCCTTAAACTTCCCTGTACTTATTTATTTTCCTCGTTTTTTCCCCCTAATTGTCGGACCACCATGGTGGCATTGTGTATGGCTAACAAACTCTGTCTCAATGCCAGTAAAATGAAGATCTTTCTCATTGTAACACCTGTGCCCTGTTTTTCTCCTACACTCTGGCCGCTATTTTTGGGGCCTCTACTCTCACCATCTTGTGAGGCCAAAAACTGTGCAGTCATTTTTAAGTCCTCTCTCTGTTTTACTCCTCACATTTTCAAGCTTGCAAAGAAGGACCATGCATTTAGCTTGACCTCCTTACAATCATTGTATCGTTTCTCACCTTCGCCCAGAAGCTAATGGTCTGCAGAGCCCTGGTCCTGCGTAGGGTGGACTACTTCAACAGCTCTTCCTTAACCTCCCCACTTTGTTGTTTATGCTCATTTTGGCTAATCTACAATAGGGCTGCAAGAGTTATCCTTGGTGTCAAGCCCAGGATAGAATCGCAGCAGCCCTAAAATGTGTACATTGGTGTCTGAAATCCAAGATCCTTTGTTTAATTGACAAGGCTTCCTGGGGCCTGGGACTACAATATGTTGAACTTTGTTTCTCCAATACTCTGCTTGTCAAATGCTTTTTAAAACAGAGGGTGGGAGGCATGTCTGACTCTTTGGCCTGTGCCTCTGTTGGGAACAGCCTTCCTGCGCCTCTTATACTCGAGCTGGATTTCCTTAAGGTTGGGAAACTCCTGAAAACTCTGTTTTTGTGTTCCTGTTTTACTTAATTCCTTCCCTGCTAACTTATACCACTACCACTTATACTGGTGGCTTGGTCCCTCATGAACCTGACAGTTTCAAGGTGCTATATCTAGTTGACACCAGTGAACCCCCCCCCTTCAGCACTGCCCTTGCGTATCTACCACCTGGTGGCTATGTACCAGAACTTTGGGACTCCTCTGTCACAGCAGGTAGCTAGTGGTGTCCCACCTTGGCATGTGTTGGCACTTTCCTTCTGGGCTGCTATCAGCACTTGGTAATCCATACTCCTTTTTCCATTCATGCACTTGTTTTACTGCACAATACATACGGTTATTTATAGCAGCAGGGTGTCAAGTTTTGGGGGATAAGAAAGGGAAGTACATATGTAAAAGATTTGTACAACATTTTTAAGTGGCAGTAGGTGTGTGGAAGTTTAATATGTTGATAGGGTTATATATAGAGTTTTCTGAACTGATTGGTGGATTTATGTGTGACTGTTAGCAGGCAACATCTACAAGCTCCTTTTTTTTCTTTGTATTTTTCAACTGTGAAAGTTGGTTCTTAATGGAATAATAGAAAATCCATCCGTGACTGTGGATAGTCAAACTTGGAGGTCAGTGTTAGGGAGAATTCTCCAGAATGGCTAATTTCCCTTACCTACCGAGTCCCTCAGCAGCTTTGCTGGATTTCTAGGATTTATTTTTTTCACCTGGTAAGAGTGTGAGCCTTTTTTTCCCACTACTCTTGCTGTGTGTGTTTAAAATGTTTGTGTTCTTAGACTGTGGAGCTTCACCTACTCCATAGGCATCATCTTTTTACTGTGTGTCAGTTCAGTGACACAGGGTTGTCTTTTTCAGACTTCTCACTTTAAACTCCATTTTCTGGGACTGACTACGGTCTCCCATAACATGTAAAGTTGCCATTGACTTTATTAGTCTTTTTAAATCCACAGACCGAGTTCAAACTATCTTACATAGAGTACTGGAAAGAGTTAATGGTTATCCCTTTTTGTCTGTTTCTCACGGAACATTATTTTGTTCCCCTTTCTTTAAGATTTGGCTGGTGGCAGTGGTATCTACCATATTTTTCCTATCGCGGTCTATGAAAATAGCATTGGTACTGTTTTAGGCTAAGTTAGTAGCCTTGAACTTTAATCTGCTGGACCCCATTTACTTTTATTTGGTACCGGCTGGGTTTTTCGCCATTTCTTTTTGTAAAGGTCTTTCTTGTGTGTTACTCTGCGCACCAAACCAGGTTTGGTTCCTTTGTTTGCCGTCCTTTGGCGCCTGAGAGTCTGGGTGGACAGGATGTGAGGGAGGGGTTTTAGGCCCCCTGCACAGCGTTCCCTTGGAAACCCAAGTCGCACTCTGGTTTAATTGGCTAGGTGACTGTCCCTGCTGTGTGATTGACAGCCAGGCTTTGTGAATGGGGAAAAACTGCATAAAAGGCAGGACTCTGGGACTTGGAAGCAGAGCCGCCACTGGATCAAGAGAAATGAAGAGAAGCTGAAAGAAGAAGACCACGACTGAACCTCCCGGTGAAGCCCAGCTGCGGGTCCGAATCTCCAAACTTCGACGACAGAGAAGATCTGCAAGGAATCTTCTTCCCTTGAGCTGGTGGGACCAACCAGTTCGCCAAACACCAAGCAAGGCCTCCCTCCCCTGGTTGAATTTGCTGTGCACAGCTACAGTGAACCGGATAGCCAGGAGGAACGGACCCTGCTTGGGTTTTAAGGAGCACACCTTTTATTTGTTGCTTTGCTTTGCTGCTGGTTTCTTCCCTGGGCAGTGCAGGACCATCCAGTCTTCCTACTTCGTGTCAGTCCGACTGTCGCTTCAGGAACAGTGAGCATGCAGGATCTGCCAGGAACCTCTGCCTCAGCTACAGCCTTCCTCTTCATTTAAGGTACTGTTCTAACCCGGTTGTTCATTCCGTCCCACCACAGTGAAAGTGTTTGAAATCTTTTGCCAATCCGAGGGCTTGTCCTTCTCTATTTTTAAAGTACTTTTCATCCGACCAACTTCGGTCTGAACTCTTGGCAAAGACTTAACCGCGAACTACCCTGAACTGGGTGATCCTCTGCAAAGACTTTGATCCATTGACTTTGGCCCTGGCCTATCGATTTGATTTCCTCACTGAAATTACTTTTTCTAGATTGCCCTGCTTACTTACTTGTTGGTGATGCTCAACTTCTGTCTAACTTTGTCTTTCCCTCCCTTTTAAATTACTGGAGTGCCATTTTGCTCACACTTCATTTTGAGCCTAACTTGTCCAGAATCTATTGGCTGTGGGGTAGTGTATTAAGATCGTGATTTTTCAACTGCTTGATTAGTGCAATGTTGAACAATTTATGTGTAAATAAATGTATATTCTTTTACTCAGAAACCTTGAGTCAGTGTTTGTTTGAATCATAGTAATTGCTGTCCTTTGTGTAACTATTGATACTGCTCACTTTACTCTTGAGATAAGTGTGGCTGCTCAGCCATCGCTACCACTTTACTGTGTAGTACATGCATGTACCAAAGGCGAATTTGTACTGTCACTTGTAGTCCTAATTTTGTGTGGTGTTCCCAAAGGGTCCTGCATATAATTCTGCCTAACATGATGCCCTTGGCATCACATACAACCTGCACGTTGATGGAATGCCAGTGCTTGCGATAGCAATATATGTGCACTGTAGCCCTAGGTGGATGTAGAGCCACATGGGTGCAATTGACGGCACCAAGCACTTTAGGGAAGTGGGCCACCTCATAAAAGTCCTGGACCATGGCCTGCCTTTCTGCAGGTGTTCTGGGCATATAGATGTGACTGCGCACTGAGGGGCATGCAGTCATTATTGCCAACACCGGGTGTAGGCAGCGTGACTGTGTGGGCTGTGAAATGCCCCCAACTATGGCAGTTGTCGGCTAAAATGAACCAGTGGCCAAATAATGCAGTACATTGAGCACCTTTTCCAAGGGGATCAATGCTTGGGCTCACAGGGTGGGTGATGTGAAGTCATCTTCCCACTCGGTGACCAGGGGGAAACCTGTACCTGCCATAGACCTGGTCATCAGGCATCCCAAAAAGGCTGGTCCTAGGTAGAAAAATCTGGGCCCTGGCCATCCTCCTCCTCCTGCGGTGTCCCATGATCACTGCTGCGAGAAATAGTACTTTCGTCATAGCTGTACACGGAAATTTGTTGATCACGCTGGCTTTTTATGTAGTTGTTTGTGTGCGCACTGACTTTTATGCCAGCTATCGCGTGGCGTACATGTTTCAGGATTTTAATGTATTTTACCCTGTTAAATTCCACGAATACAGTTATTTAGCGCGCAACTGTGGGAGTTTTTCGTAACGCCCATATTTTTGCTTGTTGTTCCCCATTCCACATGTTCCACCCCCTTTGTAGGTGACTGCACAAACCCGACCGCCCCTTCTCTAGGAGTCTGATGCAAGGCGTTTGTGGAGTGGCAGTTACATGTTGGACCGGCACCGATTCCTCGCAAGTGCCTAGTAAGCCCGCGCATTGTGTTCCAAGAATTGAGGCGCTTGGCGTGATTTAGTGCACAAGTCCCCTATTTTCCACGCCAATTATTCTATGAATCGGGCCCTATATGTGTTTCCATCTCACACTGTATGGGCAAAAGGCGAGTTGTCAGGCCCGTGTTCGCAAGAGCTACCAGGTTCTGACAGATGTTGTAAGAGACCAGAGGACTGGAATGCAGAATCTGCATTTGTCATTTTGCATTTTTTTAAATGAATTGTTAGTGTAACAAAGGTGCAGATTCTGCAGCACTATCAGCCAGTCAATGCATAGCACATACAATTAAACATTACCTTGGTGCTCAAAGAAGCAATATTGATTTTAATCTGAGCAGACCTCTTCCATGAAGAAGGGCTTATTGAGATATTGGTGGGTATCCTTGACAAAAGACAAAAGAAATTAATTAATTTATGTAATTTCTTCATTTCTTCATTTAAATTTATGAAGCACTTCCATCAATTAACAAAGAGCAGTGAACGTAAACAGAGAAAGGAAGGCTTTTCCAGAGTTTCAGGGATAATAAGGCTAAGGATCGATGTGATCAGTTAAAAAAGAAATCCCAAGGACGAAAATGCTGTTTAAAAATGAATGCATTTCACCACAAATATATGCAGGGCGAGACCCCTGCAGCACCCCATCACCCGCCACATTTACTATTACGCTCACCCATCCCACAAATACATGCAGCAAAATGCAGGATTTCCCATTCAGCATTTTCATCCATTTGGTACGATACCCAGAGCAAATAAGTGAAAATGAGATTGTTCAAATATTGAAGAAGAGTGAAGTGTCCAGTTAGGAAATGCCATCAAATAAGAATTATTAAAGGGGGACCAGGCCATGGATACACTTCAAATAGAATGGAGAGGGAACAAAACAAGAGATGGCAGAGAAAGGGAGACAATCAAGTGCAATAGGAAGGAGACCATGCAATGAGACAGTGGGGGTCAAACAGAGCACATGCATTGCAGTATTAAAGATAGGCTGAAGAGGAGACCATAGGCTGGCCGTCCCTTGAGAACAGTAGAACCGTAGTCAAGGCATGGCAATAACATCGTAAGCAGGAGCATTTTGGTGGCTGAGACAGTAAGAAAAGTTTGAAGCCAATAAATATTGTGGAGCTGGTATTGGCAGGATTAAGAAATAATAGAAATAGGATGGAAGAAAAAGAATGGAACGAGTCAGAAGCAATGCCTACATAAGAGTCACATGTAGACAAGTAAAGAGATTCTATGTGAAAGCAAATGAGTGAAGGAAGAGAACAATCATAGAAGGGAGGACCAGGAAGAAAAGAACCTAGGGTTCCAAAGGATTACATTGAAAAGAAAGGAGTGATAAGAGTGAGAAAGCATCCAAAGCGTAAATAGTCAGGAATTAGATGAATTTCATTAATCATAAAGAAGAGGAAAATGAGAAAAAGATTTGAGAAGTAACAGGAGAATCCATAAGACTAAATAATAGACAAAAGGGGAACAGTGAATACAAAAAAAAAGGTAAAGGACCCAGAACAGAGCCTTGTGGGACGTCAATACAGAAAGTAGCAGAAGAAGAATTCCCAGCTCAAGATGCAGAACATTTGCGTTGGAAAGATTAGGCGAGACCCGAGACAGCCAGACATCCGATATGCCAAGAGAAGAACACATAATCGAGTGGCACACTGTGCCAAAGCTGGCAGATTGGTCAAGAAGAATGAGGAAAGAAGGTTGCTTTGCATGACGAGAAGATCTAAGAGAATTAAAAACAAGTACATTAGCAGTCTCCACCGCAGGTTGAAATCCAGATCGCTGAATGGGAAGGAGATAGTTACTTTCCAGATATGAAGGAAGCTGAGAGTGTACAGTCCATTCTAAAAGTGTAGATAGAAAAGAGAGACGAGAGATGCAACCATAGTTAGAAGGAAGGTAAGAACAAGTCAAAGGGTTTTTGAGAATAGGTAAAATAGTAGCATGCTTGAAAGAAGCACAAATAACACTAGTGGCGAAAGAAGAGTTAAAAAAGTGGTTAAAGCAGGAGCAGAAAAAGGGTGTAATAAGGCAAAAAGAGGTGAAGGAAGGGTATATAAAGAGGTAACAGTGGGATTAAGTAGTTGAAGCAAAGAAGATAGAGACTATTCAGAAAGTGTGGTAGAACATGAAAATGAGGATAAAACAGAGAGAGAAGAAGAGGGAGGTAGTGAAGCAAAGAAAGAAGAGAAACACAAAATCAAAGTGAAAGAAGAGCGAATATGTTCAATCTTAGAAATAAAAAACCAGAAGCAAAGTCTGAGGCAGAACCTTGTGGAATTATTAATGTGCCATGCTTATATAGCACTTTTATCCAAAGCACTTCAAATAAAATGATAACGGTACAATAAATGAAATGAATAACAGTCAGTAAGTAAAGATCACAGACCCAGTTCAAATGACAAAATGAAAAAGAGGAAATCTGTAGTAAACAGCTGCTCATCATCAGAGAAAGGGAGGGACCAAAATATATATATATCGGGAGGAAGATAATTCCAAAGTTTATGAGCAAGGAATTGAAAAGAATGAATGCAAAAAGCAGCACAACGAGGATGAGGAACTGAGAGAAAAAATAGGAAGCAGAGTAAAGGTTACGAGAAAGGTGGTATAGAGAATTCAAGGAGCAAAGATAAGCTGGGGAAAGTGCATGAATACCTTTGAAAACTAGACAAAGAAAATTGTATTTGCAACACTACTGAACAGGTAACCACTTGAGACTCTCACAATAAGGAAAACTATGTGAGGGAGGGGGTAGATAGAAGAGAATGCTAATAGCTAAGCGCAGAAGCAAACATAAAAAGGTGAAGCAGTGATTTGAAAACCTAACATAGAAAGAGAAGCAATATTACAGATGTGAAAGAACCAGGAATTAGAGCAAAGTATTGGCAGAAGAGAAAGTAAGCAATTAATGAATGTTCCTAAGGTGGAAGTGGCAAGTACGAACCACAGATGTGTTTTGGAATTGGAAAGAAATAAAGGAGTCAAAGCTGTTCCCCAGATTACACGCTCGAGAAGATACAGGAAGAGGAAGTGACAGGAAGAAAATAGATAAGGGAGGAGAAATCTTAGAGGAAACTGGAAAAAAATAAGATTTCCATTTTCTTAGAACTACAGCCAAGAAAACAAGATGACATCCAGGAAGAAATTGCAGAAAGACAAGAAGGGAACTGACAATGAATACAATCATTAAAAGTAGGCACAGAAGAATCTGGGTGTTATCAGCAAAAAGATGTCCCTGAAACCCATAGCTTCAAATTAAGAAAGGAAGAGAAGAGGCATAAAGAGTGAATAATACAGAGTCAAGAATTGACCCCTGCAGAACACCGTAAGGTCGAGGAAAGGACCAGGAGGTAGAGCTCTTCCAAGAAAAAGAAAAAGAGTAATTAGAGAGATAGGAAGAAACCGTTTTATAACAGTACTTGAAAGGCTAAGGGTAGAATGAGTCGATAGCAAAGTCGGATGATCTACAGTGTGGAAAGCGCCACTGTGATCAAGCAGAATCAACAAAGAAGAAAGATTATGATGACGAGCATGACAAAGTTAGATATAGACAAGAGTGCAATTTCAATAGAGACAATAGACCAAAAATACAGATTGATGACAAGGGATAAGATGGTTAAGATAAGACAAAGATTGTGCATGAAAAAGTCATTCCAAAAGTTTGGATGATTATGGAAGAAGTGAAATTGGATGTATATTTCAAGGGCAATTGAAAAGAGCCTGAGGACAGAGAAAGATTAAAGAAAGCACTAAGAGACGAAGAATTAGACTTAGCAGAGGAGGGAGAGAGATGATGAAGGGGAACAGCAGTAGGATGAATCCATGAAATCATAGAAGTGACATCCTCTTCAGAGATAGGTCAAAAGGAAGAAAAAGAAGAGGCAGCCAAGAGAGAAGAAGAACTAGAGTGAGAGTCTGGTGAGTTGAAAGAGTCCATGCTAGCCACAGTATTTAAATATTTACTGGATCTATTGGTTTCAATCTTGGCAAGAAAGAAATTGTCAAAATCGACTGGAGAAAGATTGGAAGACAGAAAAGGGTTAGCAGACCAAGAAGCAAGAAGTTTATTGAGACTGTTGAAGAGCAATTGGGGGAGTTAGCCTTAGAATAATAAGTGATTGAAAATAGCTGACTTTCGCCTGATTAAGACAAGAGATATAGGAGTGAAGTAATGAAGAGAATAGTTGATAGTTGGAACAGGGTTTAGATTATAGTCATTGACGCTCGGCTCTGCAAGCTTGGACCCTGAGAGACTTTAAGAAAGAAGAAAGCCAGCGACAAGGAGGTCTATGCTTTGATTGAAATTTTGAGAGAGGAGAGACAATAGGGATATTAGGACAATTAAGCAAAGGGTCAGAGAAAGATGATGGGACAAAAGAAGATAAAAAAAGATGTGCGGATGAGGAAAAAGAATATGGGTAAGAGATTGATAGAAGAGATGCATTAGTATGAACATTTGCTTAGCATGAAAAAGAGCGGCATCATAGGAAGCATGAAGAGTGGACCAAGCATCATGATCTGAACGAGAATGGGATCTTTTCGTAGATTGTTACAGTTGACATCAGTGTCTGTCTTGCATGGAAGCGTTAATCCAGGAGTAGGGAGGTTTTGAGAGGGGGCAAAAGGGAGGGAAGGGTAAAGAAAATGTAGGGTTAAGGACATTGTAGAGGAAGAGACTTTTCAGTAGAGAAACCATACCAAAGAAACAGATTGGTGAGGAGGGATTAAGTTGTGAAGGCTAAGATAAGAAAAAGGTTAATGAACAAGTTGATAAGAGAAGGAGAGAAGAGAAGGAGAATCAGGATCAAGAGAAGATAAAGTATTAAGAGAAGCAAGTGAAGAAGAGACGTGAGCCAAAAAGGAAGTGTTACACTTCGGGCTTCCCCGCGGGCCTCCTTGCAGAATACGACTTCTTTACAAGCTCCTCTGTGGACCCGATACAGGTTGCCATGGCGCATGTACAGATTACGACGAACTCCGGGTCAGCTGACGCGTCCTGTATGTGGAAGACGTACGGCAAGACACGCCCCCTTACGGCTATAAAACCACCGTCTTTCAAGGGGCTTGTTGCTGCTAATTAGCGTTACAAGCTACAAGCGGTTACGTCCGTTTCTACTTCGTGTCTTCTCCACACGATTCCTCATCTGATTTCCTGATTTTGACCCTTGCCTGACTATTTGATCAGCTTGCCTCCTCCTTCATTCCTGTCGTGCTCGTCTGGTTTTTTGACTCGGAACGTTATTGGATCCAGCACCCTTCTGTCTCTTGCGGAACTTCATTCCAGGTTGCCACTTCTGCACACGGAACCAAAGCAGAGGACTTGCTGTCAACTATACAGAACTTTTCTACACCTACTCTGGATGCATGTGTGCTCAGGTACATACTTAATTGACAAATCCCGTCTCTGCTACAATTTCCTCTCCACAACATTGTTTGGATATTTGTCTTCTGTTGGATTCTGGGACATTGAGTGACTATTTTGTGAACTTGTCTTCAAGTGCATACAAACGCTCTGCTGAAACTGCACCAACCTGGCACTTGTGCGACCCTCGTGCCGTTCGGGGCTACTTTCCTATACTAACTTTCCTGTTTGTTATTTTCTCCTTTCGTTGTCTGCTGTTTCCTGGATTCTTTTCCTCAAAATATCCTTATTCAGGTTAGTTGTTAACAGTTAGATATATAAGTGGGGACTGATACTTTAAAAGGCTCTTTAGAATATTCCCACTCATTGTGTTATTTCTTGTAGATCCACCCCGAGGAAGCTCCACTCCAATACTTACTTAGGTAGTTTCCCATTTAAATTCAACTGTTCTGATTACTTGCTTTAAACTTCAACATTGTTTAATATCTTTGTATTCCTTTGCAGCATTGGTATTGGCGTGTGTGTTCTCCCCGCTCTTTTATTCAATTGACACCTCTGTCTGTCCCAACTGAAACAGCAGAGAGATAAATTGTAGAAAAGAGCCCCTCTTTGAGGAAGTCTGAGTCTTGTACTCAGGGGAGCTGGGATGGAAGGCTGAATATCGATTCTTGTACCGCCATCATCTCCAAGGTCACTCCTCTGCATCTTCGGCCTATTTCAGAGTGGTGAGTAACAGGAAGGCACATCAAAACTTTGGAGACCAGAATATAGAAATGAAATCTGAGTGCAGACCAGTGGTCACTGAAGGGAGGCTGTTAGGGAAAGAAAGAAAAAGATGACCATAAGGTATAAAAGGATGTGCAGAAATAAAAGAGTCAGTCGGATGAGTGATAGAGATGAGATCTGGAAATTAACTTAAATGTGGAAGGAGGAGTAGACTATTGTGACACAGAAATAAAGTCACTGATAGAAAGAAAGGAGTAGGGGAAGTGTTAAGAAGGGAGGTACAAATTGAAATCACCAAAAAGAATGAAAGAGCATTCAGAGAGAAGAAGAAAAGACAACAGAGAATCAAAGTCATCAAAGAAGTTGATAATGGTGAGGGGGGTGGTACAAAACTGAGAAAGAGAGGCCACATGGTTTAGAGAAGGTGGAGAAGTGATATTCAAGGTAAGAAGAGAAGCACTAGAAGTTAGGACCATCCACGAGGAGTTCAAAAGAATCGCAGTTCTGCCTGTGCCTGCTAGGCAAGAAGACTGTGAGATGGAAGTAGGAGAAATTAGAGCTTCTGGAACAGAAATTTAATAAGGTGAAATTGGTGTATATTCAAAAGAGCTATAGCAAGAGTAGCAGCAGAGTGTCAGTCTGTGAAATTCCTTACTGGTGATCAGTAGGTTTTCCATGTCTGCTTGTGTTGGAGGTGTAGTTCATTCCTCATAATCCCTGAATCACCATGGAGCAGCGCAGAGTGGCGGCAGAGTGGCAGCTTGTGCGGCTCCTTACTGGTGATCAGCCTGTTTTCTGTGGCTGCTAGTGTATGAGGTGGATTTCATCCCTCATAATCCCTGGATCACCATGGAGTGGTGCAGAGTGGTGGCAGAGTGGCAGTCTGTGCAGTCAGTGCTGACTATGCAGACCGAGAGACTACATATGATGGCCAGGCATAGGTCTGCATGGATGTGGATTGGATGTCCATGTGGGTGGGTGTGGAGGTTAATGGTGGTTCCCTTGGCTAGTCATGTTCATGTGAATGTTGGTATTGCCACGCACAAACTGGTGCAGCACACTGATGTTTCTGTTCAGTGTGTGCTTTTCCAAAGTTGCATCTGATGAAAAGGGTGGAACAGGTGATGTGGTGCATGGCAGCAGAGATGCCTCCACCAGGCAGAGGTGCAGGGCTCAGTCACGCCCACATGAAAGCACATTTTCTGAGAGGGATGTGGCTGTAGCAGCGCCGGTGACATCGGGCATGGCTTCTGGGGGTAAGTTCAAGAAGGTGAAGGTGGGAGTGGACTCCGCAGCAGCGGTGGTGACATGTGATGCCACACAGGGGCCATCCATGGCGGAAGATACCCCAGAGTCATCCAGGTTGGAGGAGGGGTAGGAGGATTAGGTGGCCATTGCAGCACAGCCCATGGGGTCAGGTGGGTGTGTTGAGGTGGGTGTGACTACTGCAGTCCTGTCCCGGGAGGCATGATGCTGTGCAGGCCACCATGGAGGTGCCTGTGCGAAATCTAGTCCCTGTGCCATTGGATGCAGCAGTATGCATCTGCTGGGATGCCTCCACCCACACCCATCACCTGATGTCTGCTGGTGTGACCACCCAGACTGACACCCCCTTACCATCTGGGGCTATGTGCAACCCTGCAGGCTGGTGTGGTGAGGCGTACAGCCATCATTCTTGATGATCTGCAGGCTACACGTAGTCTGCTTGCACATCACCATAGTGAGGCATGCCGCATAATCTGCTGGCTTGCAACATGCCTGTTCTGTGTTGTGCTCAATGGGCTGTTCACTGATGTGACCCCCCTCCTCACCTTCCTCCTCTGTCTGCTAGTCATCCTCCAGGGTGCATTCCGGCCCAGATACCACCGGGGCCCCCTGTGCGCCAGTCCCACCCACATTGCCAGTCTGGTGGAGCCAACATCCCTGCCTGAGTTGGAATTCCAAGGTCATTCAGCTGAGATGGTCACTGTGCCTACCCAGGCACCGACAGGGCCACTGGCAATGGAGGGTCAGCAGGCAACCAGAAGCACTGCATGGGCGTATGCCGCGGGTAGCGTCATCATCTCGGAGGGCTTATACACATATCAGGCACTGGGCACTGTGGCAGCAGGTGGCAAAAAGGAGGAGGCTTCATTTTTCAGGGCAGAGCATCCAAAGGGGGCAGGTGTGTGGTGTGAGGCAGGAGGAACACATGGATCTGAGGGATAGGATGTTTTTGGTGTTCTGAGGATATGGGAAACAGATCGGAGCAGAGAGGCAGGGGGCTCAGGAAGCGAGGATTGTGTCCACCAGGGTTGAGATTGCGCTGTGTCGGGCGAGGAGGCTGGCTGCCATCCTGGAGGCCACTTGTATGGAGGCCGAGGTGATATAGTCATAGATGCTGGAGACCCTGCAAACCCTCCAGGCAACAATGGAGGCCCGCATGAGGAGAGAGGACGTGGCTCTGGTCTCAGCCCTGGTGGAAAGCCTAAGTAATATTGGTGAGGAAGAGTTGGACTAGCCCGCTGCCTGTGTACATATTTCTTTAGGTGTAGGTTTCCTTTCTTTATTTATTATTTTCCCCAGACTTTCAAGACATTCCTTCGATGTTTTTATTGTGTATAGTTGTTAAGGCATAAGATAATGATTTTGTACATATTTACCATGGACTACTTTTAGCTTTATTCAAATTGTATTTGTATAGATATTTTTTGAATATACATCATTCTGTTTGTTACATTCCATGCTTTGTGCTGTTCATTTTTGTGTCAGCCTCTTTGCAAGTTCTATTTTCAGCCAGGGCATCTCTCCATTGCAAGTCATGTGTCTTGTGGCGTGCATGCTTGTGTATTGTCATTTCTGGGATGGTTGTGGATGGCAGGATGCACACGTGGCTGACATATGGTGGTGGGTCCATCAGACTGAAGGGTTTTTAATGTATTTTTACATTAGCATTAAACTGTGCTGCATCACTGTGTGATTGGCATCAGTGTGGTTGGGTTGGAAGGAGCACATTAGTTTGTCATTGCTGGGTAAAACAAATGTCTTGCAGACACATTCACCAGCATGTGCAGTCACGCAATGCCTTCTCTCATGTGTTGCTCAACCTCTTCCACTGGAATGTAGTAGTGGACCATATTTGCTCGTCCAGAGTGGCAGCACAATTCTCCAGTCCAGTCTCTGAGTCATGCTCTCTCTGACTGCCATACCATCACACATGCATGGCCCTGTCATGTGATTTTTCCCTGACAGGTATTTTGCTACCCAGCTCACTTATGATGAGTCTCTGACATGCCTGGCCATTGTTTGTGGCTCTTGCAACAACTTTGCAAATGTTTGCTTCTGTCGTGGGCAAACATTCTGTTACTGTACTTTGATTCCTTGGCAATGTGCCATGGGATACATGCACATGTTTTTGCATTCACTTGTCACAGGTGTATGGTGGGGGATTAAGGCCTGGAAAGGTGTGTGAGCATATGCTCCACTCATAGATGGATATCCGGTGATTCCATTTGGTCAAATTTGCGGACTACATGTTGGTGTTGCAATTCATGGCGCTGTCATACCACGGAAGTTCAGGTGAGCAGCAGACATGAATCACACTGGTATTGTGTCATAGTTTCAGGGTGCTGCCTAGGGGGAGTCAAAGTGAGGGTGGGCCTGGGGGTGGTGGCCAGTCTGGAGGGGGCTGCCTGTGGGTGGTTTCAAGTCTGGAGTGAGCTGCCTGTGGGGGATGTCACAGGTGTTGCAGGCTGAGGGGTAGTGTCCAGTCTGGAGGGGGCTGCCTGTGTGTGGGATCCAGTCTGGAGGGGGCTGCCTGTCGGGGGTGGCACAGGTGAGGGGGTTGGGGGGTGGTGTCCAACTGGTGGGGGCTGCCTGTGGGTGGGATCCAGTCTGGAGGGGGCTGCCTGTGGGTGATGTCACAGGTGAGGGGGGCTGGGGGTGGTGTGGTGTCCAGTCTGGAAGGGGCTCCCTGTGGGGGTGTACAGTCTGGAGGGGGCTGCCTGTGGGGGGTGTCACAGGTGAGGGGGCTGGAGGATGGTTCCCGTCTTGAGGGGGCTGCCTGTGGGTGTTGTCCAGTCTGGGGGGGATGCCTGTGGGGGTCTCACATGTGAGGAGGTCTGCGGGCTGGTGTGTGGACAACAGTGGTTTATGTGCAGTAGGGGGGTATGTGGTTAGGATGGGTACCAAGGGAATAGGGGGGATTCACATTTTTGTAAGGGGTGTAGCCTAGATTTACGAGGGGGCCCGGCTTATTGCTGGGGTGCAGCCTGGGCTTGCGAGGGAGGGCATGTGTTTTCTTTGCAATGTGGCCTGGGATTGCGAGGTGAGGCATGCAATTTCGCTGGGGCGTGGCCTGGGCTTGCGAGGGAGGGCACGTGTTTTCTCTGGGGTGTGGCCTGGGATTGCGAGGTGAGGCATGCAATTTTGCTCAAGTGCAGCCTGGGCTTGCAGGGAGGGCCCGCGTTTTCTCTAGTGTGTGGCCTGGGATTACGAGGTGAGGCGCACGATTTCATTGGGGTGCGACATGGGCTTGCGAGGGAGGGCATGCATTTTCTCTGTTGTGCAGCCTGGGATTACGATGAGAGGCGAGCAATTTCACTAGTGTACGGACTGGGATTGCGATGTGAGGTGCGCCATTTTGCTGGGGTACTGGTTGCTGGTCCAGCGGTGGCACACGGCTTGCGCTGTGTTAGTCCTTTAGCTTGATTTTTGTTGTGCGTGGGGGCGTGTTGTCAGTGTTCCTCCCGCAACTAGTGGTTACTTGAGCGACAGTGAGTAATGCGTCTTGAAATTCATGAATACGCGTAGAGTGCAATATTTATTCTGTGCCATGGCTTGCACAGGTTCCTTCTCGTCACACGGCCCTTGTGTAATTTCTGCGCCAGATTCCATGAATCAAGACCATCGTGTTTAATCTGCCGACGCCTGTGTAGGATGAAACGCGTTGTTTGTATTGTCACGTGTTGTCCATAATGGAGCCAATATAAACGCTTGAGGGGGGCGGAGTATCTTTTGAACTATTTGAAGTCAGTGCAACCTTCTGCCAATTTTCATATATTTAAGGCAGGCTGGCTGCATTGACAGGAGGACGGGCACCTGTGTCGGGCGAATGTATGCCTGTAATGCTTCTGGAGCTGAGCGCGCCGGAAAGGATCTTTTATATATGTATGCTGTGACCTTATTTATGTACTGCATGATGCAAGAATTTATCGCGATTTGACATTGTTGAAATTATCGCTTGTTTATGGGGCATTGAACTAAAACAACTTTTCCATAGCAAAATGTATTCTAGCAGGTAGAACATGGAAGAAAAATACACAGAAAAAAACTGTGGACACTTTCTTCCGCCCATGTATTTTTGTTCCCTGGAAACAATTCAGCATTGCTTTTGCTTGCTCTGATAGTTGCCTATTGATTGAAAGTCATATTTTGCTGAACACATTTCAGTTTGGTCCATTCATTTGCAAGTAAAATCTATTTATTGCTTAGCTTCAGGCTTCAACTTGCTCAACATATTTTTACATTTCTTTCAAAATGTTCTTTGGTAAATGAAATTGTATTCCCTTTGGGGAGACACTGGGATTCATGTACTGGGATTCATGTATTGCAGATCCTCCGTTTGAGGAGGCGAAGTAAAAGTAATCAATAACTATGCATATTGCTGTAGAGTCGAAATTACAAAGAATATCAATAATGACCATCGTGAGAGCACATCAGATACAACTTTAACACAAACAAGACTTCAGGGCCTGATTTACAAAAACACTTTTGAATGGGGAAAGCCAATTGAAAAAGGTTTGCAAATCAGGCCATTGGAGTTCTGAAGCAAAAGATGTTTGCATCTTTTTGATTTGCTTTTGCACAGAAAAGGGTTGATGGAGTGGACAATGTATGGAAGGGCCACCATTACTATACCAGTAATGGGTTGGATGCTGCTCAGTGCTTCTCATGAAACGGTCCACTGTAGTACACCATCTGAACTCCTGTGCCAGGCAAATTGTTTTGTAATTAACCATTTCATTGAGCTAAAAGAAAAAAACACATTTTTGATATATATTTTATTGTTGTACGTAGCACTTGTTTGCCACCAAAAGGGTTTCTTGGAGTTGAAATAAATTCAAAAGACACAATGGGCCTCATTACACAGATGGCGGTAAGGGATTACCAGCACCGGTAAGGGCACCAGTGCCGGTAATCCCTTACCGCCCTACTACGAGGTTCCTCAGTGGGTCCCGTCCTTAACGTGTGGTCACACCACATGTTAAGGGCGGGACCCGCTGAGGGACTTCAGAGCAAATAACGGTACCGCTAATTGCGGTACTGTTATTTGCTCCTTCCCCATTCCCATTGAGCCCTATGCGGCTCAAATGGGAATGGAGAAGGGCCATGGTGAATGGGGAATTACCGCCCCCGCCAATCTTGAAATGGGGTGGTAATTCCGCCATTCACCATGCCGGACTCCGGCGGCAACCATGGCGTTACTAGCGCCATGGTTACCGCCATCCGTGAAATGAGGCCCAATATAATGTTGATAATAATAATAATTATTATAAAATACGAAGAAAATAACGAGAGTTTAACAGAAGAGGGGCCATGATGAAAAGGCGGGACGGAGACAAAATTGGCAAAGAAAGTTCCTCAAGAAGCATGACACTCTATAGCTGACCTGTCCTTGACCCCTGATAAGGATTATGTGACGAGAAGCATAGGAGGGGCATATGCTAAATGACTGGGGACAGTCATACGCTCTTTGCACTGTGTTCCCGTAAACACATCAACTCTATAAGCATGTGCCGTATTTTACTTTTGCTAAAAATAACCTGCTACAATTATGGCCTGAAAGCCTTTGAAGAGACACCTAGGAGCTCATTTTGCACCATAACGCAATCTAGAAGAGCAGGACAGTTGCGTGTTAAATGTTGGTCATTTGCATGGCTAAGTACTAATGTGCAGGGCAAAAGGAAGCAGACGCTCCGCTGCACAAATGAGTAAACACTGCCTACCATAATGGTGTTGCGTTCTACAATGGATCCTATGATATCGGTCTGTTTTATGTAACAAATAAAGCAGGTAGACCCCATAGGGATCCCCAGCATTTGAGCCATCATGACAATACATGACAGCGCAAATGCTGGACCATTTGTATCGTGGTGAGCAAAGGAGGCAGCGGAAATGCGAGTAGTGCTCCCCCCACTCTCCTCCATCCAAATGACTGAAAATGGGGCGTCACGTGAATGGAAGGAATAAAAAGCATTACACAAGGCTTTAACGCCTTCCATTTACATTATGCCCTTGATGGGCACGAGACTCCCTAGTGGTTAGTGTGGTGGTAGGGATTTTACTAGGTGCCCCAAATGAGGAAAAAGTGTCAAAGCCCATAAACTGCCAGAGTGGAAATGCAACACCTATGCTCAAATCAATGATTGGACATGACACATCAAGATTCAGACCCCAACCAATGGAAGAAGGAGTCTTTCAATGAAAAAAAAAACACAGCGATAATCTGCAGTGGCCAGGAGTTGCAGGCAAGATGTTTTGACAGGTCGCACACTGTTCGACATCATTCGGTCATCTGGCTCGATCTTGAGGTCGATACAGGGCCCTCTGTTACTCACATATGCCTCATACAACCTTATAGTCAGCATCACCATGGATGTGCACGTGTACCCATGCTTGCGCCACCGTCTTCAGTGCATTAGATGTGTCACTCAAATCAAGTTATGCTGTTGTAGCAGGGGAACTCTGGTAAAAGTAGTCACAGGAATAAAAAACAATCCAAAAAGGAGTGTACACCAAGCATGAAGTGACACACATGTACTGGACCCAAACAGCTGGGAAGCATGGTTCAGACAGCCCAGTGGAACTGAACTGTATTAAATGAGTTGTCAAAGCCACCAACAGTGGCTACACATTGTATGCCCTCATTACAAAATTATCATACAAAAGATTAGTTACATTTTAAGGTCAGGTCACAGAAGCTGTTTGGAGAAACTACGTCAGTCACCTATATGTATTACAGGGCTTGGAGTTGCGGCCCTGCTGTTATGGTTAAGTTGCTCAACTCATAGAAAGAGCACTGTTGAGCGCCTTATAACTTTACCCCCTCTGTGGACGAATCCTCAGCAAATTTTGCAAAAAATCTATATTGCCCACTCGGAATGATTCTGCGAAGTTGGTGAGGTTTTGTCCGGGGGGGCGGGAGGGGAAGTTATAGGGGAGTTCCCAAAATGTGTGGACATTCTCAAAGACACAATGGAAAATAAAATGCTGCTCGAGCCTACAGCCCAAACCGCTGGATGAATTTTCACCAAATTTGCGCCAGGAGTGGCGACTTGGTCCAGAAAGCATGCTCTTGTACGTTTTTTTGCAAATCTGTCCAGTGGGCAAAAAGTAGGTAACAGCAATATTACTGATATCTGGGTCTGGTGTGCAGGCTCACTTCTCGATTCAGGGTCCGCAGACAAGTCTGGACCAATCAGAGGGCAGCATGATGGCTGCGGACATCGTGCATGCCTGCTGATTGGATGCTAAAAAGCGTGAGCTGTGTCATATTTTTTAAACATCGCCATGTTATGTTATGTTACTTTGCATTTATATAGCGCCTTATGTACCATTGGTATGATCTCAAGGCGCTGGTAGGTTGAACGCCCTTGGGAACCGTAGTTCAAGTCAGTAGAGAGAGAGAGAGAATCATAAGGTGCATGTGTGCACCGGATATGTGTGCAGCAGGTGTGGCACTTGTATAGTAGCTGCTTCTTAGCGGTAGGTGTGGTGGTTGGGAGATCAGGAGTATGTGTTCGTTCTGGCAGGGTGATACCAGACTGATTCTGTCTGCATTAGGCCTGAGGAGAACACCTAAACTGGCGGGTGTGCAGCCAGCTGTGTTTAGTTAGGATGATGTGGAGTATGTGGCAGGTGTTGGTATGAGGACAGATATACCAAATGTGTCATAGTATTGCTGTGTTCTAGTTGAATGGGGGTGTATAGAAGAGAATACGCGTGGTGATGTAATATGGTGGTTTTCAGTAGGTGTTTGGGATTGAGCGCCTTCATGCTCCATGCATTCCATGCACTCCAACCATTCCATGCACTCTAACCGTTCCATGCTCATCAACTGTTCCATGCACTCCAACCGTTCCATGCATTCCAACCGTTCCATGCACTCCAACCGTTCCATGCACTCCAACAGTTCAATGCACTCCAACCGTTCCATGCACTCCAGCTGTTCCATGCACTCCAGCCGTTCCATGCACTCCAGCTGTTCCATGCACTCCAACCGTTCCATTGTCGGATCCACGGACAGACGACAGTGTCTGCGGATAGCATGGTTGGGAAAGCGTCTGGAAAACACATTTGGGGTTATTTGGTGTCCGAAAGATGGTCTGGAAAGGGTGGGCGAGTGGAGTTAAGATGCTATGGATCTGTTTTTATAGGTGAAGAACGGGCGTGCAGGTGTGCTGAGTCCATAGTCAATACACTGCTGTGAACAAACAGTTTGGAAAACAAATTTGGGGTTATTTGGTGGCTGAAAGAGGGCATGGAAAGGGTGGGGCAGTGGAATAAAGATGATATGGAACTGTTTCTATAGGTGAGAAAAAGGGCGTGCATGTGCTGCCGAGTCCCTGGTAAATGTTGGTGTCCACAAACATCATTTGGATGTCAGGGGGTTCAGGAGCATTTTGTTATGTGAAGGTGCATTGTACGTACTTGTTATGTGGTTTAATTCTATTGTGGTGTGAGTAATATGTGTATAGTAATTATAGGTAATGTAATGGGAGTATACCAAATCACCCAAAATCAGTTTGGGTGATTTGTAATTGAAGTGCATATGGCATTTATCATTGTAGTACAACTGAGGAAAGTGCTTATGGAATATTTGTTTTTCCTTTATTGTTTTTGGTTTATTCAAGACCTTTACAAAACTAAAATTCATGACATGTAGAAAAGAAGAAAACAAGACAAAGTGCTCATTACACAGTGACAATTACAATTACAGTAAGTAACAACAATTCCTTAACATTAATTCCTTACACAAATACAGAATTAATAGATAGACTTTTGTTAAAATATACTTCTCTGTCAGGAGCAGCAGGCTTAGTTCGTACATATAAGATTTTGCATCAATCATTCAAGTGAGCATATATTCTTCAGAAAGGCATTTACCCTTATCTTCAATATTTCAATGCTACCATGAAGCATTTCACCATATAACTCTTCTCTATTTACATATGAAATGCTATTAACACAATGAGAAAAGTGTGCAATATTATTTTGTTAATACTTGGTATGGTTACATAGTTGCATACAGTAATAAAGCTGGAATCTCTGGTTCTTTTTCTGTGAAAGAAACAGTATAATTTGATAAGCAGGTTAGTTGAAAAGCTTTAATTGTATACAATTCTACATATACATTTACTTTTTTTGACTGTCATAAAAAGTACATTCTATGTACTATGTTTGGTACAACATTAATGTGTGCTATTGACATGAAGTAATCACTGCAAGAATAAAATCCATAAAGAATTACAAAAAATGTATACCAATTATGAGAGTGTAAGTGTGATAATATGTTTGTTTGACATGTGTTGTATCTAATGGAATGTTTAAAGTAGATAGATGCCTTTTGGCATAATCTAACTATCTCGACTTTGTACTAGTACTATTGTAGTATTATAGATGTAGCAATATACCTGTTGGTGTATTCAAACTGTTTATTGTGCTACAGTTTAGTGAGTACATTTTGGTTGAACGAATATTAATTAGGCATCTGTTAGATTTGCTGGTAACCTATGTTTTGGAGTAATGTAGGTGTCATTGCATTCAAACCAACCACTTCTTTTTTGAATATGCAGTATAGTGGTCTGAAGTGGTTGTGGCACCAGTGTGGCATAGTATGCCTACTGTTGTGAAGGTTTTTTTGCCATTAGATACTTGGCCATGAGTAAAGTACCTTGCTTTGTACCTTAGAAGTGTTAGTATTACATATTGGCTATGCAAGTTTAATTGTGTGCTGGAACGATTGCCTGAATTGCAAAAAGGGCATAGTATGCCATGATTTGAATTCTGTAGATGCTAGTGACATGGAATGGATTCACAATTTGGTATGGATACACTTAATAATCGTTCATTAGGATGTGCTCTTGTGAAACATGGTTGCAGAGTGTGCATGTATGTTTCCACATGTATGGAATCCGGAAGATTTAATTTATAGTGATGTGTTTGGTTTCCAGTACTGGTAGACAGTATATTAGAAATTCTTGGGTATCTTCCTGTGTGTTTATTGAACATTTTTCCATTCCTTCACAGCAGTCCAAGTCCTGCCTTATACCTGAGAAACTGCAAGAGGTGTTAGGATTATTTGTGGAATTTCTAGGACAAGAATTTGCAAACACAACTGGTCTGAGCCGTTTAAGTAATTGCTGTGAACAATTGGAAGAAAAAATGGATTGTTACATTTGCATAACATTTTACTCCAGTTTGTTTTTTAGTTTAAATGGACCAGAGATTTGTGCCTTTATTTAGAAGAGATATTTGTCTTTTTGTCTTCTAATGGATGTGTAGTTGAGTTTGTATTTGACAGTTTTGCAGTTGTATTATTTGATATAGCAGCAGTTGGTCGTTGTTTCTTTAGTGGTATTGTTGGGAGATCTGTTATAGGTTCATTTTGTATTCGTTTTATCTTTAAAGTTTTTTTTTAGGTACAGTGTACTTATCTAGATTGTGGTGTACAGTGTACGTGGCCTGTTGAATTATAGGATGCAAGGAATGCCAGTGTTGACTTTGTTTGCATCAACGTTAACTAGGAATAGACTATTGAGTGTACACAGACGTGTAAATGAAATATCCTTCCTTAAAGACTGTGCTGCCAATCTAAATCTATGAGTGATCTAGTGTTAGACCTTGCGATTTATGATTAGTGACAGCATATGCTAGAGATACAGAGAATTGTTCTCTGGGTAAGTGCATGTCTTTAAAAAGAAGGAAACGTGCTATTGTGCTGCCAATTTATTTAACCTTTGCAAGTTTGTTAAAGTGGATGTTGACAAACTGAACGTGTTGTCATATGGATATGTTTGGAGGCCAACAACTGTACCAACTGCTCTATTGACTAAACCTTGTACTATGTTAAGGTTACGTTTTCAAAATACTCAGCAGTTTAGACACAGTTACTACTTTTTCTAATCCAGCCGTGTTGGAGATACATTTTTCAAAGCTATTTAGTTGTGCTGTTGCTTGTTGATACATAGGGAGTGTCATGCCGTACACTTCTAGTATGTCTGTGGAGCTGATATGCAGAATCAGTTGAATTTCTATTTTTAACATTGTTTCATTGAATTGACTACACCTTGCAAGAATTGGCATTTCGGACATGCATTTTATGCTTTGCTGAGTTAATTGTTCCATGACATCAGGAGCAGATGTGTTTCGCCCATATAGCTCATTGATTAGTCTGCTATATATGATGCATTTTGCATCTTTAGAAAGCAGACCAGTTGTAATGATTTTTAAGATGTTAGCATAGGTCATGTATGCAGAATGGCACATGTTTTGAGTTAGTTCTTTGCATCTAAAATTTTGGCAGAAATATACATTTCCAATGCTGCCGTGTGTGTTACGGCATCGTTTGTGTCCTAATGTTTTGAAAATAGGTTGACCTTTTACTGTTGTTAAATGTAGGAGGTCTGCGAAAACAATAAAGTGTTTTCATACAAAATGTTCTTTGTGGTCCGTTTTTAGGACTTCTTGCATTCTGAGGTGAATTAAAGCCAACATGAGGTTGGAAACCATGCTTACTTCATATATCAGGAGAACTTTCATTTGTTTCAGAATTCTGCATAATTCAGTTGCAGCTTCTGCTGATAATTTGTAATATTCTAATTTGTTTTGGTGTTCTACTCGGGGAAGCAGTAGTCGGACTATAGTTACAACTCCTATGTGGTAGGCAGCTAAACCTGTGGGGGCTGTTACAGCAGCCGAAAAGTTGTTGTTTGTTCTGTTTTTTTTATTTGCTGATTATTTTAATTGAGAACATCTTACCAGAACCAGCTTCACCACTTGCATGCAGGAGCAGAGGGTTATCACTTTTAACGCTACAGATTTTAGTTTCATGTTTAAAACCATGTTCAATTTCTTTAGTGATTTCCAAATAAATGGTGAGTGGTTCATCATTTAGCTGTGATTTGAGCACTGCCAAGTCTTCTTCAGTTTGTTTAGATTGATACATGGTATTTTCCACCTCAGTCATGGATATTTCTGCTTAATTTAGAATGTGTGGTTCTCCAAGTGGTTGTTGGCTTCCTGCAAGGGAAGGTTGACTGCCCTCAGGAGTGTCTTTATCTAGTTGAGCTTCAATTTCTTCCTCTTGTTGATGTTCATTGTACAACATTTCTTTGTATTGATTGAAATTGACATGTGTTATACTGTTTTAATTCACTTTAAATGCAGCTTCAAATGAGTCTTAGTTGCCTGATAATTCTTCTTCTTTTACCAAGGTTTAAAAAGTTGCAGTAGAGCCATGTAATAAGGTTCTCTATGTTCCAGAAATTCAAATGATATTTTCATATGATTAATTAGGTTGGGTTTTGTACATTTCACTAGTCTTTCTTCACAAGTTGAGAATTAATATTTGGCAGTTATCTCATCTGGTGCGACATTGTTTTTGTAGGGGTAGTGCTGGGCACAGGCACATGTTATCCAAAGCAGTACTTCTGTTTGGGTAGTATGTGTCAATTAAATCATTTTACAAAAGATCCTGGCTGTTGGGATCAGTTGTGGCTATTGTTTCTATCTCTTGGTAGGATTTAAGTACTCTTTTTTTGGGATGAAGCTGGACCAAGGTTTAGCCAGATAATGGGCCTCATTACGAGTTTGGAGGTAGCCATGGTGTTATTAGCGCCATCGCTGCCTCCAAAATCATGTCCGGGTCCGGGTTCTGTGAATGAGGATTTACCAGGTCATTCCAAACTTGGGGGACCCGGTAATTCCTCATTCACAAAACCAATCCATAGGGCTCAAATGGGAATGGGGATGGAGCTAATAACGGGCCCGTTATTAGCTCCTTGGTCCCCTTGCGGGACCCGCAAAGGACGTCTGGTCTGAGCAGACGTTCTGTGCAGGTCCCACAAGGGAACCTCGTAATAGGGGAGTATGGGTTTACCGGCACTGGCACCATTACCGGTGCCAGTAAACCCATTCCGCCAACCTCGTAATGAGGCCCAATGTGTTTGAGATTTGTCGTATAAGGCTATACCCATTAAACGGTTTGCAGCTTTGCAGCACCCACATTCTCTATGGGAAGCATTTCTATAGTGAAGCTGTACAATGTTTGCGACAATGTTGTGTCAGATGATATGTCATCCAAGAGGTGTTTTAGCTCTGTTTTCTCAGCTTTGGTGAGATAGGCTGTGACATATCTTGCAACTGCAAAGAAATTGTCTCTAATGTATTGTATGTCTATCTTTGCATTCCACAAGACAGAAATGATTGCATTGCAATTATTGATGTACATGGATGCTTTGTCTCTTTTAATGTTGTATGTGTTTTAGGGGATTTGCCTGTTACACTGTTGGTCTTTGTAGTTTTGCTAACCAAAAAGTTCTAAATTCAATGTCTTTCACCAGAGGGATACCAGATAGAGCCCTTTGAATGAGCAGCCATGTGGCTCCAGACCACTCTATGCCTGGTTAAAATGTAACTAACAAAAGACCTCTGTATATTATCTTCTTTTTTCACATACAATGTTGCTACTGCAACCTTAAGCTTAACACAGTCCGGTCCACTATCAGTTTCTACCGACTGACCGGTTGTGCTGAACTCATTGGAGTTTTCCTTTGCCGCTGGAGTCAAGGATGGTACCACAAGGGAAACCACTTCTCCCTGCCCTGGCAATCAGTGTGGCAGGGCTCCATGTACCACTGAAATCTGACACACCACTCACAGAGGCTTTGCAGGTCTAGGTTTTATCCCTGAGGGGAAGCGAAAGGGCAGTCAGGTGTGTGAAGTTATCAGCAATTGCCTGACTCTGCCTGACTCTTGTGTTGGGACATATCAGGTAAACGGCTCTAGTGTTAGTCTGTTGACTTTCACGGTGTGAGAAAGTGTTCATGTTGGGGTTTAGAGTTTCTACGTATCCTACGGGGTAGGATGGGGAAAAGGTGTCATAAGGAAGGGGATACCACGTCTCACTTTTTGGTGTCTCACTTTTACTCTCCCAAGACCCCTCATCCAGGTGATCCTCCTGCACCCGTCCACCACCAGGAACTAATAGCGATGGTGGCCCTGTCCAGGCCACCTGGATGTGAGATCCTTTGGGACTAGCGGGTGAGACACCTTCAGGTTTCTCACAGATGATTAGTGTACTTTGGATGGTTATAAGAGTAAGATTATGTGTAAGTGTGATGGACATGGGTTAGTGAGTAATGAAGTGCTGGTGTGATTGAATAAGTAGGGACAATGTGATGTTTTGAGGATAACAGTGGTTGTTGTAATGGCGTGTTTATATGGGACTACAAATAGTGTTAATGTTGCAATATAATGAGTAAGGGTGAAATACATGTTTTTGATTTCGAAATGAATACTCTAGGCTAATATATAGTGAAAGTACTTTGTTACAATTAGAAAAAATATACATGCTATATTGATGTACTTACTTTTTTGGATGTGACGAGAGTTCTTTTTTTGATAGCTGTATTTGGCAATCTTCTTCTTTCCTGTAATTGTAAAAGAATGTTAGTGGGTATATGTGGTAACAGTGAAGTATTTTTAGTAAGCGAGGTTGTTATTCATGAAGATAGGAGGATTTGGCACATTAGAAGGAACATGGAAAAATGGGTGTGAGTAAAAGGTGCATATCTAGCTTATTTTTGCACTGCTGATTTTAATAGACAAATAGAAAATGGAAAATGCTGACTGTTGAAAAAATGTTAAAAAATGTTGCATTTCAGGAGCATTTTCTTGAAAGTTAATAAATGCAGATGTGCACTTATAGCAGCACTGTGTGCAACTTTTTTGTTAAAGAAAAGCAGATGGAAATGATGTGTAGCACATTTTTAAGTGGCAGTTGGAGTGTAGAAGTTCAATATGTGGCAGTACATGCATGCTTGCCAACATGATAAATTGCAATATGAAGGTGCTTATGAAGTTTGGGTGATTAACTTTGTTTTCTGGGAGTTGTAGTTGCACTTTTTCCATTAGAAAACGTGGACTACAAGTCTCAGAATGAATATAAGAAAGTAGGGCTGGACAAGCACCTACAGATTGTAATGGGTCTTGTTAGCAAGTTTGCATGTACTGTCAAGATAATAAACGCTCACATACTAAGTGGCACTTTTTTTGTTTTGCAAATAAGTTACAAACAGGGCTGCTGTAAATGTATATAGGCATATGCATTTTTTTTTTACTTTCGTGAAAATGCTCCTAAAAAGAAATATTTGTACAAACGTGCAACATTTTCCATTTTTCATGTAATATAAATAGGACACTTTTCGATCTTGCAGTCCATCCTGGTGATTTTTATTTGGCGTATGGGACTTGCAGTCGAAGTTGTGTAATGGGAGAAGTGGTATTACAAGGCAAAGAAAGAAACCAAGACTTGATAAGCATCTGTGGTTTTAAAAGGTGCATGTTGGGATGTCTACAGACGCTGGGAATCAGCCAATTATGTTTCCTGTGTGTGCTGTGTGGTGTGTAGGAGACTGAGTAGCAAGAGATATCTTTGTTGTGTGCAGTAAAGATGGCTATGGCTATGGCTTTGAGGAAGAAGATTGTCTGTATTGGGGGAGATATTTGGATCCATTGGCTGAAGGTGTATTCTGAGCACTGTGGATTGTCTGACAATCTTGGAGTTGGTGAATTTCAAGTTTCCTGATATGGAGTTTGAGGAATGAAGTGGAATTCCTCGGGTTTTGTGAGAATATGGTTAACTTGAGGAATTTGGACATCATTGTAGTTCACTGTGGAGTCAACAGTTTAGGCTATGTTACCGGAATTTAATTACAAATTGCAATGAAGAATACACTTGGAAAGTTGATGGAACTATTTCCACATTAAAAAATATTTTTTTCATGGGTAGTTCAGAGAACAATGTGGATGCAGAGTAGGATCAGGGGAGAAAGTTTCATCAAAGTCTTCTATTTATATTTTGGGAATTTTATGGGAATGATTGAAAATGTGGGAGAGTTGCATCTTGGCTGGATCTACACTACAGTTACCGGAATTCCCTGCTGCCACTGCCTGGTACACACCAAAGGGATTCAACCATCCACACCTGCATCCAATCAGTCTCCCTGGAGATTGCTGAGGCATGAAAGCATGCTAGCAGGAGAACATCTTTGGACTGTTTGAGCTTACTGCAGCTGGGACCCAGAGTAGTGCCCCTGCCACCCCGCAAGATTTGTTTGCATAATATATATATATATATTCAGTGAAAAAAACTTTGTTAAAGGGACGTTATGGTTAAGTTGCGCTACTAAAAACCTATGAAATTCAGTGAAAAAACGTTGTTAAAGGGACGTTATGGTTCCAGGTAAAACCAAAAAACCCTTGAAATTCGCCAGTTATGGTAAACTAAGCAACCATAACTCGCGCCACCACCGTGCACTGCTAAGACTAACACCCAGGACATCAAAGATGACATCACAAATGTAATTGATGACATCACTGATGACATCACATGTCTGGCTCACTATTTTTTCTTTTGCTGACATATCTAGGCCACATGGTTTTCTTCAGTAACAGTCAGAAACTAAGAATTTTATTTTATTTGTAGACGTATCCTTCTAGTAGGTTCTTACAGTAATTCCCTTAGAGTACAGTCACATCATATGCAACATATACATATGGGAAAACACAAGCTTGAAAGACAGCAATCCTTTTTGTGCATAAAGATAATCACTAGACTTATGAGCACTTTCTGATAGTTCTGTTTTTTTTTTTATGGCTGTACTTTCCATGTATATGGTCATATTTGTATACATTGTACTCACACTACTTTCCTTAGGGTCCAATCACATCAAGTGATACATATACATAGGGTAAATAGCAGCTTTGAAACAGAGCAATCATTTATTTGCATGACACTAATCAGTTAAGTTATGAATTGTTTCTGCTACTACTTGTGCTTTTTTGCTAACTTCACTTTCCCTGTATATACCCATATTGGTATGTGTTCTTGTGTCTTTGTGTTTTGTCTATAGTAATGCAATTATGTAATACATGGGTTTTATTAGCTACTTATTACATATTTCACAGTACACAAAAATCTATTAAGAAAACAATTATCATTTCATTATTCAACATATTAACATTACGAATATCATACCTTCATCTTGTACGCTGCACACAATGTTATGTTTCTGTATGAGTAGCTTAGTATACTAGATAGAACCCCATAATAGGATGCTATTTATATCAATGCATCGTTCAATGCACTTATTAGGGTATATTTCTTGCAATGATTCTTGATGCTTTTTTCGCAACATAATAAGAATCCCTTCTATACATATTTCATGGAAAGTACATACACATGTGATGTCATCAGTGATGTCATCTTTGATGTCCTGGGTGTTAGTCTTAGCAGTGCACGGTGGTGGCGTGAGTTATGGTTGCTTAGCTTACCATAACTGGCGAATTTCAAGGGTTTTTCGGGTTTACTTGGAACCATAACGTCCCTTTAACAAAGTTTTTTCATTGCATTTCATAGGTTTTTAGTAGCGCAACTTAACCATTACGTCCCTTTAACAACGTTTTTTCACTGAATTTCATAGTTTTTTTAGTAGCACAACTTAACAATAATGACTTTCACTTTATATACATGTCATATGGAACTGACTAGATCTCTTCTTATGAACTTGATGTCCGCAAACTTATTTAATGTTCGCGGACATGTTCGGAGAACAGTACCACTACCTAAAAACTGTGGGGGACGTGGGGGGGTATGTTTGATTGTTATATCATAATATAGGAACATTTAACAAATTCAAAAAGAAGCACACAAACACATTATATATAGTAATACATAAGAAATGTAACCCATATATGTAACACACTAACCATTCATTTAAATACAATATGTTCTGAAATGGAATATACCACAAGAAGATAAATTGGCTTCCAACATAATTACCTCACAGACACAACAGAACTGAGAACAAGACCAGACCCACTGAATACATAGGACTTATCTTACCAGAAATAGTAAGTGTACTTCATTTTACTCATATATTTATAAACTTTCTGTATTAGATTAAAAAATATGTTATCTTTTTTTTTTTTTCTCACAGAAATGTCTATTACTCTAGAGGACAATTTCCCACATGAAGAAATGTCACAAGATAGTGAAACTAATGGTAAACACTTTATAACATAAACCATTTATTTATTATTTTTTTTATATACATTTAACATATATATTATTTTTTTGTACAGAGCATACCAAAATAGAAAAAACTTCAGAAAACCCTGTTATGGATAACAGTCTTCACAATATAGAAGAAAAAATGGATGTATTGTTGGCTAATTTTAATAATTTAAAAACTTTTGTAGAAAATCATTTCAAACCAAAAACCTCGTACCATTGCCCCACATGTACTTGTCCCTCCTCACCATATCCCAGTCAATTATCCCCAAACCCTCTCCATAATCCAAAACGTTTTGATGAGATTTCCATCCCTTCTTCACCTAATACCAATCATGTTGAAACCCCAAATTCTCCTGTTTTTGTTTCTGTTTCTGCCTCACCTTCTCTGTCATAAATTATTAATATATGTTAAATAAAGTTAAATTTTTATATTGTATTGTGAATAGTTTCCGTTTAAAAAAAAAAAAAAAACAATAAAAGTGTCCGCGGACAGTGCGAGTGTTCTGAAATGTTCGTACATAAACAAAAATGGAGGTGTCCTGAAGAACACCACACCTGTTCGTACTGTTCGCTAGCAAGTTGAAACTGTTCTAAGAACACACGTGGTGTCCTGAAATGTTCGTAAAGAAACAAAAATTAAAGTGTTCTAAAGAACACTATATCTGTACGTAATGTTCGCTATCAACTTAAAACTGTCCTAAGAACACAATTGGTGTCCTGAAATGGTCATAAATAAACGAAAATGATGTGTCCTGAACAACAGTACAACTGTTCGTAGTGTTCGCTAGCAACATGAAACTGTACTAAGAACACAGGAGGTGTCCTGAATTGTTCGTAAACAAACAAAAATTAAAGTGTCCTAAAGAACACTATACCTGTCCGGTACTGTTCGCTAGCAAGTTCAAAGTGTTCTAAGAACGCTATTGGTGTCCTCAAATGTTCGTACGTAAATGAAAATGGAGGTGTCCTGAAGAACACTATACCTGTTCGTAGTGTTCGCTACCCAATTGAAACTGTTCTAAGAACACAATTGGTGTCCTGAAATGTTCGTACATAAACTAAATTACACGTGTCCTGAAGAACACTATATCAGTCCTTACTGTTCGCTACCAATTTTAAACTGTTCTAAGAACACACGCGGTGTCGTGAAATGTTCGTTTCACGTGTGTCGCACTTTTAATTACTTCAGAACCCGAACAGTGTCCGTAGGACATCAATGCGCATGCGCTAACCAATCTCCGTGCACTTGGTGTCCTGCGGACAGGCGCTTCCTTCGCGGACTAGTTCGCGAATGGATCACATGACCGCGCCCACGCTCATCGTGTGTCCTGAAATGCGGACACTGTTCGTGTCCCCGAACAATTTAAAAGTACATTTTCAGTTAATCCATAATATTTTTCAATAAAATCTCACCATGGCACAAGTCCCACATAGCAATCTTGAGTTTCTAAATACCTTTTGAAACTTTCCAATCCTTTTTTTGTGTTCGATCTGTCCGCGGACTGTGCGCATGTCCGCGAACCGTGCACAAGCACCCCTATAAAAGACCACGCCCAAGAGCTTATTCCCATTGTGTTTCTGGCTATTCTTCAGAACAAAGTGATTTTTGCTGCCACCTGCAGACTACACCATCATCGAGATGGCATCCTTGGCTGCTGAACTGCCACTTGGTGCTGCACCTGCTTCAGCACCACCACCACCCCCTCCACCACCACCACCTCCCCAAGGGCCTGAAGAGGGGAACTGGAGTGAGGATGCGGAGGAGGAATAAGAGGATGATGAGAATGAGGTAGAGGAAAACCCTACTACCCGCACTAGGCGTGAGTCTTGGGTGTGGCGGTTATTTACCAATCATGGTAATGTTCCTAAGGCTCGTGCGAACCGTGTTACCTGCAATGAGTGCAAAATGATACTCAGTCGCTGGAAGCACGGTAAGTACAGCTTTGGGACCACTACTATGAAGCGACACCTGAGGTCATTTCACTCTGGGGCTATTCGCAGGGTTGTACCTTGCGAAGAACGTAGCAGGTTGATTTCCTCTACTTCATCCTCTGTTTCTGATCCTGTCACCACAAGGACCACCTCTGTGGGACAGCGTCTTCCTCAAGCTGCCTCACAGGCCATACAGAATGCTGATGACCCTTACCTTTAAAGGGTCACAGTTGTATGTATGTACTGTGACACAGTACTCTGCAGGGGGGAGCGACTTCGGAGTGCTTTTGAGACTATTGTCTCAGAGCATGAGAAGACCTGCTCACTACCCAAATAAAACCCACTCTACATCTTCCTCTCTCAGCTCGCCCTTTCTTATCCCTGTGGTTGGTGTCCCCCCCTTTACCCTCCTATCCTAGTGTGTCGTGTCTGAAAAACCCCAAAAAATACAAAATTACAAAAATCAAAAAAAATAAGGCTCTTTTCAGAGCCACCTTTCCCAGTTAAAAAATAGAAGTGAAAATAAATGAAGAAGGGCTCTTTGTATTTTTTAGAAGTCCGCGGACAGTTCGCGAACATTAAAAAAATGGGGTTGCTACTCCATCACAAACATTGTAATTTTCTCTGGGAAGAAGTGGTGGCTCTGAAAAGAGCCTTTGGGTGGTGTTTGTAAATCAAAAATTGTAAATGCTTAACATCTACTTCAAAATCGTTGTTGTAATTCCAAAAAAGGTTGCAATGCATTTTGTACATTTCTCAGAAAAATCTGATTGTCAGCATAAGTAAGATGGACTCCATCTCTGCGAAAAATGTATGTACTACAAAACATAATATTTTCATTGTGAAAAGAAGACATGCCAAAATCTCTTAGAAAGGCACAAACAGCCTTATTAACATTGCGCCTTGCTTTTTCCATTTGTGGACCAAATGAAGAAGAACGAAGCCACATTTGTCTCTGCGCAATCCGTGAAAATATCACTTGAGAATTAGGAAACATGTCAATAACCTTCCTAAGTCCTTCTTTCATAGCAAAAAATTCCAGTCACATGTCCTAAACTGTTCCCTCCACAATGAATTACAATTATGTCTGGATGTTGCTCTGTCTCCAAAGTAGCACAGAGAGGTAGCAAGTCCAACCACTTCATTCCACGTACTTCATGCCAGTGTACTTCCACATGTGGGAATCCAAGATCTACAGCTACTCCACAGCTTTCTGCATGCACCTTCAACCAATGTATCCACGAATCTCCTAAAATCCAAACAATATGTTTTCTGAAACACACAACCATAGCTATCTTTTGTTCTCTCAGCAAAAAGAGTATCTGAGAAAATCTCTCCTGGCACAACACACCCACCAAACTTTCCTGACCAATCCCTTTCAGTGCTTATTCTCATTTGCATGACTTCTGAACCCAAAAATCCCTGGATGTAACTCCTGATGTCCGCGAACTACCGCCATGTCCGCGGACATATCGTAACATGAACAGCCCTTCTGCCATTTCCACTACACTCTCTCTGCCATTCCCTCATTGGATGTACATCAAAAATCACATGACCATGCACCAATCACATTCAAGACCTCTACATCTAACTGCATCATCATAGATCAGCACTGCAAATGTACTCTGAATCTCTCTGAGTACAAGTGTCATATCATTGGCAAGCAGCATCTACCAGAAATACTGTACAAGTCTTCAAGATTTCTACTTGCAGCTCCATGCATATCCATATGCATGAACACAAACTTCAGGTATGCATATTTTCTGTATAGTAGATGAACACATTTTCAAACAGACTTTTACCTTGTGAAATCTGTAAAATGAATTTACTGTACTTTTTTCAATTTCCTAAAATCAACTATCACTTATAAACCTTTATATTATTTACTTTCTTTATACACACACACTCAAATCATGTTAAACTAACATTTTTTAAATGAAATATATAGACTACATATATTCAAACAAAATTGCATGCAAACACAATCTATGTTTAAACCTTTATAAAAATACTTATACAATTTCATATTTTTTGTTTTTATTTATTTATTTACTTAATTACTTTAAATTAGACATTACATTGAGGCGCTATTACCTAGAACAGTTTACTTACAGAAATAGTGGTATTCACTAATATATTATAAATTTCACAAGACATAGTAAAGATATTTTTTTTTGCTACAGTTAGTCATTCAATACAATTTGTTCATTAAGAACATATCATATGTACTGAACTGATGCAATGTATCTTATGTAAATAAATTAGTTTAATGGTTTTACAGAAGGCACTGAGGATTTCAATGAAAAAAATCAATATCTAAATTAAAAACAGTGCTATATACAAACAAAGTTACTAATTTGAAGCTTTTACAATTGCAGTGAAGACCAGTTTCCTGAAAAGAAGCAGCCGAATTTGAAGAAGAAAGACAAACTAAGAAGTTACCTGTTAATTTAAAAAAAAGTAAGTAAAATATCACCATAATATTTGTATTATTAATCAAATATACTATAACATTAATACGAGCTATTTCGGTTTCTAAAAATAGAGATTTTGTACCATTTTGTCCAAAAATGTCCATGTCTTAAACAGCGATTTACAGCCAGAATGGGCCACAAATTTCTATTTTTGGACACACAAATTAGCCAACTGAACCACTACAATTTTCATATTATAGAACAAACAACTGTTTTAATTGTATACATTAGATTTACAATTTGTACTTTTCCACACCACTAGCTTACTTTTTTTTTGTCATCTGAACCCCAGTTTAGTAACACATAAATTCAAGAATACCTATCCCTACTAGTTTTAGTTCCCAATGCACAATCACACACCATTACATGCATCTTTATCATCTTACTCAAACACTCATGCACACAGCACACATACATTCCAGAACCCCCCAACCCATATCTTCTTTATTTTTTTCAACAGACCCTAAAGAATGCCTACCAAAAGTCAAGTCCGTAGAAAGCAACGCAAAAGTAGAGCAAATGAAAATAAAGGTGTCCAACATAAGCATCCATCTCTAGCAGAATTTGTAAAAAAAGTTGAAACAAAGCAGCTAATACAATCATTTAGTCAAACACAAGAGGTTTCAAGTACAACAACTTTGCTTCCTCTATCAAAATGTAAAACAAAACCAAAAAACAATTAACAGAAAATCAGCTATCAGTACAGATAAAACTACTTCTTCAAATTTTGATATAGTGCAAAGTAAGCATACCAAGAAAAGTATTTTAGCCAAAATATACCGTTACAAAGTCCTTCAAAATCTTATAGAAATAGGAGAGAAATTAGGTTCAAAGCTTAAAACCTATCGTAGGAAATGAATCTTAGAAGCATTGATGGACAGTGCAATTCTTCTCAAAAGAAATGTATTTATTTTACTGTTAAACAAAATGAAACCACTAACAAAACTAATAACTAAATTACAAAAAAGACTTCTCAATAAGCGAAATGTCAACAGAAAACTTCTTAAGTAGCTGCGGAGGTGAATGGAATCACACTACGAACACAGAACCATATTTTAATGAAGAAGCGTACAAACAAAAGCAAACGAATACAATTGCCATAAATAGAAGTGGTCGAGGTTATGAAAAAGTGAATAATACCATAATGGAACAAGAAGTACTCCTTACAAAAATATGCCCTGAAAACTTAGAATTACCCCTCCATTCAACTGAATCAGAACGTCTAGTGTACAAATGGCCATGCACGTCAATGTGCAACATTCCCAAACAATGTTTCAAATCTTTAAGCCAATTCCTCAATAAATATGTAAAAAGCAAAGACAAAATCAAAATTAAATTACTGCAAAATATAGATACCTGTCCAGTGCGCAAGTACACATGACTACAAGGACATTCATTGGCCTGCATTACAGGACCTACTTGTAAAACCACTTTCCATGATATCAAAAGGATATCAACACATCATTCAACTATAAGAAATCTAGTCTATAAACTGTACTATGCTAAAAGTCCTGCTTTAGCACTAGCAAAGTTAAATAACATCCTTCTACATGGTACAGCAAAAGACCTACTTGAAGAAATTCACTATATCCAGAAAAAATATTTTGGAAGTGAAAGCCATTTACAGAATGAAATAGCTTTAAACCAATTAAGCAACAATTCTACACATGGCAACCTTTTGCTAAACACATACAAAAAAGAAATACTAAAATTTAAAAGTACATCAGCTGAAGTACCAAACCATGTATGTGTATGTTGCCGTAGAATTTTTTATAAAAGTAACACAAAAACTGTGGACCTATCATACAAAATAGAAGACAATGAAGATTCTAAATGGTTTGAATTAGCTTTCTACCTTGTAGCAGAAAACAAATATGAAATAACTGAGCCCTTAATACTTTGCAGTTATTGCACTACAAAACTTGACAACAACCAAACTCCTTCACGTTCTATCACAAATAATTTGGAATTATACCCAGTACCAAAACCTCTACAACAACTTAATTTATATGAGAGCATCATAATTCAAACAGTACACCCATTTCAAGCAATAATACGCCTTCAACCAAAAACAGCAAAATGACCTCCCTCTGAATTGGTAAAAGGCATTTGTGGAAAAGTAGTTTATTTACCATTAAATCTAAAAGAAAATGTGCATACTCTAGGAGTGCAATGTCCAATGCAGCAATCTTTAATTATATTAGTAAATGGAGTACCTACAAAAGACAAAAAATATGGCAACAGCTGGTAGATTTATATAAAGTTAGACAAGCCTTCCAATATCTTAAAGAGAATAATGAATATTACAAAGAAATTAATATTGAAGAAAACTTGAAAGATACAACTGAAATAATTCAAGAAACACAAGAAGCTGGTCAATTTGAGCTAATAGATCCTGCTATAATATCAAATACTTTAGACCAATTTACAATTCATCCTTTGCACTGTAATGACACCGGACAAGATGTACTGGAAACTTACCAAATGCGTCAAACAAAAGGATCGCCAATCAGTATATGGGAAAAAAGTATAGAAGCACGTGCTTTTCATCTACTCTTTCCTACTGGCAAAGGAGGAAGGTATGATGATAGACCTATTCAAATATCAGCTTCAGAATACCGCTCATTACGGATGTATTCTGAAGATCCCAGATTTAGACAAAATGTGGAATACATATTCCACCTACTCTTTGAAAGTGAAGTAGCAACTTTATGTTACGGAGTTGCACACATATTCAAACCAGGATCACACTTTCAAAATATGACAGCTACACAATTATTAGAGAAAGTGCAACAAAAGGATGAGGTTTTACAATCAAATATTACAAATCTATTAGCAAATATGCGTAGTAGTAAAGAGTACTGGTTTCGACGTCATGGAGATGTACGTTGTATGATCAGAAACCTTGGCCCACCCACTTGGTTTGTTACATTAAGTTGTGCAGAATATGCATGGGAAGATTTACATGATTTCCTACGCATATCAAATAAAAACAAAACAAACATAGATATTCTAACACCTGGAGAACTTTGTTCTTTGGATCCTGTTAATGTTTCAAGATATTTTCACCATCGCTTCATTGCTATGCTACATTTTATTTGTAATAAAACTGTTCCTCCCCTTGGAGAAGTGCAACACTTCTTTTGGAGAAAAGAATACCAAGCCAGAGGAGCACCACATATCCACATGCTTTTATGGATTAAAGATGCTCCTAAATTTGGTCAAGACAGTGATGCCACTGTTTTACAGTTTATTGAAAAATATGTCACTTGTGAAATTCCATCAGAAGTCACAAATAGTGATCTTCATGCACACATTTTACAATTTCAAAGACACAAATGTGGAAAATATTGTCGTCGCAAATACAAAAACAAAGGCAAATACTACACCAAATGCCGATTTGGTTTCCCTAGACCAGTTACAAATACAGGTCAAGTAAACAACCTCATGTCTTCAGTTAGACATAGTGTTAAAGGTAAGTCACCTAAAAATACATATTACATAAAAAGAAAAGAAGAAGAAAAGTATATCAATGATTATAATGCAATCATTGCCCACTAATGGAATCCAAACATAGATGTGCAGTACATTGAAGACAATTCTACTGCAGTTGCACGTTATGTCACAGCATACTTAACTAAAGCAGAAAAGACAGAGCTCCAAGACCTCTGGAATGACCTGTCATCAGATAAAACAGTATCTCAGAAATTATACAGCTTGGGTATAAAAATGCTCACCCATAGAGAATGTGGATCATATGAAGCAGCTGATCGTTTAACTGGTACTGCATTGTATGGTAAATCTGAAAATATAGTATGGCTAAGTCTTGGTCCAGCTAAATCTAGAAAAAGAGTTCTAAAACCATATGTAGATATAGAAACAATAGCCACAGATGATCCCAACAGCCAAGACATTTTAAAAAACAATTTATTGGACACATACTACCCAAACAGAAGTAATACTTTGGAAAACATGTGTCTATACCAAATAGCCCAAAACTACACATACAAAAATAATATGAAACCTGATGAAAAAAAAGGTAAATATAGAGTGACAGACTGTGAAGGCAGCTTAGTTAAACTCACTAAACCAAATTTAATTAATCATATCAATTTGTCATTGAAGACTCCTCAACATAAAGAAGTATATTACATGTCCCTGCTACAACTCTTTAAACCATGGAGAAAAGAAAAACAATTACTAGATAACTATAACTCATATGAGGATGTTTTCAAAGCAAATGAAAGCACTATAACTGATGTAAACTTTACACAGTACAAAACAATGTTGCACAATGAACAGCAACATGAAGAATAACTCCAAGCCCAACTAGATAAGGATACTCCTGACAGTAGTCAACCTTCTGTAACAGGAAGCCAAGAACCACTGGGAGAACCACTAATAACAAATGAGGCAGAATTAGCTATGATAGAAGTAGAAAACACCATGTGTCAGTATGAAGATAAGGAAGACTTAACTATACTACAATGAAAACCAAACAATGAACAAAGTAGCATTTTTCAAGAAGTAACAAAACAAATTGCACATGGTGTAAAACATGAAAATAAAGAATGTTCCTGCCATAATTATAAACCTATACTACTGTACGTCAGTGGTGAAGCTGGTTCTGGCAAAACATTACTAATCAAAATCATTAGTAAGTTCCTTCAACAATTGACAAACAACAAACTGTCAGCTGTTGTCACTGCCCCCACAGGTTTAGCTGCCTACAACATAGGTGGTGTTACATTACACCGATTACTACTATTACCAGTAGAACACCAGAACAACTTAGACTATTACAAACTTTCTGCAGAAGCTGCAATGTAATTACGCAGAGTATTGAAACAAATGAAAATGCTACTAATAGATGAAGTGAGCATGGTCTCCAACCTGATGTTAGCTTTGATTCACCTCAGATTACAAGAAGTACTCAAAACAGACTATGAAGAGCTCTTTGCAGGAAAACACATTATTGTTTTTGGAGATCTGCTTCAATGTTTTTAAAACATTAGGGCACAAACTCTGCCGTAAAACTGTTGGCAGCATTGGAAATGTCAACCTTTGACAACATTTCCAATACAGAGAATTAACAGAAAACATGTGCCAATCTGCAGATTTAACTTATGACAACATTTTAAAAAGTTTGAGAGTTGGTATACTTTCTAAAGAAGCAGAAGCAACATTGAAAACCCGGCACATTAATGCACTTTATGGCGATAATGCATGTGCTACAGATGTTATGGAACAATTAGCCCACAAAAATGTCAATTGTATGGCCTTAATGCCAACTCTTGCAAGCTGTCTCAAATTCAATGAAATAATGTTAAGTAAAGAAATACAACCAATAATGGAAATTAGCGCCACAGACAAACTAGATGTACATGGTATGACACTACCCATGTGTGACCAAGCCACAACAAGACTAAATAATTTAGAAAAATCAATCTCAAACACAGCAGGCTTAGAAAAGATGTTAAAATTATCCTTAAATTGCAGAGTAATGCTTAAACGTAACCTTGACGTGGACCAAGGACTAGTTAATGGAGCACTGGATACAGTTGTTGGCTTTCAAACATACCCACATGACAACAAAATTCAGTTTGTCAATATACTCTTTGACAAACTTTCAGAAGTAAAACGGATAGGACGCTCAACAGCTAGATTCCTTCTCTTCAAAGATATGTATGTATGCAGAGAACAATTTTCTCTAACTCTTGCATACACAGTCACGATTCATAAATCACAAGGTCTTACCCTAGACAAAGCAATGATAGATATTGGTAACACAGTCTTTAAAGAAGGCATGAGCTACGTAGCACTATCACGCTTACGTACACTTGATGGTCTATTTCTAATCAACTTTGATGCAAGTAAAGTAAACGCTGATATTCCTTGCATTTTAGAATATAATAGTCTTCGCTCACTATACACTCCCCATCTAAACACATATTCTGTTCCACAAAAACTAAAACGTTGTAAAAGAAAACTAAATCAAACAGAAATGCAACAGGACGTCACTGCAAATCCTCCAAAGAGAGTAAAAGAAACTAATACTTCATCAAGTACCACACACAAAAAAGAATCAATTAGAGAAAGTAAACCAGGTACTTCTTTAAAGAAGGAAGACAAACTCCAAAAAAAAGCAGTTGGATAAAGAACTACCTGGACCATTTAAATTCTCAAATATAGTTGGTGTAAGTTGCTATGCAAATGTAGCAATGAATATTCTATTTCAATTACCACCAATTGTTGACAACATTTACTTACACAGTACAGCCCCATTGTGTTTGCAAATGTTAGTACTTCACAGAAATGCAGCAAACAAGCCTGACAACACATATAGTGTTTTTGGAATAAGACGACAATTGGACTACTGTGCTGGAATGGTGAAATTCACTATAAACTCACAGGAAGATCCACAAGAATTTCTAATGTACTTACCACAAGTACTGGAAAACAAAAACATACCTATAAATGAAATCTTTCAGATTTCATACATGTGGAAACATACATGCACTCTCTGCAACAATGTGACACAAGAAGAAATCCCCAATGAACGCTTCATATATGTATCAATACCAAATTGTGAATCCATTCCATTTCAGCAACTTTTTTACAAAATGCAAACCATGGTAGATTATGCTCTACCTGCAATTCAGATAATCGCTCCACGTTAGTAATACAAACACATAGTAAATACATAATACTAATGCTTCTACGTTGCAATGCAGATGGTACCAAAAACAACTGCAAGCTGACTGGATTCACATATGGTCAAATATCACTTGGTAAGAAAACCTTCACAACAATAGGTATAATCTACCACGCAGGAGCCACAACCAATTCAGGGCACTACACTGCATATATAAAAAGGAAATGTGGATGGTTTGAATGTAATGATAGTACCATTACTCTAAAGCAGAGATTACCAGCAAATCTTACAAACGCTTATTTGATGTTCTTAAAACCAAAATTTGATAAATAAGCTGTATTTAAACCTTTAAGTAAATTTGTGTTAAAAAAATATAAACTGTTAGAATACTCCAAAAGCTATCTAACTGCTCAAAGATTCTACAACAACTAATCAGATAAATGAATACCACTAAATTAGACCAAAAAATACACAGTTAGAATACGCCAATTGGTATCTAACTGTCCCAAATGTATAAATGTGTGTTAAAATAATATAAACTGTTAGAATACTCCAAAAGCTATCTAACAGCTCAAAGATTCTACAACAACTAATCAGATAAATGAATACCACTAAATTAGGCCAAAAACTACACAGTTAGAATACGCCAATTGGTATCTAACTGTCCCAAAATTTTACAATATCCAAATAGATAAATCAAAACCACTAAAATATATTAAAAAAATAGACAGTTAGAATACGCCAATTGGTATCTAACTGCTCCAAAATTTTATAATATCAAAACAAATGAAGAATCTGTTACTGCTCCAAAAAAATACAACAAAGCAAAGTATAAAGCATTAGCCAGAAACAAAAAGTGAACATTGAAAACAAACAAATAAACTGTAGCATAACAGAAAAAGGTTTTTTTTTTTAATCCACAGACCCAATGATTTTAGCAACGAATACAGAAACTGAGCAAATTGCACAGTACTCTGATTTGTACTCTACTAAATATGAGGGTCGAAAAAAAATAAAAGTATATTGCTTATACAATGTAATAAGTCATTACAAAATACTAATACTAACATGCTATTTTCTTTTATCACAGAATGAAAACATGGACTCCCATTACTAGACCAAACAGTAAGTACACAATAATAAGGACAACCATAGCAGCATATCACATCCATAGTATCTAATACCTTTCTTCCTTATACATTTTTTTTCACCCAAAGTTAGAAGCAAATATGAATGTGATATGCTGCGGTGGTTGTTGACAGGGCATAGAGTCTTGGGTGTATGGCCAAATGGCCATGCACCCAAGACTCTATGCCCTGGCAACAACCACCGCAGCATATCACATCCATAGAGTCAAACATTTCAACTATGATCTATGGGAAACCTTTAATGTCCGCGAACAATGTGAGTGTTCTTAGAACACTTTGAACTTGCCAGCGAACAATACGGACACCGTTTTCAGGACACCCCCTACGAACATTTCAGAACAACGCAATAGTTCTTAGAACACTTTCAACTTAACAACGAACAATACAGACAGCTTCCTAAGGACACCCCCTATGAACATTCCAGGACACCGGGAGTGTTCTCAAAAACATCTTCAGAACACCCCCATTTTGTTTATTTGCAAACATTTCAGGACACTGCGGGTGTTCTTAGAACACATTCAACTTGACAGAGAACAATACGGACAGCGTCCTCAGGACACCCCTTACGAACACTCCCCGGACACCGTGAGTGTTCTTAGAAGCGTCTTCAGAACACCACCATCTTGTTTATTTGCGAACATTTCAGGACACCGCGAGTGTTCTTAGGACACATTCAACTTGACAGAGAACAATACGGACAGCGTCCTCAGGACACCCCCTACGAACATTCCAGGACACCGGGAGTGTTCTTAGAAGCTTCTTCAGAACACCACCATCTTGTTTATTTGCGAACATTTCAGGACACCGCGAGTGTTCTTAGGACACATTCAACTTGACAGAGAACAATACGGACAGCGTCCTCAGGACACCCCTTACGAACACTCCCCGGACACCGCGAGTGTTCTTAGAAGCGTCTTCAGAACACCACCATCTTGTTTATTTGTGAACATTTCAGGACACCGCAAGTGTTCTTAGGACACATTCAACTTGACAGAGAACAATACGGACAGCGTCCTCAGGACACCCCCTACGAACACTCCCCGGACACCGCGAGTGTTCTTAGAAGCGTCTTGCGAACACCCCCATTTTGTTTATTTGCGAACATTTCAGGACATCGCGAGTGTTCTTAGGATACATTCAACTTGACAGAGAACAATACGGACAGCGTCCTTAGGACACCCCCTACGAACACTCCCCGGACACCGCGAGTGTTCTTAGAAGCGTCTTCAGAACACCCCCATTTTGTTTATTTGCGAACATTTCAGGACACCGCAGGTGTTCTTAGGACACATTCAACTTGGCAGAGAACAATACGGACAGCGTCCTCAGGACACCCCCTACGAACATTCCAGGACACCGGGAGTGTTCTTAGAAGTGTCTTCAGAACACCACCATCTTGTTTATTTGCGAACATTTCAGGACACCGCAAGTGTTCTTAGGACACATTCAACTTGACAGAGAACAATACGGACAGCGTCCTTAGGACACCCCCTACGAACACTCCACGGACACCGCGAGTGTTCTTAGAAGCGTCTTGAGAACACCCCCATTTTGTTTATTTGCGAACATTTCAGGACACCGCGGGTGTTCTTAGAACACATTCAACTTGACAGAGAACAATACAGACAGCGTCCTCAGGACACCCCCTACGAACATTCCAGGACACCGGGAGTGTTCTTAGAAGCGTCTTCAGAACACCACTATCTTGTTTATTTTCGAACATTTCAGGACACCGCAAGTGTTCTTAGGACACATTCAACTTGACAGAGAACAATACGGACAGCGTCCTCAGGACACCCCTACGAACATTCCAGGACACCGGGAGTGTTCTTAGAAGCTTCTTCAGAACACCACCATCTTGTTTATTTGCGAACATTTCAGGACACCGCGAGTGTTCTTAGGACACATTCAACTTGACAGAGAACAATACGGACAGCGTCCTCAGGACACCCCCTACGAACACTCCCCGGACACCGCGAGTGTTCTTAGAAGCGTCTTCAGAACACCACCATCTTGTTTATTTGTGAACATTTCAGGACACCGCGAGTGTTCTTAGGACACATTCAACTTGACAGAGAACAATACGGACAGCGTCCTCAGGACACCCCCTACGAACACTCCCCGGACACCGCGAGTGTTCTTAGAAGCGTCTTGCGAACACCCCCATTTTGTTTATTTGCGAACATTTCAGGACATCGCGAGTGTTCTTAGGATACATTCAACTTGACAGAGAACAATACGGACAGCGTCCTTAGGACACCCCCTACGAACACTCCCCGGACACCGCGAGTGTTCTTAGAAGCGTCTTCAGAACACCCCCATTTTGTTTATTTGCGAACATTTCAGGACACCGCAGGTGTTCTTAGGACACATTCAACTTGGCAGAGAACAATACGGACAGCGTCCTCAGGACACCCCCTACGAACATTCCAGGACACCGGGAGTGTTCTTAGAAGTGTCTTCAGAACACCACCATCTTGTTTATTTGCGAACATTTCAGGACACCGCAAGTGTTCTTAGGACACATTCAACTTGACAGAGAACAATACGGACAGCGTCCTTAGGACACCCCCTACGAACACTCCACGGACACCGCGAGTGTTCTTAGAAGCGTCTTGAGAACACCCCCATTTTGTTTATTTGCGAACATTTCAGGACACCGCGGGTGTTCTTAGAACACATTCAACTTGACAGAGAACAATACAGACAGCGTCCTCAGGACACCCCCTACGAACATTCCAGGACACCGGGAGTGTTCTTAGAAGCGTCTTCAGAACACCACTATCTTGTTTATTTTCGAACATTTCAGGACACCGCAAGTGTTCTTAGGACACATTCAACTTGACAGAGAACAATACGGACAGCGTCCTCAGGACACCCCTACGAACATTCCAGGACACCGGGAGTGTTCTTAGAAGCGTCTTCAGAACACCCCCATTTTGTTTATTTGCGAACATTTCAGGACACCGCGGGTGTTCTTAGAACACATTCAACTTGACAGAGAACAATACGGACAGCGTCCTCAGGACACCCCCTACGAACATTTCAGGACACCGGGAGTGTTCTCAAAAACGTCTTCAGAACACCCCCATTTTGTTTATTTGCGAACATTTCAGGACACCGCGAGTGTTCTTAGGACACATTCAACTTGACAGAGAACAATACGGACAGCGTCCTCAGGACACCCCCTACGAACACTCCCCGGACACCGCAAATGTTCTTAGAAGCGTCTTCAGAACACCCCCATTTTGTTTATTTGCAAACATTTCAGGACACCGCAGGTGTTCTTAGAACACATTCAACTTGACAGAGAACAATACGGACAGCGTCCTCAGGACACCCCCTACGAACATTCCAGGACACCGGGAGTGTTCTTAGAAGCGTCTTCAGAACACCACCATCTTGTTAATTTGCGAACATTTCAGGACACCGCGAGTGTTCTTAGGACACATTCAACTTGACAGAGAACAATACGGACAGCGTCCTCAGGACACCCCCTATGAACACTCCCCGGACACCGCGAGTGTTCTTAGAAGCATCTTGAGAACACCCCCATTTTGTTTATTTGCGAACATTTCAGGACACCGCGGGTGTTCTTAGAACACATTCAACTTGCCAGAGAACAATACGGACAGCGTCCTCAGGACACCCCTACGAACATTCCAGGACACCGGGAGTATTCTTAGAAGCGTCTTCAGAACACCACTATCTTGTTTATTTGCGAACATTTCAGGACACCGCGAGTGTTCTTAGGACACATTCAACTTGACAGAGAACAATACGGACAGCGTCCTCAGGACACCCCCTACGAACACTCCCTGGACACCGCGAGTGTTCTTAGAAGCGTCTTCAGAACACCCCCATTTTGTTTATTTGCGAACATTTCAGGACACCGCGGGTGTTCTTAGAACACATTCAACTTGACAGAGAACAATACGGACAGCGTCCTCAGGACACCCCCTACGAACATTTCAGGACACCGGGAGTGTTCTCAAAAACGTCTTCAGAACACCCCCATTTTGTTTATTTGCGAACATTTCAGGACACCGCGGGTGTTCTTAGAACACATTCAACTTGACATAGAACAATACGGACAGCGTCCTCAGGACACCGCCACGAACACTCCCCGGACACCGCGAGTGTTCTTAGAACAGTTTCACTTAGCTTGCGAACAAAACTGACACATATTGAGTCCTTAGAACACCCCCCAGTCAGTTTATTTAGAACATTTCAGAACACCCATGATGTCCGCAAACAAATCAAACACAAAAAGAACGTCTAACACATAAAAAACACAACTTTCATCCTATCTCATACACTCCCACCCTCCCCAAACACTCCTACACACCAACACACTCTACAAAATACACATTTTGAACAAAGTTCCACAGCGCTGTCAGCGGACGTCCGCGAATCCAAGATGGTGGGCGCTACCGAAAAATCTGACGCGCTTTACGCTCCACGCCGTCCAATCAGCGAACACGTTGCATGTCCGCGAACATCACGCAAGACGATTGGCCAATCAGGACACTGTCCGCGGAGCGAACAGGGAAGTGTGTCCGCGAACCGAACACAGATATCACTAATTTTTTGTGACCTACTTTTTGGTCATTTTAAAAAAAACTACTGGACGGATTTTCACCAAATTTGCAAAAGCATGCTTTCGGGACCAAGCCGCTGCTCCTGGTCCAAATTTGGTGGAAATCCGTCCAGCGGTTTGGGCTATGGGAAAAAAAAGTTTTGGGACCCCCCCTATAACTTTGCTCCCCCTGGGCGAATCCTCACCAAACTTTGCAAAGAAATTCAGTGACCCAAATACTTTTTTTGCAAAGTATGGTGAGGATCCGTCCAGGGATGTAATATATATATATATATATATATATATATATATATATATATATATATATATATATATATATATATATATATATATATATATATGTTCATTACAAAAATCTTTGTTAAAGGGACGTTATGGTTAAGTTGCACTACTAAAAAGCTATGAAATTCAGTAAAAAAAATGTTGTTGAAGGGACGTTATGCTTCCAAGTAGAACTGAAAAAACCCTGAAATTCGCCAGTTATGGTAAGCTAAGCAACCATAACTCACACCACCACCGTGCATTGCTAAGACTAACACCCAGGACATCACAGATGACATCACAAATGTCATTGATGACATCATTGATGACATCACATGTCTGACTGGCTGTTTTTTCCTTTAGTGATATATATTAGACAGTAATATAATAACGTCCCTTTAACAAAGTTTTTTTACTGAATTTCATAGGTTTTTAGTAGCACAACATAACTATAACGTCCCTTTAACAACGTTTTTTTACTGAATTTCATAGGTTTTTAATAGCGCAACGTGGATGTACTTTTGAAGTACTTTTAACTGGCGCCGGGCGCTGCTGAACACCTCTTAGAAGCTGCCGGCATTTGTGTAAGAGCTGCGTGAGACTCTGGCTTCTGGACCTGCCAGGAAGTCTTTATTGGTTGCACGCGTTGCCTGACGAAAGGAAAGAAAACAAAGATGTGTTCTTGTGACGCTTCCTGCCCCCTGTTGTGGACACGCCCCCTGGCTTGCATAAAGTACGAGCATCCAGCGCACCCACGCGCGCACCGTGGAAGTACTTTTGAAGTACTGTTAACTGGCGCCGGGCACTGCTGAACGCCTTTTAGAAGCTGCCGGCGTTTGTGTAAGAGCTGCGTGAACTCTGGCTTCTGGACCTGCCAGGAAGTCTTTATTGGTTACACGCGTTGCCTGACCAAAGGAAAGAAAACAAAGGTGACTGTTTGTTGGCTTATCAGAACTACACCCCTAACGAGACGAGAGACACGAAACGTAGTGCACGCAGTGATTCCTCATGTTGTGTGCGGGGACTTTGCATTTACAACTGCGTTGTATTTACGTTGTACTTGTGGGAAGGGGTACAGCTCAAGGGTGTATAGCCTCTTTTATTGGATAAGAAACGCCTCCTCATTCGACAGTCACAATTGTTGGAAATTTTTAACACAGTGTCCATCAACTAAAAACACTTCTCTTTCCTTCCTTCTTTGAAGGTGTGTTCTTGTGACGCTTCCCGCCCCCTGTTGTGGACACACCCCCTGGCTTGCATAAAGTACGAGCATACAGCGCACCCACGAGTCCACCGTGAAAGTACTTTTGAAGTACTGTTAACTGTTTACGGATTGCGGTGCGCGGGGCGCTGGGTGCTCAAAACACTCTAATGCCGATTAATCACTGAAGTCCATCTCCACAACTTAAAATTGAGGCCGCCACCCATGGCAAATTGGAGGTTGGTAAATTTTGACCACAGGTTTGAATGGCTATATAGTGTCCAATTAGGATTCTTTTGAGCCCTCTTTCCCAATCGCAGAGGATTTGTATACAACACGTATTATTGTATGCTCTCTTAATTTCCAATTTCATAAATTGTCGACATTGAGGCTACGCTGTAGTCCCAGTGGATGAATGGTAAGATTTGTAATGGTGGAGGAAATACTTACTGCATTATGCTAATGGATGGTTTGACTTGTAAAATACACATCCGTCCAACATAAGAGTTTTGACAAGATCAAATTAACCTTAAGGGCATTGGATTATTTGCAGTACAGTCCTTATGGTTTACTCCTTACGCAATGGCTGCCCCCCCCTGCAAAACTGTGGTCAATAACAAAAATTCTAAAAAACAAAAAAAATAGCCTTGCCTAATCTCTCTCCGATTGTTGAGACTGCAAACATGGACCAATATCACGTCGAACAGAGTATTCCAGCAGTTTGGCCATCTGCAGCGGCAAATGACATAATCTGCCATGAAGTGGCATTTGCATATGCACGACCGCAAGCGGAATTGGAAACTCCAGCCATGCCTAAATTGACAAATGCTATTGGGGAGGGTGTTCCAGCTCGTCCGTCATCTTCCAGGAAGAGTTTCATGAGTATGCGAATGGACGAACCATCAATTACGGGGGACGGATCAAATTACCTAGTGAATATTTCACCATCCAATAACTCCATCCTTGCCCCGGCAGTTCTTGCGGCCCTTGAAAAACGGGTCCGCCTGTCGGATGGTCCCTCTACTCCGGTTACCCTGCCCATTTGTAAAAGAGCCGATGTTCATTTGTATCGTAGAGAAAAGGCGACCCTGGATATCTCTAATATCTCCCCCAGCTCAGTGATGTCTAGTAACCCTCCAGTCTTAACGGAACCGCCCATGGAGTTGCCTCTGTTGTTTAAAACAGATTCAGCCCCATCGGCTGCTGCAGTAGCCTCTTCTCCTACCTTGAGGCCTCATATGCCTCTTTTGGGCTTTGATCTCTTGGATCCTTCAGACGACCTGCAGTCCTTAGAGGCCTCGTATCCAGTTTTAACACGCATATTGAACTTACTTGATAAAGGTCATGAATACACCCATTATGAGTTTAGGGATTCCACGTCGTCACTGAATCAAATACTATTCAAACTTAAAAAATTGGAGGGCTTCATTTTTGCTGAATCTCTCCGAAAGGAGGGTTTAAATCCCAGTAATGACGCACAACCGCCTGTATTAACTGACAACGTAGTAAAGGTAGAATTTGCAAACATAGCTACGCAAACTGAATTGAATGAACAAATGGCCTTGTTAGCTAACATGCCCTCAACTCGGTTGAATACTTGCTCATTTGCGCAATTCTTTGCCCAAACGGTTGCCACTCCCGTGGCTCCTGCACATCACCACATTCTCACTCATGCCCAGTTATGCCAAATGGTCAGCACAAATACAGAGAATATTGAACAATTACTCTTCTTTGTTCAGAACAACCCTGCTGAATGTCTAATGGGAGGGGAAGTGATGCAAGAGGATTTGGAAGTGGATGTAATTTGTCATCCGGATAGTCCATCTGCCTTGACCAACCTTTTTTTGGAGTCTGGGACCAAATTAACGGCCCCAGATGAAAAAATCAAGGCTAAGATTGGTGATTCAGCCAGTGCTGGCCAATTCTTTACCTCTCATAAAGAAAAGCGCCTATTTTTCAGAGCTCTACAGAGGAAGGAAGATAGGCAGCCTCCGTTGTCTGTGGTAAAACCACCTATTTTCAATACAAAAAAAAAAAAAAATGACAATAAAAAAAAAAAAATACTGGTTCTGTGCAATTTGATAGCATTGCACAGGAAGCTAAACAGTCTCCTGTAAATGATCCAGGCATTTCCACACATGTTTCCTCTAATGCACCAAAGGAAGCCTCACAGCCTCTCTTTGAAAGTACAGAGACAGGCATGCCAATTACAAGTCACAAAGGAAGAAAAAAAGCGTGTAATCATAAAGAATCAAAAGGGCCTACGCCTTATGGACCCCCTGTGCATCAGGCTAATACACTGACTACTGCTCAAACGCAGCTATCAGCTTTCTTTAAGCCTATTGCGAGCAAGACAGTACAGGTAGGAAACAAACCACACCAACCTCCCTCCCTTCATGAAGAAGCAGAAACGCAAAATACACAGTTTGATGAAATAAATGGTCGCTCACATTCTATCCATCCCATGGGAAGGAACATGAATCTTGAGGAGCATGATCATACAAACATGCAAAATGTCTCTCAAATGGAAGGGCAATCTATAGCAAAGATGCCACCGGATCGTACGGACGCCTTAAAGCACAAAAATAAAATCATTACATCGGTATCCACTACCCTTGGCTGGGAATCTGATCCGAATATATATGGAAATAAGCATCTAAATCGATCTGCCTTGCTGAAAATATTTAGGCAAATTCCAGCCCTTAGGAGGCTCCATTCAGATGATATAGAATGGATCAATTTGCCACAAACCCAAAATTACAGGATGGCATGCAAGGTGCAATCCACTATCATCTCCGACCTGGTATGGCAACACAGGAGTGAACTCCTTACGATCGGCCTTCAACCAACACCATTTGAAATCCTTGATGAGGCTATAGTGTTCAACAAAACACCTCTGAGAGAACCCTCTCCAACCCCAAAAATTGAAATAGCCCAAAAAGATCAGGGTGGTATCCATCCGGAAGTAATTAGCCAACTGGTTGCCCTTTCAAATACCAGCAAGGATTGGTCATGGCTTTCTTCATTGGCTACCACATTAAATCCTGCAATGGACAATACTCCCACCTAACAAGTCCCACAGAATTACCATATTCTCATGGAATTCATGTGGTTTTACCAATCTTCTCTCTTGGTTTAATAAGAAACCCGATGGTATAAACTGTGACATACTGTTTTGTCAAGAAACTATGGCAATGTATTATATCACACTGCCTGGTTTTCTAGTTCTCCAAAAAGTGTTTGAGCGTGGTCCAAGTGGACGCCCGCACGGTGGAATTGCAATTTGTATAAATTCCAAATTGCATTTCTCCATCCATGAAGTTTATGAATCTTCATTGTTTATAGCTGCTGTTATATCTTTTCAATCTTCTTCAGAGGACTATTTTTTATGTGTATCTCTATATCATAATGCAAATTGTTCCAAAATTAACAGTGCCTTTGATCAGTTAGATGCACTTTTAGACAAAGTACTCACCAAATACACTGCATGCCGGATAATTATTGGCAGCGATGTTAACGCTGAATGTTGGAAGAAACCTGATAACATCATAGCCAATGAGTCACCCCTATCCTTATATGGAAGGGGAGTAATGTGGAACCTGCATCTAGGATCCTGGGATCTAACATTTCTCCATAATCAAAATATACGGTTTGATTACACCTGGAAGAGAGGATCATTTAGATCCTGTATAGATCATTTTGCTATCTCTGCAAACCTTCTAGAATGTTGCACTTATACTCTTACAACAAATCCGGAATGTGGAGATCATATGCTAATTTCATTAACCATTTTAATAAATGCTACCGAATTAGCCCAGGATTCGAATCAGGGACTATTGGAAGTTGACAGACCACATCTCACAATAAGATGGAACAATCATTTATGCGATAGAGTCAATGCTTACATGGATAAATGACTTGAGGGTTCTCTGGACAGCTGGGGAAAGTTGCAATTAAATTATAAAGATCCAGCCAAGTACCTGCACATGTTAACGCATACACTGGCTAGGTCCCAAAACGAAAACAGCAATTTGAATGCAACAAACCAACTAAATAGATGTCCAGACTTCATAGTAGCAAAACGGAAAAAAAATGCAGAATTGCGCATTAAAAAAAAAAAAATCAACTGTACTGCAGACGAATATGTTAAGATGAAAACATAGATTTGTACTACATATCGGAACAAATGTAAAAATCTTAAACGTTACACACATAATCTGGTTAACCAACAGATAATTAACTCACTATGTTGAAATGATCGGAGATCAACATCGGCAATTTTGAGGTCAGACGATAGTAAACTTGATAAGAACCAGGCTTCAACAATACCTGCCGCAATATGGGAGAACTATTATGAGAAAAAATATGCAGTTGCCCATGTTTTTCAATTATAAACGCAATTATTCCTCCGACTCCACAACTGCCAATAATCCGCTGGTCACTCCAAGATATTGAGTGTGCCATCAATGCTCTGAATAATTCAAAGGCAGCTGGTCCTGATGGGATTCCTCCCTGTGTTCTGAAGCGACAACCAGCACTTTGGCCCAACATATTGAAACACCAGTTTGACAAAGTGCTATCGTCGTTAGTTATTCCATCTTCATGGCTGGGTTCTATTATTGTTCCCATTCACAAAAAGGGGGAAAGGAGCAATCCCGCGAATTACAGGCCTATTGCACTGATGGATGCGTCTGCCAAAGTATTTGCCATCTTACTCTTACGGGAACTCCAATCATTTTTGAAAATCAACAACATCCTATCCCGCTTTCAGATCGGTTTCAGAGCAAAGATGGGAACTTCCCTTAAAGCAACATTGATGGCGCATATACTTGCTAAATCGAAGATTCCAGATACATGGCCAACATACATGGCTTCAGTGGACTTAACTGTGGCCTTTGATAACGTAGTACGCGCTTTGCTTTGGCAAAAAATGCGGACGATGGGCATCCCTGACCTATTTCGACTGCATTAGGTGTCAAACAGGGGTGCAACTTGGCTGCTACCCTGTTCAACTTATATCTCTCCAGTATTAATGAAATATGGTCGCAACAAATTAGCTATCCAGCTCGACTAGGCCAACTAAAAATCCAGTGGCTAGCATTCGCGAATGACATAGTCATCTTCGATCGAACACCTTCGGGCCTGCAAACAAAGCTTTCACTGTTCGCCTAATATTGTTTATCCCATAATCTGCAATTTAATGCAGGGAAGTCAAGTATCTTTTTATTTAACAACTTAAAGAAAAAGATATGCCCTAGAAATTGGACTATTGGCTTAATTCCTATTCCACGGACGGGCACAATCCGATATTTGGGCTACTTGATATCCGACTTAATCGCATTATCAATGTGGAAAAATACCTTGAATCAAAAAGCAAAAATACTAATAACACAAATGTGCATGATACTAGCTAAGTATTGTAAGTTCTCACTGTCTCCATTCTTTGAATTTTACATTCTTAAAGTCGAGGCAATATTATTATACGCCCTTGACATGTGCTTGGCCAAAATAAATCCATTTTTAGACCAATTACAGGGTCGCATTTGGAAGGACGTGTTGCGTCTCGCTAACTCACTCCCAAATGCGGTCCTAAAACAGGAATTAGGATTGATATCACTGTCTGCCCGTTACAACTGGTGACAACTAACAAATTATGCAAAAATGCTTTATCCTCTCAATAATTCTTTATATGAAGATCTGGAGAGGATGATTAAAAATTGCAATCCACCTTCCATTGAACAATATCATAAAAAATGGAAGCTCTTTTGGACGAGATGGCACTTACTTCTACCGACTTAGAATATCGCCAAGCACACGTCAAAAATAGACTATGGAGTCCCCGTGGAGTCCCCGATTTGCCGCTACACTCTGCTGCAGTCTGCTCTGCTCCTGATATTGGATTTACAAAACTTCTGTGGACTACAAAGCCCAGCAGGCTTTGTGCTGGTCCCTGTCGGAGGCGTGCCTATATAAACCTCGAACCGCGCGCACCGCGTGCGCACACCCGAGCGAGGCCCCATGGAGTCCCCGCTTTGCTGCTTTGCCGCGGCGTCCGGGGCACCACGGGGCCTTTTTTTTTCTTTCCTATTCTCAAACGGTAGAGCATTTTATCACACAGTCTGTTCTGGCCACAAAACTTGTGGCCTGTAACGTTATATTTAAAACATGACCACCAAAAGAAACGAAATTTATCGTCTTACAACTGATATGCCCACGAACACACGGCTTCGAATAATGTCAGAAACCCAGCCTTTGCTGGTCGCGTCGGCGGTCGAAAGACTTCCATCAAGTCCTGCAGGAAGTATTTGTTCCACGCCTGTCCAACATTTTGCTCGAATCAAATGCAAATCAAAGGAAAAAATGAAAAAACTACCGATGGATAATGTTGACATTCGGAAATATGGCTTCGGGGCGCAGTGTGGGACGACTACCCCAGCTCCCCTTACTAATCAGATGGTAACTGCTGCTCATGTTAATGATATTATTGATATTGTGCCAATTAACTCTGAAATAGGTAGTGGGGGTGAGCTGGTGCTCATATCAGATGACAACTTAAACTTAAAAGAGACACTGGAAACCTCTAAAACACCTGCCTCTATGTCAGACAGTATGCTTTTAAAAAATGCTTCATCTGGTGTTGTGCAACCTGGAGCTGCTGCAACTTTTGAAAAACCAAGTGAATTAACAAATGCTCTAGAGAATAACAACTCGGATTGCTCGGCTAGAGCAGAGGGCTCTAAATTATCACAATCTCCAGATATGCTCCATCGTCCTGTCGGGGGGAAATTCTCCCGGGGCCGGCAGAGCCGTCCGCGGACCTCCGGGCAGGGAGGCCCCAACTCCTCCCATGTATCCCAAAAATGAGTATGAGGCACACACAAGAAGCAAGGTGGTTCTGCTGTTTATTGAACAACGGCAGGGATGGGTCAAGGAACGTACGCGTCCGTCCTGACACTCTCACTTTACCACGGGCTCGCAGGCCCTTTTTACCTTAGTATGACGCGCTACTTGCGTCACCTGGGAAAGTTAGCAAAAAACCTATCGCCACTCTGGATTGGCTCCTCGAGTGGTAGGGTTAGTATAGCACACGTATAGAGAGCTTTGTTAGTGGTTGAGGGTTAGTCAGGTGGTGTACTTGGGTTGTCCCTACAAATTGATACATGAAAATTGTTACATGGAGGCCCCTGAGGATTGGTCAATGTTAGTGGCGTCAGTTATAAGAGCCCCATGTTCTGATTGGTCCACACACGAGCCCCCCAGTCTGGGACCATCACTGTTCCCAGCTCGCGGTGCACCTGTCAATTGCAACAATGTTTCACTAGTGATATGTGTAGACAATGTAAGATTTATTCATATGCTGGAAGGCCGGTCACTCGCACCGCTGCAGATGTCCTTTGAGACGCTCGCTTGTATCTGCCTGGGCCTTTGAAGCGGGGTATCCAGGCGTCTCTCTCTCCTCCCGGACCTGGCACTCTGTCAGGTTCGGCTTGGTCACATGAGGTGGGACCGTGTTTGAGGCATAATTCTGCACAATTAATATTGCATTTTCCACTGTGCGCTTCGCTTAATTGCAGGGGTGACCTTGGTGTTGACTTGTGGCATGCGAGTTAGCAACATCGTGCCCTTGACTGTCTGCTTTTAGCCGGGCTCATTCTGCGGGATCAGCAACTGTACTCTTGCTCATTCAATGTTCATGGAAACTCTTGCTTGAGGCCTACTTGGGTCTGGTGTATAGGTGGAGCCGCTTGGTGCACAGGCGCTTTAGGTTATGGTGCCATATTGCTTTGTCCCCATTGTCGTGTCTTCACTAGACTTTTCGCAGTTGCGCATGTGTTTAGGAGAAGCGTAAGCAAGCTTTTAGATGAGTTCATTGTGCGTCTTGCGTTTCTGCATTTTGAGGAGCCTGAGTGAAAAATAATAAAGATGCGCGTCTGTGGGTGTGTCCGTCATCTACGTCATAGCACTGAGTATGTTCTTCGTGCGGATTGGTGTGGGAATGTCCAGTGTGTATGTTGCACAGGTATTCTGTCCGCTGGCTGAGTCGTAATGGCATCTCTAACGATGTGTTGAGGTAGTGCTGGATGGATCAGTCGAGTCCCTCCATGCCGCAGGCGTCGGCAAGGGTACGGCAGGCTGGCGGGCACGCGGGTGGGCACATCCGTATGTTTTTGTACCAGGGCACTTGGTCATCTGGGATATGGGCAAACTCCTCTCGTGGTGGGTGTCTGGGCCGTGATCCTCTAGGCCAAGGGTGGGAGATGATTGTTGGGAGCCGTTTCTTCCATTCTCCCACTTCAGTCCCCCCTCTGGTCGACTTGTCGACCACAAACACATCCTTTTCCTTATCTCCTCTTACTCTCCATATTTTGGTTATTCCTCCCAAATGTCCATAGTGGTTAACATGATCCTCAAATGACCAATACATATATAGGCAAGCTCCTCCAGGTGTGCAGTATACCCACTTCCCTACGTAGCTCCTTGGGTTTCTTGGGTTTTCAAGCTTCACAGACGGTGGGTCTAGATGATTAGCGATGATCTGGTTGCGCAACTTCTCTCTTTCCTTTATTATTATACCTGTGTGAGGACCGTCATCTGCTGGCATCAAGGGGTGCATACCAACCATTTCTATCATTTCGTCAGTGGTTCGTGCTTTTCGGGCCTTCCAAAATCTTGTCAAGATCAGTGCAGCTCCAGCCAGGATAATGCATCCTACTATAATCTTCAGTCCGTCTGACAGCCAAGATGGCATCCACGACCATAATATTGAAAACCAGCTCTCATCCTTGTTTACACCTTTACTTTCATCCATCATCTTGGAATGCATCTGGGCCAGTTGTGATACTGCTTCTGTCAGTGTGCCATTGTCAGCGTCGTTAGCAGGAATTAATGTGCAGCATGATTGTCCTATCTTTGCGCAAACTCCTCCTTCCATTGCTGTGAGGAGGTCCAGTACATATCTATTCTGTAGTGCTACCATCCTTACTGCTCGCAGTTCTTCCTTTATTGCGTTGAATCCATTTACTGTAGAATTAATTGTCATCATTAGTTCCCACCTTGTTATCTGGAGCCATTTTGCATTTGCGTACGCCTGTAGTCCCGGATGTATGATCGAGGAGAAGAACATTGCTGCTCTGCTGAATAGTCTGTGTTCTGGAGGGATTGAAGAGAGTGCTGTTTCCGATCGTCCCCATAGATAATTTCCTGTCAGGGGTTCTCCTTGTCTCCTTTTCCTGTTCAGGACAGTGTTGTTGCTGCTGTCTTTATTTCCTGGCTCCTTTTCAGTGTGTGCAGATCTTTTCTTCCTCTTGTTTCCTTCATCCATCTTGGGAAAGCTTGCCACATTCACATGTTTTTGGGGCACCACTAGTGATGGTACATTGACGTGTACCATTGAGCATATACCATTCCACAGAGGGGGCAGTGTGTGGTATGCCTTGTCTCCGCAGGCCCAGTAATGGTCCATTATCACTGCTGTTCCTGCTCCCCCCTCAGGTAACTCCGTCACACTTGCACAGTTGGTGTTGTGTCCCACATCCACTTCTCCTTTATGCTTGTAGCATACCTTAGGCGCAGTCAGTGGCAGTATTGTTATTGGGTCCTCATCCTCCTCTAACCATGTTAGCATGGGTACGTATTTTACCCAAGTCATCCAACATCTTTCGTTGTGTTCAGCAATGCTCTTCGTATCTTCTCTCGTTATCATATTGCTGCCAGCCACACCTGTGTCCCATTTGTCACCCAGGTACACCTTCCCTGTTATTATTATCAGCGGCCTTTCCCAACATCCTTGTTTACCAGGGACCTCAGTGGCATACCAATCACATGGCAGGTACTGCAGTGTTACTTTCTTTGTTTCCCCTTTTTCAGGGCCGCTGGTTATATATCTGAACGCTTCAGTATACAAGCTGGCCTTGTGGTAACTCAAATAAACCTTAAGGAAGTTGTTTTCGTACGGGTATGTGTCTCGTGTTTTCCATACCATGTGCACCGTGTTCCCTTGGAACCTCCCTTTCGTTTGGAACAGTGCCATGTATATTATACATCGTGTTATTTGTTCATCAATTTCTGTGGCAACGAAAGTTCGGGAAGCGCTCATGGCGTATGGGATCAATGAGCAGACGTAGCAGCTGTCTTCTGTTGTCTGTTTACCTATTTGAGTCATGTGCTGGTACCACATGTTGTTCGAGACGTGTGCTGAATCTTGTATGTAGTTGTAAATACCTTTACGGTCTGAGTATGTGCTGCGTTTAACTCTATCTCCTTTGTGTGTGAATTTTCTGGTACCACCAGACGTAACACCTGTTGCAGCCGGGGGTGGGGGCATGTTATATTTGGGAACAGCCAAAATATTGATAGCACAGCTGTTCTGCCATACAGAGGCAGCCAAGAACCCGGTGATTATTAATATCCCTATCATTTTTATTACAGATGCTAGTCTCACCGGCATTTTGCTCTTACCTTGCTGCAGTCCGGCAGCTAATTCTTGCGATGTTAAAGTTGCCCGCCTGAAAATTCTCAATATGCTTCTTATTAGTGTTAGTTGTTGTTTTCAAGCCCTCCCTATCAGATAGTCGTTCAATGCCCAGGCGAAGAGCTGTTCCCACGCCAATCTAAGTGATCTATCTCTTAGAACAGGCAAGTAAGGGTGGAGGTGGGGCATTGATTGTTCTATGGCCAAGAGGAATGCCGTGTAGTAGACACGTACCCTCCTTCTTTTTAGGTACTTTGGCCTTTTTATGTGATAGACAAATTGGTGTGATAATTCTTCAGGGTAGTTATCGTCTGAGGGTAGCATCTACTCCTGGGCAGTGAGCTTTGTTAGTTACTTATATTCTTGGCAGTACAATAATACGCGATACCTGCATGTGCGAGAGAAAAAGAAGAGAGCATTCAAGTGTTTACATGTGCATATGTGCAAGACAATGTCCTTCAAATGTCCTTCAGTTGGGTTATACAGGCAGGGGGTTTAGGGCTCAACTGGCGGGGGTTACTTTACTCTTTGATCGTGTGACCATGGGGTGGGCTGTGTGGGTATTGTCCTTCTCTATGTTGGTAGTTGTCTCTGGGGGATCAGGGGGGTTGTGGGGGTCGTCAGCTGTAGAAAAAGTCACTTCTTCTATGGGAGATGCTGTTGCTGTTTTTCCAACGGCCCTGTCGGTGGCGCTGGGGCGGGTCTGGAGTTTGCAGATCTTTACGTCGTGTAGATGATTCCAGGCGCGTTTGTCCTTTAACTTTACTGCTCTTGTTGATACTTCCTCTACCAGATGGGGGCCAGTGAAACGTGGGCTGTTCCACTTTCTATTGAAGTTGCGCAGTAGCACGTGGTCACCTTTAGCAATTTTGCACAGTTTTCCTGTTTCTCGTTCTTTGTCCTCGTCTTCTTGTTGGTCGCTCTTAGACCCGCCCCGCGTGCGCTCGAGCTGTTGAGATACAAACACAACACTAGTAATCAAAGAAGACACATATTGGTACATTTCATCTCCAAGAACAGTCGCAGTGCTTTCGTGGTCAGTGAATGCTCTTGATGTTGGCGTCAGAGGAAGGTGCATTTGACGTCCAGTTACCACCTCGTGAGGGGTGAGGTGGTGGTCGGAGCCTGGTCTATTCCTCAACTCAAATAGGGCTAGTGGAAGGCAATATAGCCAACTCTTCTTTGTGGTTTGCTGTATCTTTGCAATTGCCTCCTTTAGTAGGCCATTCAGGCGTTCGCATATACCATTGGCTTGTGGGTGGTAGGCACATACAAATTTATGCTTGATGTTCAGGAGGGATGTGATGTGTTGGAACATTTTGTTGGCGAAATGTGGGCCATTGTCTGACCGCAGTACCTCGCACACACCCCACCTGGGAAAAACCTCCCTCACCAGAAACTTAGCTGCTCTGAATGCATCTGGGTGTGAGCAGGGTCCTGCTTCAATCCACCTGGAGAATGGGCATACTACTACAATCATATACCTATTTCCTTGACATATGTTGATCATATCGACATAGTCAATATGGATGTGTAGGAAGGGTCCCTCTGGCCGGGGTATAGTACCTTTTATCACCTTCAGAGTGTGACCAGCCGTGAACTGTTGGCATGTGAGACAATAGCTGATGTAGTTTGTCACATGGGAGTTTAACTCGGGGCAGAACCAGTCCTCCCTAATTCATGCTGCAATTACTTCCTTGCCTGTGTGAGCTGGATGGTGTAATTGGCTCAGGGCGGTGTTCAATAGAGCCAGTGGCATTACCATCTTCCCAGTGTTACCCTGTCGCCATAGGGCGTCAGTTGGTGACATTGTACATCCTCTTTTTACCCATATTTCTTTTTCTGCCATTGGTGCAGCTGCTTGCAGTTCCATTATCTGTGTGGCTGGGAGATGGGTGTACCCTTCTCTTATCAACATCTCTTTAGCTATCCCCCTCCCTCTCCCTCTCTCTGACTCTGGGGGGTTCCAAATCTCACCAAAATATGCAGCATATTTTGCATGCGCGTCTGCTACTTCATTTCCTTTTGAGACATGATCTTCTCCATTAGTATGTGCGGTGCATTTGACCAAAGCTAACTCTTGGGGGTCATTTATTGCTTCAATAAGTTCAGCCAGCAAGAGAGCATGTTGTACCGGAGTGCCGTCAGCTCTGCTGAACCCTCTTCTTCTCCATTTGGACAACCCTGAGTGGACAGTGGATGTGACATATGCGCTGTCAGAATATATGGTCACTCGTTTGTTAAAGCTTTCCTTCAACGCCAAGATCAGTGCTACCAACTCGGCAGCTTGAGCAGAGTAATTTTGCGGTAATTGTACACATTTCAACGCCACACACACAGGTACCTCCGTCATTTTCACCACTGCTGCCCCCGTCCTCCTTACCCCATCACCTTGGTCAATTGTTGATGACCCATCAATGAACAAGAGCTCACCCCCTTCTAGTGCGTTCTCTTCAACTTTCCTAGTACATGAGTACATTTCAGTGGTCTGCGTACAGTCGTGTACATAGTCACCCTCCTCAATTTCTTCTGCTATGAACCTTGCAGGGTTAACCGTGTTACATCTAACAATGGATAGTTCTGGTTTGGATAAGATGATCTCATATCCTGACGCCCTCTGCGTGGTTAAAGTAGACTTAGGCTTGTTCAGTATTGCAAATAGTGCATGTTCCACAAACAGTGTGGTTGGGCACCCCATGGTTATTGCTGATGCTTTTTCTACCGCAAAAGCAGCTGCGGCGAGGCCTTGTTCGCAGGGAAAATGTCCTAACATGACAGGATCTAGGTGGCCGCTGTAGAATGCTATTGGTTTGTAGCCCATACTTGTTTTTTGTGCCAGCACTGCTTTCATCACGGCTGAGTCGCAATGTGAAAATATGAAGAATTGGCGTTCATAATCTGGGGTGGCTAGTACCGGGGCAGTGGATATTGCATCCTTTAGTTCATCAAAAGCCTCTCTCATTTCCATTGTCCACCCCAACCTTTTCTCCCCTCTGTTAGCTTCTTTTAATCCCTCAAGTAGGGGCCCTATGTACGAGCTGTAGTCAAATACCCATGCTCTACAGTAGTTGCATATTCCCAGGAACTGTTGTAGTTCCCTTACTGTTTGTGGTAGGGGTGTTCTTGAAATGGCTTGTGCCCTTTGTGGTGCAATCATCCGTGTTGGGATATGAGCTGACCAATATAAAGTACCTGTTCTTGACAGTACTGTAATTTTTCCTTGTCTACCTTGTAACCTTTCTCTGCCAGTATCGTCAGCATTTTCACTGAGTCTTCTCTGCATCTTCTCTCACTGGTGCTGCAAATTATTATGTCATCAACATATTGTAACACTGTACTTTCCACTTCAATGTTACCCAAGTCCATCTGTATTACTTTGTTAAATATTGAGGGTGACTCGCAGTACCCTTGTGGCAGTCTGGTGTGTTTCCACTTTGTGTTTCTGTAAGTGAAGCTTGTCAGGTCTTGTGAATCTGGGTGTAGGGGTATTGAGAAAAATGCATTTTTGAGATCTATCACTGTAAATCGTGATGCTTCTGCTGGAATGCCGCACAGGATTGTGGCCGGGTTTGCTGCTATCGGGTATTCTGCCTCCACTATGTTGTTCAAGGGCCTGAGGTCCTGTATGAAGCGCCAAGACCCCCCTTTAGCCTTGCGCACTGGGTATACAGCAGTGTTACATGGTGATTCTGATGGGACCAATATGCCGTTGTTTATGAGGGCCGTTATTGTTTCATATATGCCCTCATCTGCCTCCTTTGATAGTGGGTATTGTTTCACTCTGGGTAGAATTGCACCCTTTTTCAACTTTATCCTCACTCCCCCAATTATTTTTATGCACCCCACGTCATAGGGACTGGTGGTCCATAATGGTGTAGGTACCTTTGCCATATCCTCTTCAAAAAATGGAACTGAGGTGGTCGTGGGTGCCTCAAGTGCCATTGCCATTTTCTGTGCCACTTGTTTGTAAGTTACTATTAGCCACATTTCCACACTCATCATGAACACCATTTCACCCTCTTCCTTTCCTTCTGAGAAGAGCTCCTCATCTGACACTGGGGTGAGCCTACATCCTTCCGCTAGTGCTATCACCGCCCTCCATGCTCTTCCTTCTCTGTCTTGTGAATGTACTGCTATGTAATCAGCAGTTGCTAGTATGCTCTCTATGCTCACCGAAATCACTTTTCCTTCTTGTTCATTTGTTGGTGTTTCAGGTCTAACAAGTAGGCTGCTGGTCTCCTCCAAACTTTTCCTTCAATCCCTGGCATCCATTCAAATGCCATGTCTGTCCCGTACTGGAACAGTTCACCATCCACTGGCTCAGCCCTAACCACTGTCTGTCCGCAATATGCTTGCATTATTTGTCGTGCAGTGAGCATGTTAATTCCTGGGGTAGAGCATATTATGCCGTCCTCCGTAAAGGAGATCGTCATATTCAACCTGCTCATGATGTCTCTTCCCAATATATTCACTGGTGAGGCCCTAGAGTACAATAGTGGGACTGACATGTCATATTCCCCTATAGATAAGGGAATGTTATCAGTAAAAGGAACCAACCCCCTAGCCCCAGAGAATCCTTGTGTGTTCATGGCTTCATCTGACATCTTAAACTTACCTTCCCTAATGCAGGACCGGGTCGCCCCAGTGTCAACAAGGAATGATAATTTTTTGTCACCTATCGTCACCTCTATGCGTGGTTCCTCCGCACTGTTAGGGGTTACTGACAGGATGGGACACACCAAGGCCGTCTGTGGGCTGTCCTATTGGGGGTATAAAGATTGACCACTTCCAGTGTAAGGGTTGTGTCCCAAGACCGTCACCCTACCCAGTTGTGTTTGCTGTAGCTGTGTATTGGTAGAGGATACGATGTTATCTTGAATTTGTGCGGGTTGTTGTACTTGCTGTGTTTGGGGCTGTTGTGTTAACGCCACCTGTTGTTGCGGTTGTGAATATGCCTGTGACTGTGGTTGTTGTTGTCCATTTCCCATTTGCAATGTCTGCTGCTGTTGGATGCTCTGCTGTTCCTGTGTGAGCCCTTGTTGCCCCTGTTCATTCCAGGATGGTGTGCCTAGTCTTACTCTACATGTGCGTGACATGTGCCCCACCAATCCACAGATCCAGCATACTGGTGGTTCCCTGCTCTGCCATGGAAAATTACCTGTGTTGTCCTGATATACTGGTTGACCGGTGGGGTAGTAGTTTCTGAGTCCTCCCACCTGCTGTTGTGCATTGTATCCATACCCTCTACCTCTCATCATCCCTCCCCGTCCCCTGTTGTAATTATAATACCCAGCTCCTGGTATTGTGTATCCCCCTCCCATGTTTGTTGTGTATGGTGGGAGTGGTGGCTGGTGTTGTGTTACAGCCTGTGGTGATTGAATTTGAGAGGGATCCTGTGCAGCCACTACTTGTGTGGGGCTTTGAATCATTGTTGTGGGTGTGGTTATTAATGCACCTTCCATTGTATATTTATTCAGTTTTTTCTGCACTAGTTTAGCCTCTTCTGCTTTTCTATCCTCTTCCTTTTGTCTTACCTTCTCTTGCCATGTTCTACAATGATGCACTATCGTCAGTTGTATTTCTGGCCATGCTTTTGCTTCCATCCCCACTACTTTCTTCAGTTGTTTCTGTACTACGTCTGGGAGCCCTTGTACTAGTATGTGGTAAAATATTGCTGGTGTCTTGTCCCACGGCTCTCTAGTTTCCATGCGCCACTTCTCTTGAATTTCCTGGATATAATCAACAGGATCTTCATTGTCCCTCATCTTGCGCGAGGTAATTGCCCCTATGTCTGATGTGTCTGGGTACTGGACCCTTAGTGCCTGCCATAATGCATGTCTGCAGTTTGCGAATGGTGCCCCATCGTGTGACGTGTTTGTTATTGTTACCCCGGGGAAGCCCGCTCTCTTCCAGATATCATCCGCTGCATCCCCCAATATTGATATTAGAAGGCCCTTTACATCCCCCACTGCCAACTTCTGTCCTGCAGTGTGCTTTTCCATTTCATATATCCATTTACCCGCACCTCCACTTAGTGATGGGAGTCTGCACTTTATATTTTCCTTGTCTGCATGTTTCCAGGGAACATATTGTGGTCTAACCCCTCCCCTCTCCAGAAGTGGCATCAAGTTGTGTCCTTGTTTGCCCTTGGGGTCCCATACAATCGCATCCGTGCACCCCTCCTCCTCTTCTCTCTCTTCTACATCGTCAATTTGCCCCATATCGCATGTATCTTGTTCACCTCCCTCTCGTCCTTTTCTTATATTTTTTCCTTTATCTAATATGGGTGTGTGTAGTTGTTCTCTCAGCCTACGTCCAGGGAGGTCCCTAAGCTTCCCTGCATAGGGGGTCAGGTCACGTGGGAAGGACGCTAAGTTAGATCGTGCTGTCGCACGTAATGAGCGCAGGGTAGTGGAGCATGTTGGGCGGGAGGGTGACGGTGTAACTGCACGTGTCTCTTTAACTACTGTCCCTTGCTCATTCTCCTCACTTCCCTCCTCCTCTTCCTTCCTCCTACATATCCATGGTGATTCTCTGTTTGTCCTAGTGATGTATAGTTTATCTAAACTCTCCCTTCCACTACCTCCCCCTTCCCTCTCAACCCCTTCTTCTTCCTCACTACAAAATCCTTCCATTAATGGCGACCCCCATTCCATCCTTTTCCCTTTTATTGTTACTGTTTGTAAGTTAATTAGATCTAATTCTTCATTTCTTACTTTTCCAGCTGCTCCCCTTTGTTGTGATGTCGTTGCCACTTCTGTGTCTCTGTATAGGTACTTACTTAATTCACCTCTCCCCACTTTTCTTCTCTCTCTCCTTCATTTCTTATAACTATACCTCTATCAATTTCTGCTCTTTCCTTTATATATTCCTCCAACAATTTTATATCCATCTTTTCCATTATTCTTTCTTCCTCTTTCTGTTTTTCCCATCTCGCCCTTTCCTTCTCTAATATGCCCTCTATCATCCTTCGTTCTTCGTATTTCCTTGTCGTTTCTGATAGTAATTTTCTTCTACATATTTCCAATTTCTCTTCTTCCTCTTCTTCTTCCCTTTTTTTGTCGCGCAGTGCTGCTCTTGACCCCCTTTCTGCTGCTGCATTCGCCCTTTCTGCTTCTCTCCTTTTCTCCTCATTCCGTTCCCTTATTTTGTCCAGCTCATCCTTGCTTTCTTTCCTTTTTCGTGCTCTTTCTCTTTCCTCTCTTTCGAGCTGCTTGATCAGTGTATTCTGCTCATCTCTTAGTTCTGCTAGTCTTTCTTCCAACACCTCTTCCTTCTGCTTTAACAGCTCTTCCCCCTTTATTTTCCCCTCTACCCCTGTCCCGTTGCTCCTTCTGGTGTCATCCTCCTCCACTTTCCTCACTACCTCCTCCTCCTCTCCTGTTAATGAACCTCGTAATTTTAATAATACCTGCGCAGCTACCCACTCATCCTGCCCTATTCCAGGTATCTGTTCCTCGCCAGACCCTCCTCCTCCTGTCTGTTTTTTCGTGCAGGCTGATCCCGTCGTGCTACTCTGTCCCCTTCCTGTGTAGTTACCTGTAGCCGTATACGGTGGCGGGCTGTATGTCGGGTTCGAGTACCCTTCAGCCGCCCTTAATTCAACCATTTCTCGTAGTTCTGTTAGAGGATATAACCCCCCTCCCTCCATTTTCACCACCGTCGCTATGGGTATATCTTCTGTCTGTTCTTTTTTTATTTCCTTTCCACTTATGTTGCTACTCTTCTCTCCTCCCTCTCCTCCATTCCCCGTGTTCTGTGTGATTTCACTCTCCTTTTCCCAATTCTCTCCTTCTTCCTTAATCTTCTCTTCCTCCATTGTTCCCCCCATAACAAACATTCCGTTTGGTCCTGGTCGGGACCCTTGGAACATTCTCCATAAGTTAAACACCTCCACATGGTTTGTCAACTTCTTCCCCTTGTATGTGTTATGCAGATGGGTCAATAGCGAATGTTGGATATACGGGTCGAAACTACCGTTAGGTGGCCATGGTGTCGTCATTTTGTTGTCCGTTCCCTGTGTCCATTCAATGCTATACTTGATAAGTTTCTCTCTATGGGGCGATAATGTTTTACATATGTGTTGTAGCGGGGTAGTGAGGGTGTTCCCCCACCCTCCCGATCCTGTCCCATATGACATGGTAGCTCCTACACTCGTTGTCCCTCCCCTAGTTGATAGTCGTTACCTTTCTTACACTTTATAATGTATAGCCTCTTGTGATAATCCAACAATAATGTATATCATTCACATTTGTATATTCTTTTCTCTCTTTTCCACCTTTACGGCCCCCTGCGGCCAAGGCGCACGTAGCCCCCTGCGGCTGCGTGCCCCTTGTTTACGTTCCTATACCGCCGCCCCACTTGCTCCTCCTCCCTCCTTTATACCTGCCATGGCCGGCGTTCTCCGTGCGCAGCCACGCCCCCTTTTTCCGCCTTCTCCCCAGGCCAATTCAGTACTGTTTACCTCCGTTTCCGCTCCCCTCCACTTTCAAAAAAAAAAAAAATGTGCCTTGTATTCCAGATATCCTATGAAAAACCCTACTGGTGATGTCACCGATTTTTTCAAACTACTGGCAAATTCTTCAAAGTTCATATATTTGCAATCCACCCCCGTTAGCCCCACAGCTGTCTTCCTGTCACGCCTGGAACAAGGTAATCAACAATATAATCGGACTGCGCACGCTGCGTCGCCTCGCGTGTGATACGCCCCTCGACAGGAGGGCTTAACCAACCAATTATCTTCCGTATTGGGCAACCAGCTAGCTACCGCCTACAGGGAAACATCATCTACCTATCGAGTTTCTACTCATTGATCACTAATCACCAAATCGTAGGAAACCGCGCACGCACAGACACCCTTACACGTGGTCGCGACCTGTGCCAATCAGTGTCTCCGAGCGGCCGCACGTGATGTTTTCGTGTTCCGCCCCCTTCTCTCCCGTAACGTAGCGGACTGCTCTCACACTTGTCCGGCTACCATTCATTCATTGCCAACACTAATTTGTCAAACCTTCGCTGCGCACCTATGTAACACCTCCCGCCTCCCGCATTCAATTCCTCCCCCCTCCCTCACAATTTCACATTGTTTGTTGTGCGTGGCATACTCACCAAGTGCTCTTGATGCGGGGCCGCTCGACGGCGTGCACCCCTCCAAGCGGCTCGCCACCTCCCCTCGTCTGGACCACGTCTGGACACTCGCCAACCGCGGGCGGGATACTTCTCAACCGGCTCCCAAAGGCCAATATCCGGATTGCGCTGTCCGGTCTTCTCGCAGTTCCGCGATGGTCCTGTAGTCCTCAAAAGGGGGCAGCGGCAGAGGGGGCCGCGCCGCCGGGCCTCCCAGCAACAGGGGCACTCGGAAAAATAAAAATAAAAGCAGACCTCAAACAGATCTCAGCAGTGCCTCCAACTTGTCGGGGGGAAATTCTCCCGGGGCCGGCAGAGCCGTCCGCGGACCTCCGGGCAGGGAGGCCCCAACTCCTCCCGTGTATCCCAAAAATGAGTATGAGGCACACACAAGAAGCAAGGTGGTTCTGCTGTTTATTGAACAACGGCAGGGATGGGTCAAGGAACGTACGCGTCCGTCCTGACACTCTCACTTTACCACGGGCTTGCAGGCCCTTTTTACCTTAGTATGACGCGCTACTTGCGTCACCTGGGAAAGTTAGCAAAAAACCTATTGCCACTCTGGATTGGCTCCTCGAGTGGTAGGGTTAGTATAGCACACGTATAGAGAGCTTTGTTAGTGGTTGAGGGTTAGTCAGGTGGTGTACTTGGGTTGTCCCTACAAATTGATACATGAAAATGGTTACATGGAGGCCCCTGAGGATTGGTCAATGTTAGTGGCGTCAGTGATAAGAGCCCCATGTTCTGATTGGTCCACACACGAGCCCCCCAGTCTGGGACCATCGCTGTTCCCAGCTCGCGGTGCACCTGTCAATTGCAACAATGTTTCACTAGTGATATGTGTAGACAATGTAAGATTTATTCATATGCTGGAAGGCCGGTCACTCCCACCGTTGCAGATGTCCTTTGAGACGCTCGCTTGTATCTGCCTGGGCCTTTGAAGCGGGGTATCCAGGCGTCTCTCTCTCCTCCCGGACCTGGCACTCTGTCAGGTTCGGCTTGGTCACGTGAGGTGGGACCGTGTTTGAGGCATAATTCTGCACAATTAATATTGCATTTTCCACTGTGCGCTTCGCTTAATTGCAGGGGCGACCTTGGTGTCGACTTGTGGCATGCGAGTTAGCAACATCGTGCCCTTGACTGTCTGCTTTTAGCCGGGCTCATTCTGCGGGATCAGCAACTGTACTCTTGCTCATTCAATGTTCATGGAAACTCTTGCTTGAGGCCTACTTGGGTCTGGTGTATAGGTGGAGCCGCTTGGTGCACAGGCGCTTTAGGTTATGGTGCCATATTGCTTTGTCCCCATTGTCGTGTCTTCACTAGACTTTTCGCAGTTGCGCATGGGTTTAGGAGAAGCGTAAGCAAGCTTTTAGATGAGTTCATTGTGCGTCTTGCGTTTCTGCATTTTGAGGAGCCTGAGTGAAAAATAATAAAGATGCGCGTCTGTGGGTGTGTCCGTCATCTACGTCATAGCACTGAGTATGTTCTTCGTGCGGATTGGTGTGGGAATGTCCAGTGTGTATGTTGCACAGGTATTCTGTCCGCTGGCTGAGTCGTAATGGCATCTCTAACGATGTGTTGAGGTAGTGCTGGATGGATCAGTCGAGTCCCTCCATGTCGCAGGCGTCGGCAAGGGTACGGCAGGCTGGCGGGCACGCGGGTGGGCACATCCGTATGTTTTTGTACCAGGGCACTTGGTCATCTGGGATATGGGCAAACTCCTCTCGTGGTGGGTGTCTGGGCCGTGATCCTCTAGGCCAAGGGTGGGAGATGATTGTTGGGAGCCGTTTCTTCCATTCTCCCACTTCAGTCCTGATTGTGACATATCGACTTTGGAGGTATCATTTATACCACCAACTCCACGAAGTCTTGAAAGATCTTCTACTAATCCCAAATCTGAAAATCTGACTTTGGAAGTCATGAACATAGCATTAATGGCTCTTGCGAAGCTCTTTGAATCAGTGGATAGCACCTTAAAGTGCCTCACTGCTAATGTTAACACTCTTGAAAATAATCAAACCAAACTGTTATCAGAGATGTCTTTTTTACATGATGACATTAATGCAAAAATAAATAATGTCACTGATTTACAACAAAAAATAGCTGAGTCTCTGGCCCAGAAGCCGAGTTGTACATTAAAAGAAAGTGTGATTGGGACCTGTATAAGCACTCAAACCATAGAAGACCCAGATTGTCAAATCGTAGAAATCATTATGGACTCTCAAATTTGTCTTGAATCACACAAATCCAGTGTCCCACACACTTCCAAGACAGCGGTTCCCTTTGTGCCAGGTATCATAGTAGAAAAAATGGCACCTCAAGAACTTGTCATATTGCCCTCCATTGAACGTTCTTCAGCACAAAAAGAAAATAATAAAAAACTGGAATGTGCTCAAACACATAAAATGACCTACCCTGTTTTTGACAAAAAAACTATTAATGAAGTGAGTGAGAATGTCTCAAAAAAGAAGAGCTCTAAGCAAATGGCTGTAAAACAAACAAAAAATATGAAAACTGTAAAAGTAACAGCCTCTCCATCTATTAAACAATTTGTCAATAATATCACAAGGGCGAATACTAGAACAACAACAGGAGCGAGCCTCATAACTAAAAAATATGTTGCTCTAGCAAAATCTAAGAAGCTAAAAAACATCACTAGCACTCAGTCAGCGGGAATGATCAATAAAGCCATCAGTAAAACGAGTATCGTTTGCTGACTCATTGTCATATGCCGATGAGAAAACAACACGGGAGGGGTTTGCTAATAATAACATGTCACAATCAGATCTAAATGAAATTAAAGAGTCCATTGCACGCCTATGGATGCTAAATTCCAAAGCTCAAATGCAAAACTATCCGAAAGATGAAAGACTAAAAAAACAACCAAACCCACATCAATTTGATAACCAAGCAGTGGCAGACCCAAAGCCTACTTCTGATAAACCAACGAAGTCTGGTAGAAGACAGCAAACAAAAGTAGAAAACAGACACTCCTTGCTCTTAACAGCACAAGAAGATTTAACTACATCATACAACATGAATCGACAAAGTATTCTTAGACTTTTCTCAGATGTGAAATCCTTGCGAGAGATTGACTCTAATGATATTGATCAGATTGAATTCCCCCGCAGTGAGGATCTGACAACAGTCCTTATATGGTGTCGGTCTCTAATTATTCATAACATCATTTGGGCTGCCCGGGACAAACTATTTGATTTAGGATTTGCACTCTCACGTAATAACAAAGATGAAGGACCTATCAAATCTTGCTTGAAATCTACCCATAGATTCCAATCATACATCCCTAAACATAGAAATGAAACTAATACACCTATGTACAAGAACCAAAATGTCATTACTAGAGTATAACTAGATTGAAATAGGGAGCAGGTTGGTTTGTCGGTGCTAAGTTGGAACACTCGTGGTTTCTCTCATTTTATTAATAACCCTGAAAGCATACTGGGCGATTATGATTTGGTTTTTCTACAAGAGACTTGGCTGTCCACTGCCCCAACTTGGAACAATTACGATATATTACTTGAACCAGCATTGCGTGCTTTGAGAGGTAGACCTATGTAAGGTCTGCTTATTGCATCAAATTCTCTAGCAAATATCCATCTCTCTCCATTGCCTTTTAGCAATCCGTTCATCCAATGCTCCTATATTTCGGTCAGTTCTTTTAAAATTGCTTGTATTAATGTTTATTGGAATCCAATCGGCATTACAACTGCCAAATTTTTGAAAGATATAACAGCTGTCCTGGAAAATGTTATGCTTGTGCGAGAAATTGTACATTTTGTTATTGCGGGTGACCTGAATTTGCATCTTCTCAACAAAGAAACCTCAAAAGATCTTGAGCGTAATAGATTATGGAACAAATTCATGAAGTCATGGAATTTAATTATGCTGAATGGCACAAGTGCAGCGGATTCCCCTCCATTACCGACATGGCATAGCCAAAAACAGTCAGCAACTATTGATTTTATTTTTGTTTCCAGAAATCTATTCGCGCATACTACTGATTTTGCCATCAAGTCATCGCAATACAGTGATCACTGTCCATTAACATTTAAGATCATGCTGTCCCCAGTACCGATTGTAGAAAGTCAATCTCTTATGGGCCAATATGAAACTAATAATTCTCTAAACCAATTAAAATGGTCTCACGAGTCCTTAACATGTTATCGTGACCATATAAGATCTTATGCAGAAATCTCTCAAATGTCAGTAGAATCATATAGATTGGTCCCTTTTGATCTTATGCAATTATATGCTACAAAACAATACATCAAACTAAAGTCCGCTCAACCACATGATACTGCAATTCGCACTAGGAAAGCTCTGTTTAAAACACAAAAGCGACAAGCTCTCAAATTATCTCCACTTTTAAGGATTCACACATTAAGAGCTATCAAAACTGCATATAGAAATTGGATAAAAGAATACAAAATAACAAAACAACAAAAAGAAGGAGAAGCTATGTTAGACCAAATTAAGAACAAAAATACAGCACAAATTTGGCAATTCCTAAACTCAGTTACCAACGCATCGCAAGTATCATCTCATATAAATGGAGTGTCGGAAAACGATTGGTGCAACCATTTTTCATCCATATATGTTGCTCCAACCGTAAGTGAGCCCTCGGACATGATATTGTCACCCTTTACTTTAAAATTTGATCAAGATGACATTTTTTATTATATTAATAAAACAAGCATGTCGCGGGCTCCAGGTCCTGATGGACTCTCGAACGCGGTCTTAAAGAAACATATCGCTATGTGGGCACCAATTCTGTACTCACTTTTTCAACTAATCATATACCTTCAAAAAATTCCAAGTTCCTGGACACATTCTATCATTGTCCCTATCTATAAAAAAGGTGATAGGCAAAATCCTTTGAGCTATCGACCTATCGCCTTATTGGATGTACCGGGAAAAATATTCTGCAGGCTAATATTACATGATCTAAACAATTGGTCTCTCCAGTATAAGCGAAGAGACCCGTTTCAATCGGGTTTTGTAGCCGGACTCGGAACAGCCATTAATCTGACCATTCTTAATGCAATTAAACAATCCTATGCCATGCGAAAGCAACCCTTATATGTTGCATTTGTGGACTTTCGCATGGCATTTGATTCCGTTGACCGAGTGCGCCTTTTGAGGAAATTGGCGTATTATGGTTGCCCAGGGAGACTGTTAAAAATTGTGAGCTTGCTACACTCTAACACTTCTGTCCAGGTGAAACTTAATCTAGAGGGCCTGTTATCTAAATCTATCCCAACTGAGAGAGGACTCAAGCAAGGATGCATACTCGCCTCTACTCTTTTCAATCTATTTTTGCTTGATTTGGCGGATGACCTTGCGGTGGCACACTCTGATCCCCCAAAGTTGGGAAATCAAGCTGTTGCTTGGCTTCTTTATGCTGACGATCTAGTCCTCATTTCCCAAACTCCCAGTGGGCTCCAACATTTATTAAATGTCCTCGATCTTTATGTAGCAAAAAATAATCTCACAGTGAATGAACACAAGACGCAAATTATTATTCTTGGGAAACCAAAGTCGTCTCTACGGACCAAATATACATGGTCGATATGTAATAGAAAATTGCAGATCGTGAACGAATATAAATATCTAGGAGTATATTTCAACAACTTCGCCTCAGAAAATGCATTTGAGACAACAATTCAAACCAAATTAACAGGATTAATATCACAGGCCAGAATAATTCATGCTAGATTTGGTAAGTTTACTTGCATTCCGATCATGAAATTTTACCAGCAAAAGGTCATACCTGTTCTCATATATGGTTTGGAATCTCTGCTACCACGAACCATTAAATTCTGGAATGGTATTGAAGCAAAATTTTGGAAACATGTACTTGGACTGCCCAAGTCCACACCTAACATGTTACTGAGATTTGAACTTGGCCTGTTGTCCATTCATGCTCAAGTTACATGGAAAATGTGCAGCCTTCTAAGAAAATGTCTTATGGGGATAAATAAGCGAGATAGCCTTGCCATCTTGGCAAATTACCTTTTATTCTCCACTCACTCATTTCCACAAAGATGGAGAACACATGTTGTGAATGCCCTTGTTGAAGCACATATATCAATTGATCTTTTGATTACAAATCCGAATCGAGCTAAGACTAAAATGTACCAGACCAATTGGTTAACCACTCAAGAAAAGTGCCTAAGACTAAAAGATTTTAATAGATCTCTCTTTGGTCACAAGGAATTTGGTAGTATGGCTGAATATCTCATTAAATGCCCTTCTGTAAATTTAAGATGGAAAATCTTGCGTTTGCGTTTTAATCTATGGCCAGTCAATGAAATTTTGGTAAGACGTGGTGTGGTCACAAAGAAGCAGAGCCATTGTCGGATTTGTAATGATAAATCTCAAACAGAAACGCTTGCTCATATCATTATCCAATGTAATGCCTTTGTTCCACATCGATTCAAACTGATGAAAGAAATGACATGGCAACATGTTAGTCGATCCTATGATGAAATATGGTGTGAAATTTTCAGTGCAAGAAAAATAACGATCAGCATTGCTGCTATACTATTGCTGGACATAGCATTTCCTTGTGCAAAAAGAAATTCCTAAAAGTTGCACCTTGTGTACCAGAAAATAGGGAAAAAATACTTATTTGTAATTTTATATAGTTATTTTTATATGTTGTAACTAAATGTTGATTTTATCTGTTCATCTGTAAAAATGAAAATTTGTAAAGTTGTACTAACAACTAAATCAAATAAAAAAAATAAAAAAGAAATAGACTATTCGCCCATGAATGGTGCAAAACCCTAAACGCTATGGAAAAATATAAGTTATACAAAGGAGCTGGCATATTCGCCACCGTGCGTCTTCCGCGTAAGTCTTATCTCCAGTAATTTCCTTGTCCCATAGCAAGAGGTATCTACCTGAGATTCAAATTAAACCAATTGCCAACATTACAAAGAACAATTGGATAAATTCAGGGGAAACTGGGTCTGGCGACACATGCAGATTATGCAAAGTGATGGACTCACATGAAACACTTAAGCATTTGACCATTCACTGTACATATTTCGAACCACAACGTAATGAAATATTCGAAATCCAACATGTGAATGATACAGTTGAAAGCAGAGAATGGCTGTGGATGGCATGCATGTGGGGATTAACAACTAAAGCTATTCTGAGAAGTATGCGTTTTCTTACTTGTGAATGTTCAATTAGAAAAACTACAACTAACTCAAGTAAACAGTATGGGTCCAAAATAAAAAAATATATAATAACAAATTTCACAAATACAAATTACAAATCTTTCTAGAACTGGAAACTTGACAATAGGTCCTTATGATTGGTGGTATAGACTCTATGTTGCATTGTTTATCTAACTTTAAACCTGAGGGTCATGAACGGGGTATTGTCTTTTTTATATTGGATAACTTTTATGTACTGAGATGAACTAGAGTGTTTTTCTTTTTAACTTTGTATTACTTAACATGAATAATATGAACTTTTAATTTGGAAAGATTGCTAAAGAGAACATTTGTATGAAAATTGTATGAAAATTGCATGGAAATTGTGAAATGTAAGAAAAGTATGTTGTAAAAGTTTTGTAATCAAACTATAAACAACGGTTTGAATTAAAAAAAAAGAATAGTGCAACTTAACCATAACATCCCTTTATCAACGTTTTTTTTACTGAATATACATATAAATAGTGTGAATTTGATAGATGTTTACTAGGATTCCTTTACTTTATATACATATAACATAGAACATGCTGAACCCGCCGCTAGTGATTTTGTTGTCCGCGGACTGTGCTATAGTCCGTGGACGGACGCAGACAACATCAACACTACCCAAAAACTCAGGGGGTATCTTAGATTGTTCTATCATACCATATAAACACTTAACAAGTTCAAAAAGCAGCACATACACACATTATATGTAATAATAAATAAGAAGTGCAACCTATATATGTAACACATCAACCATCCATTTAAATACCATATGTACTAAACTGGAATATACCAAAACAAAAAAGATATGCTTCCAACATAATTACCTCACAGAAACTGCACGGCTAGGACTAAACTTCATTTTTCTTATATATTTCTAAACTTTCTGTATGTGGTACACCAAAAGTAATATATTTTTTTACACAGAAATGTCCAGTACTTTGGAATGGCTTGAAGAAAATTTCCCACGTGAGGAAATGTCTGAAGACAGTGATACTAATGCTAGACACTTCTCCATATAAGCAAATTAATAATCATTCCTTTATGTGTACTTAACATATATATTTTTTTAACAGACCATAAATACAAACATTGAAAATAATACAGCAAAAGAGACATTAGAAAATACGCATGGAACAAAAAAGGGATATGCTTATGGAAAATGTCAATCTTTTGAAACATTTTGTGGAGGACCACAGAAAAGAAAAAATTGAATATCATTGTCCCACCTGTACCTGTTCCCCCTCTCCATTTTCCAATCAACTATCCCCAAAACCTCACCATCAAGAAAAACGTTATGATGAGACTTCATCCCTTCATCCCCTCCCATCCATCCTCTCCAAACCCCTAATTCCCCTGTATTTGTGTCAGTTTCTGCTGCCCCCTCTATTTCACAAATTTGATATCTTTACTTAATAAAAAAAATATTATGTGTGTTTTAATTCAGTCCTTTGTGTCTTATTTTTTTTAAAAAGGCAGTTGGGGTGTCCGCAGACAGCGCAGGTGTCCTGGATGTCCGTAATTAACCAAAATGGGGGTGTCCTGAGGATACTATACCGGTCTGTACTGTCCGCAGGCAAGATGAAACTGCTCTTAGAACACACTCAGTGTCCGGAATGTCCACAATTAACTAAAATGGAGGTGTTCTAGGACACTATACCTGTCCGTACAGTCCGCAAGCAGGATGGAACTGTCCTTAGAACACATTCGGTGTCCAGAATGTCTGTAATTAACTAAAATGGCGGTGTTCTAAGGACACTATACCTGTCCGTACTGTCCGCAGGCAAGATGAAACTGTACTTAGAACACACTCGGTGTCCACACTGTCCGCAATTAACCAAAATGGGGGTGTCCTGAGGACACTATACCTATACCTGTCCGTACTGTCTGTAGAACAAATACGCACATGCGCACCACACCCATAAGTCCTACGAACATCACGCCTGTCCGTAACTGTCCGTCTCATGTGTGTCGCACTTTTAATTAGTTTGAGGACCTGAACACTATCCGTAGAACACCCGCGCGCAAGCGCAGGACCGTTCCTATGCATTTGGTGTCCTGCGGATACCTGTCCCATTCGTGGACGTGTTCGCGACATCATCATGTGACCGCACCCACGCTGAGCATGTGTCCTGATTTGCGGACACATTCTGGGTCCCCGAACATTTTAAAATTACTTTTTTAGAGAATCCAAAATATTTTACAGTAAAAAATCACCATTGCACATGTCCCATACAATGACCCTGGCTTTCTACATACCGGAGCGGACCCCTGCATCCCTATAAAAGGCCACACCACACAGCTCATCCTCATTGTGCTTCTGGCTACCTGACAGAGCATTGTCTATATTAGCTTTTGCTGATCTTCCTGATTTTGCTGCTCTTGCTGCTTCCCATCAGACCTGATGGCATCTATGCTTGCTGCTGCTCCAGCTGGTGCTACTAGTGCCTCAGCACCACCCCAACGCCTCCACCACCAACAACTCCCCAAGGGCCTTCAGAGGGGAACAGGCATGAAGATGTAGAGGAGGAGGATGAAGAGGATGAAGAGGATGAGTTAGTGGAAGTCCCTACTACCAGCACTCACTGTGAGTCTCGGGTGTGGCGGTTGTTTACCATTCATAGTGACATACCAAAAGCATGTGCGAACAAGGTCACCTGCAACCAGTGCAAAATTGTGCTGAGTCGTGGGATGCCTGGTTTGGACAGCTTTGGTACGGCATCCATGAAGCGACACCTAAGTTCGTTCCACGGTGGGGCTGTTAGCAAGGTTGTACCTTGTGATAAACGTAGTAGGTTGAGTTCCTCTACAACATCCTCCGTTTCCGCTCCTGTCACCTCAAGAGACACTCCTGTGGGACAGCACATCCCTCCAGTTGCCTCACAGGCCATCCATGATGCTGTTGACCCTTACCCTTTGAGGGTCACAATATTGTGTATGTACTGTGATGCAGTACTCTTCAGAGGGGAGAGTCTTCGTAGTACTTTCGAGATTGTGGTCACGAAGCATGAGAAGGTCTGCCCGCTACCTAAATAAGGCCCACCCTACATCTTCCTCTCTCCACCTTGCCTTTCTTATCCCTGTGGTTGGTGTCCCTTCCTTACCCTCCTTTCCCCTCCTCTCCTAGTGTGTCATGTGTAGAAAACCAAAAAATATATAAAACAACAACCCCCCCCTCCCAAAAAGGCTCTTTTCAGAGCCGCCTTTCACAGTTTAAAAATAGAAGTGGCAAATAAATGGTGCAGGGCCCTGTGTATTTTTTAGAAGTATGCAGACAGTTTGCAGACATCTAAAATTTTGGGGTGCTGCTCTATCAAAACATTGCACTTTTCTCTGGGAGGTAGTGGTGGCTCTGAAAAGAGCCTTTTGGTGGTGTTTGTTTGTGTTTGAAAAACTTCAAATGGGCAACACCTACTGCAAAATGGATAGCTGTAATTCCAAAAAAGGTCGCAATGCATTTTTTACATTTCTCAGAAAAATCTGATTGCCGGCATAAGTAAGATGGACTCCATCTCTGTGAAAAATGTATGTGCTACGAAACATAATATTTTCATTGTGAAAAGAGGACAAGCCAACATCTCTTAAAAAGGCACAAACAGCCTTAATGACATTGCGCCTCACTTTCTCCATTTGTGGACCAAATGAAGAAGAACGCAGCCACATTTGTCTCTGCGCAATACGAGAAAGAATTACTTGAGCATTTGGAAACATGTCCATGACCTTCCCAAGTCCTTCTTTCATTGCAAATTGCAAAAAAATGCCAGACACATGTCCTAAACGGTTCCCTACACAATGAATTATAATTATGTCTGGATGATGCTGTGTTTCCAAAGTAGCACAGAGAGGTACCAAGTCCAGCCACTTCATTCCACACACTCCATGCCAATGCACTTCGACTTAAGGGAATCCAAGATCTGCAGCTACTCCACAGTATTCTGCATGCACCTCCAACCAATGTATCCATGAGTCTCCCAAAATCCAGATAATCTGTTTTCTGAAACACACAGCCATAGCTATCTGTTCTTCTCTGAGAAAAAATACTTTCTGACAAACTCTCTCCTTACACAAAACACCCAGTAAACTTTATTGACCAATCTCTTGATCTACTCTTTCTCATTTGCATGCCTCTCCACCCCAATATCGCTGTATGTAATACGCGGTGTCCACGGACTACTGCCATGTCCACGGACATATCAAAAATCTGAGCGTGGTGAATTTAATTTTAAATAGTGTGTCCCATTTTCCCTTTGAGGTTGGCTCTGAAAAGAGCCTTTTTTTTGGGGGGGGGGTTTGCAGATGCTTGACAGACACCTGTTATTTCGTATTTTTTTTCTTACTTTACTCCTAAAATCATCACATAACCTTCTCCAAAACAACTCTTACATTCCAAAACAGTGTGGCATTTCCCATAAAAGATAAACAAAAATGCCATCTTCTTTAAAATAAACAGCATTACTGGATTCAATATTCTCATTATTACAGAAGAACAAAACAGCTCTAAGCATGAAAGCATACATGCCTCGGTGAGGACAAAAAACAGAACTATTGTCCCATATTGCCCTAGGTACTAATCCAAAAAAATAACTTTGGCATTTGGAAGGATGTGCATTACTGCTTGAAAAAAGTGTTCCAAATCTGCCAACAAAGTAGGGGCATTGACATAACCCAAATGGAAAGAACCACAGTGCAAAACTACCACATGGGGACTGTTCTTCCTGTCCATATCTTCACAAACTTGTACAATTCCCTGTACATTGCAATCAGGCACAGTGCTCCACACCACCTCCACTCCTTTAACATCAAAATTGTTTGCCACATGCCTGCATTGAGCATACTGCTGTAAACCATGCACAAACATATCTCCAAGCACCAACACCCTGACTTTCTCCATCTCTGCCATCTTCACTACACGCAGTCTCTTTCAACACAAATCCACAACCTCAACATCTGATTGGCTGATCTCTACAGTCCAATTTCCATCCTGGATTTGCTGTAATACCCTGGATGTGGCACACCCTGTCCGCTGACATCCGCGGTGTCTGTGGACCACGTAACTCTTAGACAGCCCTTCTACCCTTTCCACTTCACTCTCTCTACCATTCCCTCATTGGATACAGCTAAGCAGTCACACAACCATCCACCAATCACATCCAAGACCTCTACATCAAACTCCATCATCAGAGTTCAGCACTTCAAATGTACTGTTGATCACTCTGAGTACAAGTCTCATATCATCGGAAAGCACCTACTACAAAAACTACTGTACAAGTCTCCAATATTTCTACTTGCAGCTGTATCCATATCCACATGCATGAATACAACCTACAGGTATGCATATTTTATGCACAGTACATGTACAACTCTTACAAATGCATATAAACAGAGTAACTGAGACTTAACCTGTATAACATATAAAATGAACGTACTATTATTTTTCCCATCTGGTATAACCAACTGTGACTTACAAACCTGTTTGCTATCTAAATTCTTTTTTTACACACACAACTATCTAAAAAATTATAATATTAAAAGATGGGAGAAACAACAGTATAATTGTAGAAAAAACACTTAGCAGTGTATTATAAAATTACACACAGCCAGGATAAGTTCATGCATCATTATGCACTCACACAGATAGACACTATCATTGAAAAGCTCACAGCTGAAATAACACCACTCCCTGTACATCACATCCTTCTGCTTTATTACCCACACCTTCACAAATGCATACATTATATGCTTTTCTATACAGTTTCTGCCATTTACCTTACACAAATTACAAAACAAGTACATCATTATTTCTTCTATCTCCTAACATACATTAACACAGCCCTAAGAAACCAAGTGAGTTTCATATATCTAGTATTCTACTCATTTGCAAAGCATGTTGAACTAACATATTGTAAGTAAAAAATAAAGCCTGCACATAGTCAAAGGAAACAGCATGCACACACTATGTTCAGTTAGCAAACAAAAATACTACTACAAAAAAATAAAAATCAACGTCTAAATTAACATCAGTACTATAAACACACAACATTACTAACTTCTTTCTTTTACAATTGCAGTGAAGACCACTCTCCTGAAAAGCAGCAGCATCTGAAGTACAAACAACAACTCAGAAGAAACCTGCTCATTCCAAACAAAAAAAGTAAGTACAATACTACCATAATAGTCTTACTGTTACTCAAACACACTGTGAAGTTGATTCGTGGAAGTTGTACACCAAAACATGCAGATTTGGGCACCATTCTGGCCACAAATCCCCATTTGTTAAACAAGGATTTGCAGGCAGAATGGCGCACACATCCTTGTTTTTCGGTGCACAAATTACATATCTCAGCCCCTAGAATGTTAGTATTGCAGAACAAAGAACTGTTTTAATTCTATAATATTAGATTTAGTATTAGTGCTTTTTCTCACCACTAGCTTACTTTCTACTGTCATCTGAACCCCAGTATAGCAACACACAAATACAATAATAGCCTTCCCAACTAGTTGGAGCTGCCCAATGCACAATCACACACCACCACATACATCCTTACCATCATACTCAGACACTCATCCACACAGCACACATACATTGCAGAACAGCCCAACCCACACCATTTTTTTTCAACAGACCCCAAAGAATGCCTACCAAAAAGCAAGTCCGTAGAAAGCAACGCAGAAGTAGAGCAAATTAAAATAAAAGTGTCCAAAATAAGCATCCATCACTAGCAGAATTTGTACAAAAAGTTCAAACAAAACATCTAATAGAGTTTTTAAGCAAAACAAAACAAGCATCATGTACAAAAAGTTTGCCTCCTCCTTAAAAATGTAAAACGAAACAGAAAGTGATTAACAAGAATTCAGCTACCACTACTGCTAACACTGGTCCTATAAATCTTGATGTAGTGGCAAGTAACCATACCAAAAAAAGTATTTTACAAAAAATGTTCCACCACAGAGTTCTTCAGAATCTTATAAAAACAGGAGAGAAATCATGCACAACCCTTAAAACCTACCGTAGAAAATTAATCTTAGAAGCTCTCAAAACAAAGTTATTTATTTTAGTTTTAAACAGAATGAAGCCACTAACAAAACTAACTACTAAATTACAAAAAAGTCTTCTCAATCAACTGAATGTCAACAAAAATAACTTCTTAAATATCTGTGGAGGTGAATGGAGTCATACCACGAGCAAAGAACCATATTTCAATGAAGAAGCATACAAACAAAAGCAAACAAACACAATTGCCATACATAGCAGTGAGCAAGGGTATGAAAAACTTAATAATACCATCATCGAACAAGAAATACTGCTAACAAAAATATCCCCAGAAAACTCAGTATTACCTCTCCATTTGACTAAACCAGAACGTCCAGTATACAATTGGCCGTGCACGTCAATGTGTATACATTGCCAAAAAATATTTCAAATCTTTATGCCAGTTCCTCAATCAGTATGTGAAAGGCAAAGATAAAATCTAAATGAAACTACTACAAAATATGGATACCTATCCAGTGCGGAAATACACAGGACTACAAGGACATTCATTAGCCTGCATTTCAGGACCTATTTGCAAAAGCACCTTCCATCATATCAAAATTATATCAACACATCATTCAATTATAAGAAGTCTAGTCTATAAATTGTACCGTGCTAAAAGTCCTGCTTTAGCACTAGCCATTTTAAATAACAATATTCTACATGGTACAGCCAAGGACCTACTCGAAGAAATAGAGCATATCGAGAGAAAATATTTTGGAATTGAAAGCCACTTACAAAATGCAATAGCTTTACAACAGACTAGCAACAAATGTACAGATGGCAACCTTTTACTACACACATAAAAAAAAGAAATACTAACATTTAAAAGTAGATCCGCTGAAGTACCAAACCATGTGTGTGTGTTGCCGCAGAACATTTTATAAAAGTAAAAAAGTAACACAAAAACTGTAGACGTAACATACAAAATAGAAGACAATGAAGATGCCAAATGGTTTGAATTAGCTCTCTACCTTATAGCAGAAAACAAATACGAAAATAACTAACCCCTTACTACTTTGCAGTTACTACACTACAAAACTTGACAACAACCAAACTCCTTCACGTGCTATCACAAATAACTTGGAATTATTCCCACTACCAAAACCACTGCAACAACTCAATTTATATGAGAGCAACATAATTCAAACAGTGCACCCATTTCAAGCAATAATACGCCTTCAACCAAAAACAGCAAAATTACCTCCCTCTGAATTAGTGAAAAGCATTTGTGGCAAAGTAGTTTATTTACCATTAGATCTGAAAGAAAATGTGCACACTCTGGGATGCAACGTCCAATAGAGCAATCTTTAATTGTCTTAGTAAATGGTGTACCTACAAAAGACAAAAATAAATTGGCAACAACTAGTAGACTTACATAAAGTTAGACAAGCCTTGCAATATCTAAAAGACAATAATGAATATTACAAAGAAATGAATATTGAAGAAAACCTGAGGGAAACCACTGAAATAATTTGAGTCACTTGTCAATTTGAACTTCTAGATCCTGCTACAGTATCCAATATTTTAGACAATTATACAATTTATCCATTACACTCTAAAGACACCATAGATGATGCAGTAGAAACGTACCAAGTGCGACAAACCAAAGGATCACCAATCAGCATATGGAAAAAAATTATAGAAGCACATGCTTTTCCTCTACTCTTTCCTACTGGGAAAGGAGGAAGGTACAATGATAGACACACTCAGATAACAGCAGTAGAATATCGCTTGTTACGAATGTATTCTTAAAATTCCAGATTTACACAAAATGTGAAATACATATTCCACCTACTCTTTGAAAGTGAACTAGCAAATCTATGCTACGGAGTTGCACACACATTGAAATCAGGTACCCACTTTCAAAATATGTTAGCTAAGCAATTACTACAAAAAGTGCAAGAAAAAGATGAGGTTTTACAATCAAGCATTACAAATCTGTTAGCAAACATGTGTGGTACTAAAGAGTACTGGTTCCGACGTCACAAAAATGTACGTTGTAAGATAAGAAACCTTGGCCCACCCACTTGGTTTGTTACATTAAGTTGTGCAGAATATGCATGAGAAGATTTACATGATTTCCTATGCATATCAAACAAAAAACAAAACAAACATAGATATACTAACACCTGGAGAACTTTGCTCTCTAGATCCTGTTAATGTTTCAAGATATTTCCATCATTGCTTCATTGTTATGGTACACTTTATTTGTAATAAAACTGTTCCTCCCCTCGGAGAAGTGCAACACTTCTTTTGGAGAAAAGAATACCAAGCCACAGGAGCACCACATATCCACATGCTTTTATGGATTAAAGATGCTCCTAAATTTGGTCAAGACAGTGATGCCACTGTTTTAAAGTTTATCGAAAAATATGTCACTTGTGAAATTCCATCAGACGCAACAAATAGTGATCTTCATGCACAAATTGTACAATTTCAAAGACACAAATGTGGGAAATATTGTCGTCGCAAATACAAAAACAAAGGGAAATACTACACCAAATGCCGATTTGGTTTCCCTAGACCAGTTACAGAAACAGGTGAAGTGAACAACTTCATGTCTTCAGTTAGACATTGGGCCTCATTACGACCCTTGCGGAAATGGAAAAACGATGGCGGAAATGCAATACCGCCATCGAATACCGCTCGTTGCGATTATGACCCGTCACCGTAAAGTACGATGCCATTAGCGACACCGCAGTGAACGGCAACGCTAACTGCACCAAGTACGCGCACACGCGCCCTGCAAAACCGGAATTTCCGCCATGGCGCAACGGTACGCGAATTCTGACCCTAGCGGACATGTACTGAACGCCATCAAGCATGGCGGAAAGTACCATACCGCCATGGTGAGAAATACGGCATCGTGAACCAACCGCAAATGGCCCTACTGAGTGCCTGTACTCCACTCCCTGGCCACATTGCACAACTCCTGGCAGGCGCAATGTAGTCACACTATGCTACCAGTGAAATGTACAAGTCACCCATGCATGCCAACGTAGAAATGCATGCAGGGGCTCCAAGTGCCTCGTGAGTGGCCATCCATATTCGGCATGTCACCATTGCCGTACTGATGCAGCACAGGCATGTGAAGGTACAAGTACAGCAAAATGAACATTAAGATTACAAGACACAAAACAACAGTAGTCCCCCATCGCTTGCCACCAGTGTAAGGCAACATCCAAAGCAGTACCCTGAGGGAGATTGCACCAGCCCTGTACCCTTGCCAGTAAACAAACCAACCATCAGCACAAGCATGTACCACACTAGTTGGCAGAGTGACTGAGCAGCCAGGCCATCTCAAGAGGGGCCGATGGGAGCTGCAGGGCACAGATGGCACGAATACAGAAGCTATACCAATGGACATGACCGCAGTCTCCCGCCAACAAACGCACGCAAACACAGGCACCTGTGACCAGCCATATACTGATAATCCCAGCATTCCACCAATCGACCTGGCTGACAGGCATCAGTTGGGCAAAAGCTAATCCCCCGCCCCTGAGCAGCACATCATGAAAACAGTCACAATGGCAGCCCCTATCCGTGACCTTACTGTGCAACGTAGGCAAACGCGGCCAGTACAGTACCACGCAACTCAACTCAGAAGCCGGAAAACAATGCAGATCATCTCACAATACATAGCGCCACAAATCGGAAATTGCTACATCACCTGTAAAGAATTACGCAACACGGCAAATATCGGAATACAATTTAAATGCACATCCAAATAACAGAGGCCATACAGCAATTTGCGCATTAACAACAAAACATCCATCATCACCGAGTGCTGCATCCGCAATAATTGACCAGCTTCCACTTGTGTGACGCCCTGTCCCTTCATGGCACACAGGGCCTACATTAACGTTCCAAAAGGCAACATGGAAGCGCCCAGAACCGCAGGTCCGTCCCATGAGGCAGGCACTAGTCCAGCTGAAAGGCTGTAATGTTGCACCTAGCCACCAGTACTGCGTAAGGGCATGTGCCCCATTGGCGATCGTCCCATAAGATCGTAATGGTGCTCCACTGATTAACCCGAAGCTGCAGGTGTCGAGAGTAAAACCCATCTGGAGGAGTGGCGTACAGATGGCATCTGCAAAAGGGCAGGAGATACCTGTCACCCAAATGAAAGACAAATTAACCGTATGGCCTTCAGGACTACTGATGCATCACACACTTCATTCAACACACCAAATCCACACCCATATGCATGCTAGCCCACTCCAAAGGAATATATACACCCCTAAATCAGTAGCGAATCATAACGAAATTAATCGAGGTGAATACACCATTGCCAACGTCTGTTACTGTGCATGCGTCCGTCAAGACAGAACCCATAACATGGGATTAGTAACGTGCTCAGACACAAGTGTATGAAGGCGCGTCGAGACAGGGTGGATCCAACAAGGGCAGATAGACGTTGGTCCCACTATGGCAGCTTTGCATCACATAGCGCAGGGGAAGGGGATCGATTCATAGAACCCATGTACATGGCAGATTCAAATCAAATCAATTGTCCATGCATCCATTCAACATCCCCTCATCCCGCCATGAAAACGCATGAAGATTCACTCACATAATATTGGAAACTTCCATTGCGTCTGTGCGTAGTGCAGTCTGCAAAAACCACTGTGCTCCTGGCCGGATCTGTAGTGTTGTGAAGCAACATGGATTTGGGAACGTCCTGCCTTATCGTCCACTACGCTATTGCGCATCCCATTCAATTCATATCATTCATTGCTTGCTCGTTATGGGCCCTGTCCCAAGGACATTCTACAATAGAACGTTACATTTCCAGGCAGACCTGTGGGCGTATCCTCACCGCTAGTTCAAAACCAAAAGCGCTGTCCTTCGAATTCCTCATTTGCAACATTACGTCGAAAAGGCTTCTGTGAACGCTTGCATTCACAATTACATCTATGTAGTGCGGCTGTGTGTGATAATGCTAACTGGCTACAATCACGAATGGGACGCCACGCCCGTCGGTGAAGTTCGTTACTGTGCTGCATGAGGGTCCGCCGTCGATCGAGCCCTACATACCACTGACCCTTCACAAGTATGTTCGCGACTGCAAATATAGTATGTGTAACAATGGGAGCATAGCATAATATTCATTCAAAGTACATTACACTGCCATCGGGATTTGATACATGATTGCAATTGCAAGATGCCATGCGGCCAAATGCAGCGTTTCGTGCGGGACGTGCTCGCCCAGAAGGGATTGCAGCTGCCACAGGTTCAATCAATCAGCACAGGTGGAGCCCATACAGCCTGACAGCACATAAATAGCACACCCAAACCCCTCCCACAACCACACCCACTCCAAAATGCTACCGGCAGGACTAGCGATGTTGGCCCTGGGGGACCAGATAGCACTGCAAGTACTACAACTACAAGAAGACGACGAACAACAACAGCCACAACAACCAGCCGCACAGAGGAGACGCAGGAGAAGGAGGGCAAGGCAGGGTCAGCAAGGCCCACAAGCACTGCCACTACCACCACGCAGGCAGCCCGCAATCCCACGCCTCCGAGCTAATCCGTTCAACCTCAGTGCTGAGCAGATCCACACCCTCTACCGTTTGGACCGGGACACCATAATCGCCATTGTGGACATGACACACGCTGACCTTGTCAGCATGATAGATAGCCCAACCGCCATCCCACCCCTACTGAAGGTGGTGTCTGTACTCCACTTCCTGGCCACAGGCACCTACCAGCACACAGTCAGACAGTTGCATGGCATTTCACAGCCACTGTTCTCACGGACACTCTTCCAAGTGCTCGATGCCTTCCTGAAGCACGCCGACGACCACATCACACTACCACGCACGGACCAGGAGATTACCAACGCAAAAGTGGGATTCCATGCACTTGGCGGAATCCCGGGTTGCATTGGTGCCATCGACTGCACCCATGTTGAATTGGTTGTCCCACATGCCATGGAGGTCCAGTACCGCAACCGGAAACAATATCATTCAATCAATGTGCAAATGGTGTGTGACTCCAACAAGATCTTCACACATTGTTGTGCCCGATTTCCAGGATCTACCCATGATTCAATGGTCCTGAGGAACACAAGAATACCACGCTACATGGAGCGACACGCAGGGCACAGATCCTGGCTACTCGGTGAGTCTCATTCCATGCATGACATCGTGGCCCATTTTATGCGTCAATGACCTTGCAGGAAGGGGGGGGGTGGTGTACATAGCACTCTCATTCCACTAACACCCTTTATTTGCCACATACAGGTGATGCCGGGTATCCACTGAAGAGATGGCTCCTTACACCAATCCGGAACCCACAGAACCAGCATGAGGAGGAGTACAACCATGCCCACTCACGTACCCGCGTAGTTATTGAACAGGCATTCGGCCTACTGAAGGCTCGTTTCCGCTGCCTCAGCAGGTCTGGCGGGGCACTCATGTACAGCCATGAGAAGGTTTCAAAGATGGTCATGGCATGTGTCATGCTGCACAACATGTGCATACGTAGAAATGTGCCCATGCCCCCTGACGCAGAACTGCAAGCACCTGAAGATGGTCATGATGAGGGTGGGGATGTGGCGGCACCTCAAGGAGTCCATGAGGCACAGGATGCACGTGAAATCCGACAGAGCATCATAGATGCATGCTTCTAGCACTCACGCATGGTGCCTATTCTATGGAAAGGGGACCTGTGGCACTGTGTGTGTGTGTAGTACAGGCACATTTTGGACTGTACGCCTATGAAGGCCTCGTACGCAAAGATAAATGTCCACACATCACATTGGATGATAATGAACTGTATTGCTAATGTGATTTGCTTTATACACCCTATGGACCCGCCACCCAGAAAAGCCCAACACACCCCCTCTACCCTCCTACCTCCCCCCCGAACACCAGTGTCCAAATATGCATTTTGTCTGTGGGTAGACGCTATTGCAAGCCCCCACTACGGGTGTCAGGGGCACCCCTGCCCGTGGAGCGCAGGTTCCTGCCAGATCTACGTTGGGGGCTGCCCTGGACGGAACTTGCAACGGATGATGTCTCTGCCTGCTCGCGTCCATGCATGTCCCTAAGGGTTTGTGAGAGCTCAGTGAGCACACGGCGCACAGCGGCAAGTTCAGCACATACGTCTTTGGACGTCGCATGCAGTTCCCCCCTCAGGCTCTCGGTGCTTTTCTCCATTTGTGCTCTCAGGATCTCGGTGCTTTTCTCCATTTGTGCTCTCAGGCTCTCGGTGCTTCTCTCCATTTCTCCCCTAAGGCTCTCACTACTTTGCTCTATTTGTGCCCTGAGTGTCTCAGTGGATGTTTCCATGGCTGCCCTAGAACCCCCACATTCATTTGCATGATCCTTGAGTAGCGTGGCCACTTGCTGCTGTTGCTCGATCAGCTGGTCGAGGGACTGTTGCCTCTGCCGGGCCATGGACATTTGGGGTGGTGTGACAGTGGGGCTGCTCGACACATGTTGCCTTGGCACAGGGCTTGTGGGGGTTGCCCAGTCATCGTCTTGTGGGTGCCCCTGCGTGGTTTCATCATGGTGTAGGGGATGGAACATACAGGGGGATTGGGACAGGTCATGGATGGGTCCCACGTCGCCAGCACTGTTTTCTGTGTCGGAGCATGCTGCCATGACAGCTGTGTCACCTATGGTGCTGCTACCACCAGAAGCAGTGCCATCTGATACATCCTTTGGGGGGACCTGTGGTGCTGGTGTTGTGGACATGCTGGCTGCTGGGGTGCCTGTTGCAGTCCCCTCAAGTGTGCTGCCACTTGATTCCTGCTGCTGCCGTGTCTTGATCCGTGCACCTGAGGTGGAGGGTCTTTGGACGTTGGTCTTGGCCCTCTTTGCAGGTGTGCTGGTAGGGGTGTCCTGCAGCTCGTCATTGGAATCGGACCCTGTGGTGGAGTAAAGGAGGGCGAGCGTTAGTTATGGGTCTGTGGATATTGGAATGGCAATGTATCACATCCATTGGGGTGGTACATGAGGGTGATTTGGGACTGGCCCTTGGAGGTGGTCTCATTTTTGTGTGCATTGATGATGCTTTTATTTGGCAGCCTGCAGTTGGGGGTGCATGCTGCACATGTAGGGGGTGTTTTTAGGATCTTAATTAATTTATTTATTTATTCTGAGTTTTAGAGGGCACTATCAGGCCAAAGTATGTATTGCACTATGGGCACACATGGTACTGCACATGTTCGTACTTTGTGGATTTGGCATTGTTTCTTTTGGCCGACCTACCTGATTCTCCGGATGCCGGCACTCCTTTCTCCATCCCTCCGACTCCCTCTATGCTCTCCATTCCTATGGTGGAGGCACAGATTTCCTCCCAGGGGGTCAACTTGATGGGCGAATCTGATCCTCCCCCGGTAGCTGTGGCAATGTTTCTGTTCGCAGAAAGTATGCTGCGGACGCGTATCCGCAGGTCGTCCCATCGCTTTCGACATTGCTGTGGCGTGCGGGGTGTGGTCCCCACCGCACTTACGCGCTGTGCCACCAGGGCCCATATGGTCTTCTTGTTGGCAAGGGCCGTCCTGGTCATTTGACTGGAGAAGACGACGGCGGCATTCTCCTGGAGGGTCTCTGTCAGCACGGTCAGTTCCTCACGGGAGAAGTGGACCTGCCGCTTGCGATCACACGCTTTCTTAGATACTTTTCCCATATTTATATTTTTAACTGGAGTTGCTAACGGGTTGGGATGTGTGTCAGGGTCGGATTTTTAATGGTTGTGTTGGGATTCTCATTTTATGGTTGTGCGGCGTGCTGTTTCCCGTTCCGGCTACATGCTTTTACTTCCGTTTCCGTATATTTACGGTGGCCGTAATTTGCGGTGCCCGCTCATTACGGTGACCGCTCATTACGGTGACCGCTAAGATGGGTGGCGGAATTGCACCTAGTGCGGCGTACGACGGCGGTAAGGGGCGTTTTGGGGTCATTTCCGCCATCGCAGCCTTTCGGATTCCGCCATGGCGTAATGCTCGTGCCCGATGGGTCGGAATTAGCCGCACTTTGCTCCATCGTGCAATGGCGGAAACGCTATTTACGCTATGGCGGTCCGGTCTGTTGATTTCCGCAAGGGTCGTAATGAGGCCCATAGTGTTAAAGGTAAATCACCTAAGAACACATATTAAATAAAAAGAACTGAAGAAGCAAAATATATCAATGATTACAATGCAATCATTGCCTCTTATGGAATGCAAACATAGATGTGCATTACATTGTAGACAATTCCACTGCAGTTGCACGATATGTTAAAGCCTACTTAACCAAAGCAGAAAAAACAGAGCTTCAAGACCTCTGGAATGATCTATCATCAGACAAAACACTGTGTCAGAAATTGTACAGCTTAGTCATAAAAATGCTCTCTCATAGAGAATGTGGCTGCTATGAAGCTGCAGATCGTTTAACCGGTACTGCTTTGTATGGAAAATCTGAAAATATAGTATGGCTAAGTCTTGGTCCTGCTAAATCTAGAAAAAGAGTTCTCAAATCATACGACGACATAGTAACAATAGCCAAACATGATCCTAAAAGCCAAGACATTTTGAAAAACGATTTACTAGACACATACTACCCAAACAGGAGTACCACTTTGAAACCATGTGTCTATACGACATAGCCCAAAACTTCACATACAAAAATAATATAAAACCTGATGAAAATAAAGGTAGATACAGAGTGACAAATTGTGAAGGCAGCTTAGTGAAACTTACCAAACAAAGCTTAATTAATCATATCAAATTGTCATTAAAAACTCTTCAACATAAAGAATGATATTACATGTCCATGCTGCAACCTTTTAAACCATGGAAAAAAGAAGACGAGTTACTAGATATCTATGACTCCTATGAAGACGCTTTCAAAGCAAATGAAAGTACTATAACCGATGTAAACTTTACACAGTACAAAACAATGTTGCACAATGAACAGCAACACGAACAAGAACTCCAGGCCCAACTTAATAAGGACACTCCCGACAGTAGTCAACCTTCTGTAACAGGAAGCCAAGAACCACTGGGACAGCCACTAATAGCAAATGAGGCAGAATTAGCTATGACAGAAGTAGAAAACCCCGTGTCTCACTATGAAGAAGATACAGAAGACTTAACTGTACTACAATCAAAACTGAACAATGAGCAGCGTAGCATTTTTCAAGAAGTAATAAAAGAAATTGCACATGGTGTACAACATGAAAATAAATAATGTACCTGCCAAAATTACAAACCTATACTACTATACGTCAGTGGTCAAGCTGGTTCAGGCAAAACATTCTTAATCAAAATCACCTGCAAGTTCATTCAACATTTGACAAATAAGAAACTGTCAGCTGTTGTAACTGCCCCCACAGGTTTATCTGCTTACAACATAGGCGGTGGCACTTTACACTGATTACTACTCCTTCCAGTAGAACACCAAAACAAATTAGAATATTACAAACTTTCTACAGAAGCTGCAATGGAACTATGCAGAGTGTTAAAACAAATGAAAATGCTATTATAGATGAAGTGAGCATGGTCTCCAACCTAATGTTGGCTTTGATTCACCTCCGAATAAAAGAAGTACTCAAAACAAACTATGAAGCGCTCTTTCGAAGAAAACACATTATTGTTTTCTGAGATCTTCTTCAATTGACACCAGTGAAAGGTGAACCTATTTTTAAAACCTTAGGACACAAACTCTGCCGTAAAACTGTTGGCAGCATAGGAAATGTCAACATTTGGCAACATTTCCAATACAGAGAATTAACAGAAAACATGCTCCAGTCTGCAGACCTCACATATGCCAACATATTAAAAAGTATTAGAGTTGGTGTACTACCTCAAAAAGCACAATCAATATTGAAAACCCTGCACATCCATGCACTGTATGGCCTTAATTCATGTGCTACTAATGTCATGGAAAAATTAGCACACAAAAATGTCACTTGTATGTCCTTGATGCCAACTCTTGCAAGCTGTTCAAAATTCAATGAAACAATGTTGACAAAATAAATGCAAGCAATAATTGAAATTTGCTCCACAGACAAACTGGACGTACATGGTATGACACTACCCATGTGTCAACAAACCACAACAAGACTAAATATCTTAGAAAAATCTATCTCCAACACAGCTGGTTTGGAGAAAATATTATAATTATCTTTAAACTGTAGAGTAATGCTTAAACGTAACCTTGATGTGGACCAAGGACTAGTTAATGGAGCACTGGGTACAGTTGTTGGCTTTCAAACATACCCACGTGACAACAACATTCAGTTTGTCAATATTCTCTTTGACAAACTATCAGAAGTTAAGAGGATAGGATGCTCAACAGCTCGATTCCTTTTTTTCAAAGACATGTATGTACGCAGAGAACAATTTCCTCTAACTCTAGCATACCCAGTCACCATTCACAAATCACAAGGTCTTACCCTAGATAAAGCATTGATAGATTTTGGGAACACAGTCTTTAAAGAAGGCATGCGTTACGTAGCACTATCACGCTTACGTACACTTGACGGTCTATTATTAATCAACTTTGATGCAAGTAAAGTAAACACTGATATTCCTTGCATTTTAGAATACAATAGACTAAGTTCACTGTTCACCCCCCATGTAAAAACCTATCCTGTTCCACAGAAAGGAAAAGTTGTAAAAGAAAACTACTTCAAACAGAAATGCAACAGGATCTCACTGCAAATCCTCCAAAGAGAGTAAAAGAAGGTAATACTTCATCAATTACTACAACCAAAGAAGAATTTACTACTCAAAGTAACTCAGGTACTTCTTCAAAGAAGCAACACACACTCCGAAGAAATGACTTGGACACAGAACTATCTGGTCCATTCAAATTTTCAAATATAACTTGTGTAAATGTCGCAATAAATATTCTATTCCAATTGCCACCAATTATTGACAACATTTACCTACACAATACAGACCAATTGTGTTTTCAAAAGTTAGTCCTTCTTAGAAATGCAAGAAACAATCCTGACAACACATACAGTGTTCATGGAATAATACAAAAATTGAACCACTGTGCTGGAATGGTGAAATTCACTATAAACTCACAAGAAGATCCTCAAGAATTTCTAATGTACTTACTACAAGTACTGGAAAACAAAAACATACCTATAAATGAAATCTTCCAGATTTCATACATGTGGAAACATACATGCACTCTCTGCAACAATGTGGCACAGGAACAAATCCCTAATGAGTGCTTCATGTATGTATCCATACCTAATTGTGAATCCGTTCCATTTCAGCAACTTGTACAAAATTCAAACCATGGTAGATTATGTACTACCTGCAATTCAGATAATCGCTCCACCTTACAAATACAAACACATAGTAAATATGTAATACTAATGCTTTTACGTTACAATGCAGATGGTACCAAAAACAACTGCAAGCTGACTGGATTCACACATGGTCAAATATCACTTGGTAAGAAAACCTTCACAACAATTGGTATAATCTACCACGCAGGAGCCACAACCAATGCAGGTCACTACACTGCATATATAAAAAAGAATTGTGGATGGTGTGAATGTATTGATAGTACCATTACTCCAAAGCAGAGATTACCAGCTAATCTTATAAACGCTTATTTAATCTTCTTAAAACCAAAATTGAATAACTAATCTGTACATAAACATTAACAAAACTTCAATTAGAAAACTATAAAAAGTTAGAATATGCCAACAGGTATCTAACTACCCCAATATTCTGCAACAACCAAACAAATAAATCAATACCACTAAATTATAAGAAGAAATAAACAGTTAGAATACGCCAACAGGTATCTAACTGCCCCAAGATTTTGCAACAACCAAACAAATAAATCAATACCACTAATAACTAATCTGTGCATAACATGAATAAAACCTCAATTAGAAAACTATAAACAGTTAGAATACGCAAACAGGTATCTAACTGCCCCAAGATTCTGCATCAACCAAACAGATAAATCAATAACACTAAATGATAAGAAGAAATAAACAGTTAAACTACACGAACAGGTATCTAACTGCTCCAAGATTTTGCAACAACCAAACAAATAAATCAATACCACTAAAATATAACAAGAAATACACAGTTAGAATACGGCAACATGTATCTAACTGCCCCAAGAATCTGCAACAACCGAACAGATAGATCAGCAACTTGAGACTATAAATAAAAATCTATAACCAGTTACAATTCCAGAACAGGTATCTAACAATCTGCAACAAGCCAACAGATAGAACATTAGCCAGAAACAACAAGTAAACACGAAACACAAAGAAAGAAATATACTGTACCATGACAAAAAAAGTTTTTTTTTTTAATCCAACATGGATTTTTTTCCCACAGTCTCAATGATATAAGAAACAAACACAGAAATTGAGCAAATTGCACAGTACACTGGTTTGTAAACTACTAAATATGAGGGTCGAAAATAAAGCAGAAATGTGTATTATGCAATGTAATAAGTCTTTATAAACTACCTACACTAACATGATCTTTTCTTTTATCACAGAAATTGAAAAAGAATATCTGCTCCAGTTACCCAAGTCATCAAAATAAATATATCCAATCACAAAAAATCAAACAGTAAGTATATTATAATACAACTCATAAATACTGCTCCATAACACAACCATTGAAGCAAACATCTAACCATACACCACAATAGAAAATGTTTACTTCCATGGATATGTTATACTGCAGTGCTTGTTACCAAACTCTACAATCTTAATGACATGACGTAGCCAAAACTTCACTTCCAAACTATACAAATAAAACAGTACACAAACTATAGATTTTCAAATATGTGATAGATGTTTGATTCTATGGGTGTGATCTATGGGTGTGATATGCTGCAATGGTTGTGGCCAGGGCCTAGAGCCTTGAGTGCATGGCCTACAGCCTTCGGCCATGCACCCAAGACTCTAGGCCCTGGCGACAACCACTGCAGTGTATCACACCCATAGATCACACCCATAGAATCAAACATTTTAACTGGCTATATAGGCTACTGCATTGCATTTTTTTATATCTGCGGACAGCTGCGTTGACCGCGTACATGACAAACACATCAGGGGAGCCTGCCACCTAAACAAATACAGCATTTGACCCATCTCTTATTCCCCCACCCTCCCCAAGCACTCTCACACACCAACACACTTGCCAAACGTGTATTTCTTCCCCATTCGTCGTCGCGCTGTCCGCGGATCCAAGATGGCGGGCGCATCAAAACAATACGACGCACCTCATGCTTCATTCCAGCCAATCAGCGAACACGTTACGTGTCCGCGGACATGACGCAAGTCGATTAGCCATTAGGTGTCCTGTCCGCGGAGCGAACAGGGAAGTGTGTCCCAGAGCGGACATAGATATCACTAATTTTATGTGACCTACTTTTTGGTCGTTTTTAAAAAACGACTGGATGGATTTTCACCAAATTTACAAAAGCATGCTTTCGGGACCAATCCACTGCTCCTGCTGCAAATTTGGTGAAAATCCGTCCTGCGGTTTGGGCTGTAGGCGTGAGCAATGTTTTGTCCCCATTCAGTCTATGCGAAAAACAGAAGTTTTGGGCCCCCCCCTGTAACTTTTCCCCCCCTGGACCAAACCTCACCAAACTTTGCAAAAAAATTCAAAGTGGGCCATATACTTGTTTTCCAAAAGTTGGTGAGGAGCGAAGTTAGAAGCCACCCAAAAAGTGCTCTTCCTATGGGATTAGCAACTTAACCAGAACTACACAGCCACTACATATATATATATATATATATATATATATATATATATATATATATATATATATATATATATATATATATATATATATATATGTTAAGTGATGCTGATTTGATTGGGTAGAACATAAAAATCACATTTAACACCCCTCATGATATCACAGATCTTCCCACACCACACCGCAATTGTGTGAATGTACTGATCAGTCAGAAACACGTGTTTGCCATTGGTTGGCAACGTCCAATATAGACAATGACTTGAGATGGCAAGGGGCAAGACATTCACACTGAGTCTGACCAATGATATGTGCCCGAGGACATCAGCAAGGAGACTGTAAAATGTTCTACCCTAGGGACACCAAACCCTCTCTCCGCTGATTGGCTCCCTGTCATGCGTCCCGTAACCGCTACCCCAACGCTCTGGCCCCCCCAGATCCCTTCTTACAACTTGCTGCCAGGTGTAGTGTGAAAGAACTACACCACACCATTGTTTGAGTTTAATTAACTGTATTTAATTTCTATTTCTCTGCCAATTCTCCTCAAGCATCCAGGTTCCCTAGCACATGGCATCGAAGGCATTAGAGCGACCTCGCAGAGGCTGCGTTCTCCTGGGAAACTTCAAGCATGCAACATTTCAGCAGACTGTTTCTGTTGAATATTCAAGAAATACATTCTGCTTGTCACATAAGGCCTGCAGCTCTTTTTTATGAGCTGTCTGGGAGAAATGTGTTCCTAACTTGGGCCTTACAAACAAAATGGCATCTCTACTGTTCACATATTGCATTAAAGCCCCTCACCATATACCCCCATGACACCTTGCACCACCACCCAGTGCCCGCTCTAGTTAACTACCCTATACTACGCCCAAAGCACCCACCCCTCATTTGTGTTCCACAATGGGACTGTTTGTGCTGTGTCTGCTTCTGTGTCACCTTACGCAAGCACCGCCGCATTCAATGATGTGTGCACCCCCAATGTCACCCACCATGTCACTCTCGACATGGCCACTTTACCTGCAAAAACCTGCACATCTGGTACATGCGTCCCCTTTGGCAGCATTGAACCTGGGCCTTTACAACACTGCACAGGATTTATAAAGCTCAAACTGAGCTGGAGAGAAAGGAGCAGAGTAAATAGGGGACTCTTTTCTGGTGGCCTCTGTGACGATCTATATAACAGTTCGTTTAGTTCAATAGGACATAGTGTAGCTAGCAGAACATAGAAAGGAGACATGTTTAGGAGCATGTGGCAAAGAGGGGGATGTACTCTAAATAAAGTGATAGGGTGCTCCACAATTTGCACAACCCTGTAGCTTCATGTTTCCTAAAACATTTTAAATCATTGCCATTTAATGGGAGTTGCTGTGGCCTACCTTTGTTTCCCCTATACTTTGATCCTGGTCTTGAATTCACCCTATGTCATGTCCTGCTTGAATTGAAAAATGTGGGCATTGTACTCCTTGGATAACAATGTAACTGTTGATTTTATTTGGTCCATGTAGATCATCGCTTGAGCCAGCAGCTTAACTTTGTCATGTCCTTCCCCTTATTACTTGTGAAGCATTTGGTTGCTTCTTGAAGCCAGGTCTGCATGTTGTAAACACAATAGTGATGTGTTAATAATAATAATAACAATAATAATTATTATTGATAATAATTGTATTTATTATTACTTAATATGAATATTGTAATAATTCCTACAAAACATGTGTTTTCTTTACAAGCATGACATCACACTGCTCATAATTCATTGGCTAACATTGTTTTACATCCATGCTACGTTTTTGTTGTATCAAACCTACTGAGATTTTCACTTCTTCGCATTTATTAAGATTACATTTGTGTGGTCTGGTCTGTGATGGAATTCTTATTTTGTTGTCCCCTTAAGAATTTTCTGGCACGATTGACTTGAATAGCTACTGGATACATATGTTGAGCCACTTTGATTCACCTTTCTGCAGCTACTTTTCTGAATTTTTGCTGAGTGAGGCATCTATTGCTTTGTAGCCTTTTCTCCTTGTGCATAGGTCTGAAAGGATGATGAGCAATTATAGTGGTGACATAGTGCATTTTGAAGTTGTGATTGTAGCTGGGAAGGCAGGTGAATCTGAATGTAGGTTTGGGTTCACTTTGACCTTTAAAGAGGCAGTGCAAGTCTGGTGTCCATGGCTAATGTATTGAAAGTATTTCTGCTACAAGCGACTTAATGTATTGATCATCAATGCAGTCTAGCACTTTTTTTAGCTTTGAGATGCATGTTTCTTCTGTTCTGCCTTCCTTCACATCTGCACTGTGGTAGTAAAACCCGCTCTTTTTTGTACCTCTTGATATTTGGTACAATCACTTCCAAATGTTGTATGTCTCAGAGGCTCTACACCCATCTCTGTCTTGTGAACCCCCAGAAATGTGAAGATTTGAGGTGATCAATGGGATAGGAATGTGTGCCAGAAGGTGGGATTTTGAGCTATTATCATTGTCATGTCCTTCAGATTTTCCAGTGTGTTATCATTAAACATGGGTGTTAACTAGCCTTAGGCGATTTATTTTTTTGAATGTGTTTTGGATATGGGGTTGCAGTGTACTGTGGCTAAATGTTAGGAATGCACTGCTAAGGCAAATACTCAAAATGTTCACACATAAACATATTTTGGGAGTTTCTATGGCATGGGTGAGACCACATGCGGTGCCATGCTCAGGGGCAATGGCAGGTCCGCATTCTAATTTACGTCCAAGTACCAAATTGTTATGAACCTTTTGGTACTCTAATCATGGTAGGCGAGAAGAAATATGGGGGTCTGGGCTCCCTCACATTATGAACTAGTATAAGTGAGTACTGTATTTGGGTCTGAGCTACCCAGCTTTATGTAATATGGCAACTGATTGTACCCCTGATATTTGATATGCCAAATTAACCAAACCTAACATTGCATCTCAATAACCTTGCTAAATGCACAGTATTTATGTCACTATGCAAGAGCACACCCTTATCGTACTGGTCACCATGGAGACACATTTCTGTTAACAGGTTGCTTGTAACCCTCTTGATAACATTTCTATGAATTATAAAATCTTATGCAAACAAAGAAAAAAACAGGAAAAGTTTGAGAAGTTACTAAAAATATATTTTGCTGTGATCTCTTGCAAGAAGATCCCATGATCGATATTTAGCACATATGTGAATACATCGAAATCGATCACTCAATATGAGTTCTTACAGCCAAAGAATTTTAGCAAAAATCTCTGTGAAAAGAATAATGGGGATGAATGAACATAGAACCCTGATAAGTTATTTTGGCTATTGAATGCCTGGATCCGAGCAACTAGTTTACCAACAAATTGTCAATTATGTGTTGCCGTATGACAGGCCACTAGAACATTTTCAGGATATCGCAAATCTTTGTTTAGCTAAAACCATCATAAATTGTGCTATCCTGTTCCATGTTTGGTGTTTCTTCTACCCTTGGATGAACCCACATAGACAGACTGTCGCAATGTGCATGCTGCCTAGTAAAGTATTAAGACGCTGCATCACCCCCTCCCAATATGTGATATTAACCAGACACTATCAAATCATGGGCCAGATGACCGCAGAACCCATTAATCTCCAATTAGCACCATACATGATACGGTGAAGGCAAGCCCCCCCCCCCAGACACCCCAGGTCAGAAACAAACAGGGTAATTCATAGAATTTCGCAGAAAAGTGTCGCAAGCAGCTGGCGCAGAGTGTCCGCGTGCAATTGTCTGCGCCAGGCACGTGCGCTAAAACCGAATTCCGCGCACAGCGTATTCATGGATTTCAGGCTCCCAAACCAGCCGTGGCGCAGAGTATCGCAGCAACCCTCCAGCAGCGCCAGTAACGCCCCCAAGAACGCCCTCGCGCAAGGAAAAGCCATCAAAATCGCAAAATCATCGCAAAGGGCTGCGCTAACCCTGGACCAGTTCACAGGGCTGCCAAACAAGGAACGCAAAGCGGGTAACGTGCATATCAGGGGTACGCATGAAGTTATACACGCGATTAGCCAGGGTACGTGTATTACAGTGGTACGCGGGAAGTTTAACACGCGATTGGCCAGGGTACGTGTTTCACAGGGGTACGCCTGAAGTTTCACACGCGATTAGCCAGGGCACGTGTATCACAGGGGTACGCGGGAATCATCACACGCGATTTGGCTGGGTACGTGTATTACAGGGGTACACGGGAAGTTTTACACGCGATTCGGCTGGGTACGTGTATCACAGGGGTGCATGGGAATTCTCACATGCGATTTGGCCAGGTACGTGTATTACAGGGGTGCGCGGGAATTATCACACGCGATTTGGCTGGGTACCTGTATTACAGGGGTGCGTGGGAAGTCACACACGCGATTTGGCTGGGTGGGTCCTCACAGGTGTTCCCTGTACACCCTCCACGGCCCCTGCAGGCAGCCCACAAAACAGGGGACTACCCTGCACACCTGCTCATGTCCCCCTGCACCCCCACCCCCCAGCAGTGCAGGAGCAGCCTCCACCAGGCCCCCACTCATGTCCCCTATCACCCCCACCCCCCCGCCACCAGGGGCAGCCTCCACCAGGCCCCCACTCATGTCTCCCACCACCCCCACCCCCCAGCAGTGCAGGGGCAGCCTCCACCAGGCCCCCACTCATGTCCCCTATCACCCCCACCCCCCAGCCACCAGGGGCAGCCTCCACCAGGCCCCCACTCATGTCTCCCACCACCCCCACCCCCCAGCCACCAGGGGCAGCCTCCACCAGGCCCCCACTCATGTCTCCCACCACCCCCACCCCCCAGCAGTGCAGGGGCAGCCTCCACCAGGCCCCCACTCATGTCCCCTATCACCCCCACCCCCCCGCCACCAGGGGCAGCCTCCACCAGGCCCCCACTCATGTCTCCCACCACCCCCACACCCCAGCAGTGCAGGGGCAGCCTCCACCAGGCCCCCACTCATGTCCCCTTTCACCCCCACCCCCCAGCCACCAGGGGCAGCCTCCACCAGGCCCCCACTCATGTCCCCTATCACCCCCACCCCCCCAACCACCAGGGGCAGCCTCCACCAGGCCCCCACTCATGTCCCCTATCACCCCCACCCCCCAGCCACCAGGGGCAGCCTCCACCAGGCCCCCACTCATGTCCCCTATCACCCCCACCCCCCCAACCACCAGGGGCAGCCTCCACCAGGCCCCCACTCATGTCCCCTATCACCCCCACCCCCCCGCCACCAGGGGCAGCCTCCACCAGGCCCCCACTCATGTCTCCCACCACCCCCACCCCCCAGCAGTGCAGGGGCAGCCTCCACCAGGCCCCCACTCATGTCCCCTATCACCCCCACCCCCCAGCCACCAGGGGCAGCCTCCACCAGGCCCCCACTCATGTCTCCCACCACCCCCACCCCCCAGCCACCAGGGGCAGCCTCCACCAGGCCCCCACCCATGTCTCCACCCACCCTCACCCCCCAGCCACCAGGGGCAGCCTCCACCAGGCCCCCACTCATGTCTCCCACCACCCCCACCCCCCAGCAGTGCAGGGGCAGCCTCCACCAGGCCCCCACTCATGTCCCCTATCACCCCCACCCCCCAGCCACCAGGGGCAGCCTCCACCAGGCCCCCACTCATGTCCCCTATCACCCCCACCCCCCGCCACCAGGGGCAGCCTCCACCAGGCCCCCACTCATGTCTCCCACCACCCCCACCCCCCAGCAGTGCAGGGGCAGCCTCCACCAGGCCCCCACTCATGTCTCCCACCACACCCACCCCCCAGCAGTGCAGGGGCAGCCTCCACCAGGCCCCCACTCATGTCCCCTATCACCCCCACCTCCCAGCAGTGCAGGGGCACACTCCACCAGGCCCCCACTCATGTCCCCTATCACCCCCACTCCCCAGCCACCAGGGGCAGCCTCCACCAGGCCCCCACTCATGTCTCCCACCACCCCCACCCCCCAGCAGTGCAGGGGCAGCCTCCACCAGGCCCCCACTGATGTCCCCTATCACCCCCACCCCCCAGCCACCAGGGGCAGCCTCCACCAGGCCCCCACTCATGTCTCTCACCACCCCCACCCCCCAGCAGTGCAGGGGCAGCCTCCACCAGGCCCCCACTCATGTCTCCCACCACCCCCACCCCCCAGCAGTGCAGGGGCAGCCTCCACCAGGCCCCCACTCATGTCCCCTATCACCCCCACCCCCCAGCCACCAGGGGCACCCTCCACCAGGCCCCCACTCATTCCCCCTATCACCCCCACCCCCCCACCACCAGGGGCCGCCTCCACCAGGCCCCCACCCATGTCTCCCACCACCCTCACCCCCCCCAGCCACCAGGGGCAGCCTCCACCTGGCCCCCACTCATGTCTCCCACCACCCCCACCCCCCAGCAGTGCAGGGGCAGCCTCCACCAGGCCCCCACTCATGTCTCCCACCACCCCACCCCCCAGCAGTGCAGGGGCAGCCTCCACCAGGCCCCCACTCATGTCCCCTATCACCCCCACCCCCCAGCCACCAGGGGCAGCCTCCACCAGGCCCCCACTCATGTCTCCCACCACCCCCACCCCCCAGCAGTGCAGGGGCAGCCTCCACCAGGCCCCCACTCATGTCTCCTATCACCCCCAACCCCCAGCCACCAGGGGCAGCCTCCACCAGGCCCCCACCCATGTCTCCCACCACCCTCACCCCCCAGCTACCAGGGGCAGCCTCCACCAGGACCCCACTCATGTCTCCCACCACCCCCACCCCCCAGCAGTGCAGGGGCAGCCTCCACCAGGCCCCCACTCATGTCTCCCACCACCCCCACCCCCCAGCAGTGCAGGGGCAGCCTCCACCAGGCCCCCACTCATGTCCCCTATCACCCCCACCCCCCAGCCACCAGGGGCAGCCTCCACCAGGCCCCCACCCATGTCTCCCACCACCCTCACCCCCCAGCCACCAGGGGCAGCCTCCACCAGGCCCCCACTCATGTCTCCCACCACCCCCACCCCCCAGCAGTGCAGGGGCATCCTCCACCAGGCCCCCACTCATGTCCCCTATCACCCCCACCCCCCAGCCACCAGGGGCAGCCTCCACCAGGCCCCCACTCATGTCTCCCACCACCCCCAGCCCCCAGCAGTGCAGGGGCAGCCTCCACCAGGCCCCCACTCATGTCCCCTATCACCCCCACCCCCCAGGCACCAGGGGCAGCCTCCACCAGGCCCCCACTCATGTCTCCCACCACCCCCACCCCCCAGCAGTGCAGGGGCAGCCTCCACCAGGCCCCCACTCATGTCTCCCACCACCCCCACCCCCCAGCAGTGCAGGGGCAGCCTCCACCAAGCCCCCACTCATGTCCCCTATCACCCCCACCCCCCAGCCACCAGGGGCAGCCTCCACCAGGCCCCCACTCATGTCTCCCACCACCCCCACCCCCAGCAGTGCAGGGGCAGCCTCCACCAGGCCCCCACTCATGTCCACTATCACCCCCACCCCCCAGCCACCAGGGGCAGCCTCCACCAGGCCCCCACCCATGTCTCCCACCACCCTCACCCCCCAGCCACCAGGGGCAGCCTCCACCAGGCCCCCACTCATGTCTCCCACCACCCCCACCCCCCAGCAGTGCAGGGGCAGCCTCCACCAGGCCCCCACTCATGTCTCCCACCACCCCCACCCCCCGGCAGTGCAGGGGCAGCCTTCACCAGGCCCCCACTCATGTCTCCCACCACCCCCACCCCCCAGCAGTGCAGGGGCAGCCTCCACCAGGCCTCCACTCATGTCCCCTATCACCTCCACCCCCCAGCCACCTGGGGCAGCCTCCACCAGGCCCCCACTCATGTCTCCCACCACCCCCACCCCCCAGCAGTGCAGGGGCAGCCTCCACCAGGCCCCCACTCATGTCCCCTATCACCCCCACCCCCCAGCCACCAGGGGCAGCCTCCACCAGGCCCCCACCCATGTCTCCCACCACCCTCACCACCCAGCCACCAGGGGCAGCCTCCACCAGGCCCCCACTCATGTCTCCCACCACCCCCACCCCCCAGCAGTGCAGGGGCAGCCTCCACCAGGCCCCCACTCATGTCTCCCACCACCCCCACCCCCCAGCAGTGCAGGGGCAGCCTCCACCAGGCCCCCACTCATGTCCCCTATCACCCCCACCCCCCAGCCACCAGGGGCAGCCTCCACCAGGCCCCCACCCATGTCTCCCACCACCCTCACCCCCCAGCCACCAGGGGCAGCCTCCACCAGGCCCCCACTCATGTCTCCCACCACCCCCACCCCCCAGCAGTGCAGGGGCAGCCTCCACCAGGCCCCCACTCATGTCCCCTATCACCCCCACCCCCCAGCCACCAGGGGCAGCCTCCACCAGGCCCCCACTCATGTCTCCCACCACCCCCACCCCCCAGCAGTGCAGGGGCAGCCTCCACCAGGCCCCCACTCATGTCCCCTATCACCCCCAGCCACCAGGGGCAGCCTCCACCAGTCCCCCACTCATGTCCCCTATCACCCCCACCCCCCAGCCACCAGGGGCAGCCTCCACCAGGCCCCCACTCATGTCCCCTATAACCCCCCACCCCCCCGCCACCAGGGGCAGCCTCCACCAGGCCCCCACTCATGTCTCCCACCACCCCCACCCCCCAGCCACCAGGGGGAGCCTCCACCAGTCCCCCACTCATGTCCCCTATCACCCCCACCCCCCCGCCACCAGGGGCAGCCTCCACCAGGCCCCCACTCATGTCTCCCACCACCCCCACCCCCCAGCAGTGCAGGGGCAGCCTCCACCAGGCCCCCACTCATGTCCCCTATCACCCACACCCCCCAGCCACCAGGGGCAGCCTCCACCAGGCCCCCACCCATGTCTCCCACCACCCTCACCCCCTAGCCACCAGGGGCAGCCTCCACCAGGCCCCCACTCATGTCTCCCACCACCCCCACCCCCCAGCAGTGCAGGGGCAGCCTCCACCAGGCCCCCACTCATGTCCCCTATCACCCCCACCCCCAGCCACCAGGGGCAGCCTCCACCAGGCCCCCACTCATGTCTCCCACCACCCCCACCCCCCAGCAGTGCAGGGGCAGCCTCCACCAGGCCCCCACTCATGTCCCCTATCACCCCCACCCCCCAGACACCAGGGGCAGCCTCCACCAGGCCCCCACTCATGTCCCCTATCACCCCCACCCCCCAGCCACCAGGGGCAGCCTCCACCAGGCCCCCACTCATGTCTCCCACCACCCCCACCCCCCAGCAGTGCAGGGGCAGCCTCCACCAGGCCCCCACTCATGTCCCCTATCACCCCCACCCACCAGCCACCAGGGGCAGCCTCCACCAGGCCCCCACTCATGTCTCCCACCACCCCCACCCCCCAGCCACCAGGGGCAGCCTCCACCAGGCCCCCACCCATGTCTCCACCCACCCTCACCCCCCAGCCACCAGGGGCAGCCTCCACCAGGCCCCCACTCATGTCTCCCACCACCCACACCCCCCAGCAGTGCAGGGGCAGCCTCCACCAGGCCCCCACTCATGTCCCCTATCACCCCCACCCCCCAGCCACCAGGGGCAGCCTCCACCAGGCCCCCACTCATGTCCCCTATCACCCCCACCCCCCCGCCACCAGGGGCAGCCTCCACCAGGCCCCCACTCATGTCTCCCACCACCCCCACCCCCCAGCAGTGCAGGGGCAGCCTCCACCAGGCCCCCACTCATGTCTCCCACCACCCCCACCCCCCAGCAGTGCAGGGGCAGCCTCCACCAGGCCCCCACTCATGTCCCCTATCACCCCCACCCCCCAGCAGTGCAGGGGCACACTCCACCAGGCCCCCACTCATGTCTCCCCCCACCCCCACCCCCCAGCAGTGCAGGGGCAGACTCCACCAGGCCCCCACTGATGTCCCCTATCACCCCCACCCCCCAGCCACCAGGGGCAGCCTCCACCAGGCCCCCACTCATGTCTCTCACCACCCCCACCCCCCAGCAGTGCAGGGGCAGCCTCCACCATGCCCCCACTCATGTCTCCCACCACCCCCACCCCCCAGCAGTGCAGGGGCAGCCTCCACCAGGCCCCCACTCATGTCTCCCACCACCCCACCCCCCAGCAGTGCAGGGGCAGCCTCCACCAGGCCCCCACTCATGTCCCCTATCACCCCCACCCCCCAGCCACCAGGGGCAGCCTCCACCAGGCCCCCACTCATGTCTCCCACCACCCCCACCCCCCAGCAGTGCAGGGGCAGCCTCCACCAGGCCCCCACTCATGTCTCCTATCACCCCCAACCCCCAGCCACCAGGGGCAGCCTCCACCAGGCCCCCACCCATGTCTCCCACCACCCTCACCCCACAGCTACCAGGGGCAGCCTCCACCAGGACCCCACTCATGTCTCCCACCACCCCCACCCCCCAGCCACCAGGGGCACCCTCCACCAGGCCCCCACTCATTCCCCCTATCACCCCCACCCCCCCACCACCAGGGGCAGCCTCCACCAGGCCCCCACCCATGTCTCCCACCACCCTCACCCCCCCCAGCCACCAGGGGCAGCCTCCACCTGGCCCCCACTCATGTCTCCCACCACCCCCACCCCCCAGCAGTGCAGGGGCAGCCTCCACCAGGCCCCCACTCATGTCATCCCACCACCCCACCCCCCAGCAGTGCAGGGGCAGCCTCCACCAGGCCCCCACTCATGTCCCCTATCACCCCCACCCCCCAGCCACCAGGGGCAGCCTCCACCAGGCCCCCACTCATGTCTCCCACCACCCCCACCCCCCAGCAGTGCAGGGGCAGCCTCCACCAGGCCCCCACTCATGTCTCCTATCACCCCCAACCCCCAGCCACCAGGGGCAGCCTCCACCAGGCCCCCACCCATGTCTCCCACCACCCTCAAACCACAGCTACCAGGGGCAGCCTCCACCAGGACCCCACTCATGTCTCCCACCACCCCCACCCCCCAGCAGTGCAGGGGCAGCCTCCACCAGGCCCCCACTCATGTCTCCCACCACCCCCACCCCCCAGCAGTGCAGGGGCAGCCTCCACCAGGCCCCCACTCATGTCCCCTATCACCCCCACCCCCCAGCCACCAGGGGCAGCCTCAACCAGGCCCCCACCCATGTCTCCCACCACCCTCACCCCCAGCCACCAGGGGCAGCCTCCACCAGGCCCCCACTCATGTCTCCCACCACCCCCACCCCTCAGGAGTGCAGGGGCATCCTCCACCAGGCCCCCACTCATGTCCCCTATCACCCCCACCCCCCAGCCACCAGGGGCAGCCTCCACCAGGCACCCACTCATGTCTCCCACCACCCCCACCCCCCAGCAGTGCAGGGGCAGCCTCCACCAGGCCCCCACTCATGTCCCCTATCACCCCCACCCCCCAGCCACCAGGGGCAGCCTCCACCAGGCCCCCACCCATGTCTCCCACCACCCTCACCCCCCAGCCACCAGGGGCAGCCTCCACCAGGCCCCCACTCATGTCTCCCACCACCCCCACCCCCCAGCAGTGCAGGGGCAGCCTCCACCAGGCCCCCACTCATGTCTCCCACCACCCCCACCCCCCGGCAGTGCAGGGGCAGCCTTCACCAGGCCCCCACTCATGTCTCCCACCACCCCCACCCCCCAGCAGTGCAGGGGCAGCCTCCACCAGGCCCCCACTCATGTCCCCTATCACCCCCACCCCCCCAGCCACCAGGGGCAGCCTCCACCAGGCCCCCACCCATGTCTCCCACCACCCTCACCACCCAGCCACCAAGGGCAGCCTCCACCAGGCCCCCACTCATGTCTCCCACCACCCTCACCCCCCAGCAGTGCAGGGGCAGCCTCCACCAGGCCCCCACTCATGTCTCCCACCACCCCCACCCCCCAGCAGTGCAGGGGAAGCCTCCACCAGGCCCCCACTCATGTCCCCTATCACCCCCACCCCCCAGCCACCAGGGGCAGCCTCCACCAGGCCCCCACCCATGTCTCCCACCACCCTCACCCCCCAGCCACCAGGGGCAGCCTCCACCAGGCCCCCACTCATGTCCCCTATCACACCCACCCCCCCGCCACCAGGGGCAGCCTCCACCAGGCCCCCACTCATGTCTCCCACCACCCCCACCCCCCAGCCACCAGGGGGAGCCTCCACCAGGCCCCCACTCATGTCCCCTATCACCCCCAACCCGCCCGCCACCAGGGATAGCCTCCACCAGGCCCCCACTCATGTCGACCCCAGCAGTGCAGGGGCAGCCTCCACCAGGCCCCCACTCATGTCCCCTATCACCCCCACCCCCCAGCCACCAGGGGCAGCCTCCACCAGGCCCCCACCCATGTCTCCCACCACCCTCACCCCCCAGCCACCAGGGGCAGCCTCCACCAGGCCCCCACTCATGTCTCCCACCACCCCCACCCCCCAGCAGTGCAGGGGCAGCCTCCACCAGGCCCCCACTCATGTCCCCTATCACCCCCACCCCCCAGCCACCAGGGGCAGCCTCCACCAGGCCCCCACTCATGTCTCCCACCACCCCCACCCCCCAGCAGTGCAGGGGCAGCCTCCACCAGGCCCCCACTCATGTCCCCTATCACCCCCACCCCCCAGCCACCAGGGGCAGCCTCCACCAGGCCCCCACTCATGTCCCCTATCACCCCCACCCCCCAGCCACCAGGGGCAGCCTCCACCAGGCCCCCACTCATGTCTCCCACCACCCCCACCCCCCAGCAGTGCAGGGGCAGCCTCCACCAGGCCCCCACTCATGTCCCCTATCACCCCCACCCCCCAGCCACCAGGGGCAGCCTCCACCAGGCCCCCACTCATGTCTCCCACCACCCCCACCCCCCAGCCACCAGGGGCAGCCTCCACAAGGCCCCCACCCATGTCTCCACCCACCCTCACCCCCCAGCCACCAGGGGCAGCCTCCACCAGGCCCCCACTCATGTCTCCCACCACCCCCACCCCCCAGCAGTGCAGGGGCAGCCTCCACCAGGCCCCCACTCATGTCCCCTATCACCCCCACCCCCCAGCCACCAGGGGCAGCCTCCACCAGGCCCCCACTCATGTCCCCTATCACCCCCACCCCCCCGCCACCAGGGGCAGCCTCCACCAGGCCCCCACTCATGTCTCCCACCACCCCCACCCCCCAGCAGTGCAGGGGCAGCCTCCACCAGGCCCCCACTCATGTCTCCCACCACCCCCACCCCCCAGCAGTGCAGGGGCAGCCTCCACCAGGCCCCCACTCATGTCCCCTATCACCCCCACCCCCCAGCAGTGCAGGGGCACACTCCACCAGGCCCCCACTCATGTCTCCCACCACCCCCACCCCCCAGCAGTGCAGGGGCAGCCTCCACCAGGCCCCCACTGATGTCCCCTATCACCCCCACCCCCCAGCCACCAGGGGCAGCCTCCAATAGGCCCCCACTCATGTCTCTCACCACCCCCACCCCCCAGCAGTGCAGGGGCAGCCTCCACCAGGCCCCCACTCATGTCTCCCACCACCCCCACCCCCCAGCAGTGCAGGGGCCACCTCCACCAGGCCCCCACTCATGTCCCCTATTACCCCCACCCCCCAGCCACCAGGGGCACCCTCCACCAGGCCCCCACTCATTCCCCCTATCACCCCCACCCCCCCCACCACCAGGGGCAGCCTCCACCAGGCCCCCACCCATGTCTCCCACCACCCTCACCCCCCCAGCCACCAGGGGCAGCCTCCACCTGGCCCCCACTCATGTCTCCCACCACCCCCACCCCCCAGCAGTGCAGGGGCAGCCTCCACCAGGCCCCCACTCATGTCTCCCACCACCCCACCCCCCAGCAGTGCAGGGGCAGCCTCCACCAGGCCCCCACTCATGTCCCCTATCACCCCCACCCCCAGCCACCAGGGGCAGCCTCCACCAGGCCCCCACTCATGTCTCCCACCACCCCCACCCCCCAGCAGTGCAGGGGCAGCCTCCACCAGGCCCCCACTCATGTCTCCTATCACCCCCAACACCCAGCCACCAGGGGCAGCCTCCACCAGGCCCCACCCATGTCTCCCACCACCCTCACCCCACAGCTACCAGGGGCAGCCTCCACCAGGACCCCACTCATGTCTCCCACCACCCCCACCCCCCAGCAGTGCAGGGGCAGCCTCCACAAGGCCCCCATTCATGTCTCCCACCACCCCCACCCCCCAGCAGTGCAGGGGCAGCCTCCACCAGGCCCCCACTCATGTCCCCTATCACCCCCACCCCCCAGCCACCAGGGGCAGCCTCCACCAGGCCCCCACCCATGTCTCCCACCACCCTCACCCCCCAGCCACCAGGGGCAGCCTCCACCAGGCCCCCACTCATGTCTCCCACCACCCCCACCCCCCAGCAGTGCAGGGGCATCCTCCACCAGGCCCCCACTCATGTCCCCTATCACCCCCACCCCCCAGCCACCAGGGGCAGCCTCCACCAGGCCCCCACTCATGTCTCCCACCACCCCCAGCCCCCAGCAGTGCAGGGGCAGCCTCCACCAGGCCCCCACTCATGTCCCCTATCACCCCCACCCCCCAGCCACCAGGGGCAGCCTCCACCAGGCCCCCACTCATGTCTCCCACCACCCCCACCCCCCAGCAGTGCAGGGGCAGCCTCCACCAGGCCCCCACTCATGTCTCCCACCACCCCCACCCCCCAGCAGTGCAGGGGCAGCCTCCACCAAGCCCCCACTCATGTCCCCTATCACCCCCACCCCCCAGCCACCAGGGGCAGCCTCCACCAGGCCCCCACTCATGTCTCCCACCACCCCCACCCCCCAGCAGTGCAGGGGCAGCCTCCACCAGGCCCCCACTCATGTCCCCTATCACCCCCACCCCCCAGCCACCAGGGGCAGCCTCCACCAGGCCCCCACTCATGTCTCCCACCACCCCCACCCCCCAGCAGTGCAGGGGCAGCCTCCACCAGGCCCCCACTCATGTCTCCCACCACCCCCACCCCCCGGCAGTGCAGGGGCAGCCTTCACCAGGCCCCCACTCATGTCTCCCACCACCCCCACCCCCCAGCAGTGCAGGGGCAGCCTCCACCAGGCCCCCACTCATGTCCCCTATCACCCCCACCCCCCAGCCACCTGGGGCAGCCTCCACCAGGCCCCCACTCATGTCTCCCACCACCCCCACCCCCCAGCAGTGCAGGGGCAGCCTCCACCAGGCCCCCACTCATGTCTCCCACCACCCCCACCCCCCCAGCAGTGCAGGGGCAGCCTCCACCAGGCCCCCACTCATGTCCCCTATCACCCCCACCCCCCAGCCACCAGGGGCAGCCTCCACCAGGCCCCCACCCATGTCTCCCACCACCCTCACCCCCCAGCCACCAGGGGCAGCCTCCACCAGGCCCCCACTCATGTCTCCCACCACCCCCACCCCCCAGCAGTGCAGGGGCAGCCTCCACCAGGCCCCCACTCATGTCCCCTATCACCCCCACCCCCCAGCCACCAGGGGCAGCCTCCACCAGGCCCCCACTCATGTCTCCCACCACCCCCACCCCCCAGCAGTGCAGGGGCAGCCTCCACCAGGCCCCCACTCATGTCCCCTATCACCCCCACCCCCCAGCCATCAGGGGCAGCCTCCACCAGTCCCCCACTCATGTCCCCTATCACCCCCACCCCCCAGCCACCAGGGGCAGCCTCCACCAGGCCCCCACTCATGTCCCCTATCACCCCCTCCCCCCCGCCACCAGGGGCAGCCTCCACCAGGCCCCCACTCATGTCTCCCACCACCCCCACCCCCCAGCCACCAGGGGGAGCCTCCACCAGGCCCCCACTCATGTCCCCTATCACCCCCACCCCCCCGCCACCAGGGGCAGCCTCCACCAGGCCCCCACTCATGTCTCCCACCACCCCCACCCCCCAGCAGTGCAGGGGCAGCCTCCACCAGGCCCCCACTCATGTCCCCTATCACCCCCACCCCCCAGCCACCAGGGGCAGCCTCCACCAGGCCCCCACCCATGTCTCCCACCACCCTCACCCCCCAGCCACCAGGGGCAGCCTCCACCAGGCCCCCACTCATGTCTCCCACCACCCCCACCCCCCAGCAGTGCAGGGGCAGCCTCCACCAGGCCCCCACTCATGTCCCCTATCACCCCCACCCCCCAGCCACCAGGGGCAGCCTCCACCAGGCCCCCACTCATGTCTCCCACCACCCCCACCCCCCAGCAGTGCAGGGGCAGCCTCCACCAGGCCCCCACTCATGTCCCCTATCACCCCCACCCCCCAGCCACCAGGGGCAGCCTCCACCAGGCCCCCACTCATGTCCCCTATCACCCCCACCCCCCAGCAGTGCAGGGGCAGCCTCCACCAGGCCCCCACTCATGTCCCCTATCACCCCCACCCCCCAGCCACCAGGGGCAGCCTCCACCAGGCCCCCACTCATGTCTCCCACCACCCCCACCCCCCAGCCACCAGGGGCACCCTCCACCAGGCCCCCACTCATGTCCCCTATCACCCCCACCCCCCAGCAGTGCAGGGGCAGCCTCAACCAGGCCCACACTCATGTCCCCCTGCCCACAGGCCCTGACAATCCTCAAGCATGTGCCTCATGGCCAGCCACCACAGCCCAAAGACACAACCAAGTATTACATGTGCCCATGATACTACTCCAATGGAAACAATGTAAATCAACACATGTGTCTCACACACACACAATGGTTGCAAGTGAACCTGAAAACCCATATCATGACATGCATGAAAACAATGAGATGAAACCACACATTGAAGAATGAAAAAATCAAAATAATGTATTAAAAACAACAGCAATGGCTATCAAAATCAACCAAAATACACAAGTCAAATAATTAAAAAATTAAGCAGGCTCTCTCTTCTCAAAATGAAACAATAAAAGACAATACGAAAAAATATCTTCCAAAGTTCAAGTCCATGAAAAGTAAATGAAGGTAAAAAAGAAATAGAAAACCATTGCTCCATGGCAAAAAATATTCATACTTAAAAAAATATCCAAATCCAAAGTCCAACTATGTACAAAGTATTCAGGGTCCATCATCCCAAGAGAATAAATGAAACCTACCAAAAAACCTATCTAAAATGGAACTATATACAAAAGGTGGAGCAGTGTCCGTCGACTCCAAAGAAAAATAAACTGCAAAGGAAACCTATCACTAAATAACTATATACAATGGCGGCGGGCCAGTCCAGCGGCTCACTTAGTGGTGTTCCGGGCCAGGGCATCATCGAACTCCTCGTCTATGTCCCGGAGGCGGTCCGGTTCCATGGCCCCGAGTGTCCGCAGGGACGCCGACATGTTCACCTCCAACTCACTGCGGATTGCCTCGAGGCACTCGGCCCGCCTCAGGGCCCTCCGCATGGAGTTCTCCGCCCTGACCATCGTGAGCCGCGCCTCTTCTGCCTACCGCCACTCCGCATCTATGGCGTGGCCCAACCGCTGCCACACGGAAGACACTTCCCGTCCAGGGTCCTCCTGCCCTCCGGCCGATGCCTGCCCCTCCGATGTTGAAGGCCCCGAGCTATTGTGGCTCCCACCTACAGCCTCCTGCTGCTGCAGCTGCTGCTGTCCATGTGCCCTGTCCGATGGTGCCTGCACATCCTCCTCCAGCTGGGGTGCAGTCGTTGACGTGGCCACCCCTGCTAGACGTCCGACTCCCGACTGTGGCAGGGATCTGTTGTCCACCAGCCTGGCCGCACGGTCGGAGGCAGCTCCACAGGGCACCCAGGTGACACATGGGTGGGAAGATGGCATGGAGGACGACTGGGGCATAGGGGGTTCTGTGGAGAAGGGGGTCGGAACAAGGTCCAGGAAACGGAGGAATCCAGCCCTGGTGAGCTGTCCCAGTGGGTCAACGCGGTCAACGAGCCATGCGAGAAGGCGTGCAGAATCATCATGAAAAGACTGCAGGTCAGCTCGCATGGCCCGTTGACGCAACGCCACCCCACCCTGGACAGGCTCAACCTGGTGCAGGATAGCCACATCAGCAGGGAGAGGAAGGCCAGGTGTTGTACGCCAATCCTCTCCCTGAGAACGGGTCTGGAGGTAGGCATCCCCGCTGGTGCAAGATGATGCAGTGACAGGAGCAGGGACAGGATTGCACACAGGCACCTCCGCTGCGGCCTGTGCTGCCTCCTGTCCCTGATCCTGCACTGCACCACTAGCACCAGTGGAATCCCCACCTCCAGACCCCGCCACTGTCGCTTGCACGGCCTCCTCCTCCACCAAACCCCCCACCAACCTGGATGACTCCGTGCCATCTTCCCCCGTTGGGCCCTGTGGGGTCCCAGCTGCCCCTTCTGCTGCCGAGGAGTCCAACTCCAACCTCCCCTCGGCAGCTGCGGCCTGGGGCCTGGGACGCGGCCCCGGACTCCTCACTCCCCAACGAGATCACAACCTGGGAGGGGATCCGGGCCTTGCGTCTCCGGCTGGTGGTGCGACCCCTGCCGCTGTGCTCCACAGCACCTTCTCCGCCCTCTTCATCAGTTGACGCTGCAGACAGGGAGAAAGAAAACACAGGCATCAGGGCACTGTAAAATGGACTCATACACACATGACAGTTATACATGAGTGGCATTGGTAAACCTCACAAATGCCATCACAATCCCCAACACACATGTCATTTCTACTTGCACACATGAGCCATACCACAGCCATAATGCAACAGCCAGCACCATCCATTCACATACAACAGCATGAGCAGCCAAAGGTCATCCACACATCACATGCAACATAGGGAGTACACTACACATGCACACACAACACCAAACTTGCATGCATGTGTACACCTCTGCCAACTGTCGCAGTGTCTCGATCGACATCCATGTCACACCTGACAATCATTCCTCCACATCCTGTGCCATGCAAGCCCACACACACAAGTACCATCCATGTGTCACACATGAGACCCCTCGCATGTGTCACCCTCACGGCCCTGTACACCCCCCCTACTTGTCCACATAAAAATACATGTTCAACCTGCACACTCCTGGCACACCACCACACGCACAGCTTACAATCAGTATGCATGTACACTTACCGCTCGACTCCAGACGGGTCTGCTTCTCAAGGACCTGGATGTGGAGCGCTGGGGATATGCGTTCCAGGACCCTCATCTGATCCTCTGACAAGTGGCCCCGGCGCCCCTTAGCATCCGCTGCCATCAGGAGGCGCCGGGCCTTGTTGAGGGTCCTGGACCTGAAGTCCTCCCAGCGCTTCCTGACACGTTCGTAGTCACGGACTGCCACCTCCTCCGCGTTGATGGCAGTCACAATGTCCATCCAGATCCGAGTCCGTCCTTCCTTGTCGGCGCGCAACCTTCCGAAGAGGGCATCATACTGCCCCAGGACATGCTCCACCAGGACACCAACTTCGGTGGCAGTGAAGCTGGTGCCCCTCTGCCTCCTTGGCCGGGGGTTGCCACTGGTGCCAGATGTTGCAGTGCCCGACATGGCAACCCCAGAGGCAGGAGTGGGTGGGCAACTGGGTCCTGGGGCTGGGCTGTGGGGCGATGGAAAAGCAGTCGGGAGTCTTTGGTTCCAGCAGGGGTGGTCACAGCAACAGCACCCCTGGCTGATGTGCAGGCAGCAAATGGCAGGGCACGTGGGCAGTAGGCAGTCAGGCAGCAGCAGATGGCAGGTGGGAGCGTGCTCAGGGCTCTGGGGGGCAGTAATTTGGCCTTCTGGGCAGGAGCGTGGTCTTCCGTGTGTGAACGCGTGGCCAGCTTGATACGGAGTGATTTGGCACGTGAAAATCCAACACGTCTGCGTGTAATTCGAGGAAAGGCCCTTAGCGCGTAAACGCATCACCAGCGTATGCGCGTCTATGAAGTCATGTGCACGTTGAATTGGGCACACGTAGGAAAATGTTGCGTGTGAAAAAAATGAAAGACACGTCCGAGTGTCAAAGCGTGTAATTGGTGAAAATGGCCCTACACGCATAAGTGACAAAGCGTGTAATTGGTGGAAATGGCCATACACGCAGAAGTGACAAAGCGTGTAATTGGTGGGAATGGGCCTAGAGCGTACACGCGGCAGTGACAAAGCGTGTAATTGGTGAAAATGGACCTACACGCAGAAGTGACAAAGCGTGTAATTGGTGGGAATGGGCCTAAAGCGTACACGCGGCAGTGACAAAGCGTGTAATTGGTGAAAATGGACCTACACGCAGAAGTGACAAAGCGTGTAATCGGTGGGAATGGGCCTAGAGCATACACACGGCAGTGACAAAGCGTGTAATTGGTGAAAATGGACCTACACGCAGAAGTGACAAAGCGTGTAATTGGTGGAAATGGCCCTAGCGTGTACACGCCGCGTAAGTGACGCTGTACGTGTGGGCCTGCATAAAAGGTACGTGTAGAACACCATTTCCTTGTACGTGCTTTTCGTGGAGAGCGAGTGGGTGAATTCTGTACTTCTTGTCGTTTCACACGCGATTTACTTCACGGCGTTTCAAGTTTGTACTCCCTGTTACCTCTGACAGCTTTTTCTCTTTTTTCTCTTGTACTGGTTTACCTGGGCCTGTTCCCTCAAACAGTGTTCCCTTCTACTGTTGTCCTGTCTCCTCAGACAGCGTACATATCTTCTTTTGGCGGGGGTGTTGCCAACCAAATGCGCTCATTTTTCACGCTCTTTTACCTGGCAGACGGTGAGTCACGCACGTATCTAACATCTGTGCTTGCCCCGTGTGTAGCCTACCCCTTCAGAGGTCATTCTAGGCTGCGTGTGACACGCATACGTTCATTCTTGTGTTACTGGGTGCCACAGCGTAGTGCAGGTTTTTCTTTCTGCACACGTGGTCTAGGAGGGGTTGCATGCACGCCATCTCCCTTTTTTGGGCCTCCTGTGCGTTGCGTGACCCGTCATCTTTCCCCAGGGGTTACATTCAGCCTTGCTAGAGCACTAGGGTACAATTACCATCTGGTACCCAACCCCTTTGACCCCCAATTGCCCAGGACAATAGTTTACAGCCACTCCCATACGCATATTAACATCAGTGCCATGGCTGGGAGGCGAGGATTCCGTAAGGGTGGCAAAGGTGGAAGAGCCACAAGTGGTGGCCGTGGTGGATCCGGTAGGGGACGTGGTCATTACTTGCAGGGTCAGCCTGTCCCCCCATGTGTGGAGGACCAGTCAAGGGCACCCATAATCCCCCCCCCTCCCGTTGAGGCTGATGTGGCTGACACCATCCATGCTCAGCCCTTGTTGGACCAGCCCATTGTGGCACCAGACCTGGCTGACTCCATGGCTGACTTCCAGGTCAGCAGGCCTATGACACGTGCGCTGGTCCACGTTGATGTCATCATGCCACGTGGATCTGGGGCAGCAAGGTCATCTGCTGCCCCAAGTAGGCAGGGCGGAGAGGCTGCAGGGGCAGCTGCGACTCCATCCACCCCAGCTCTCACACACCCAGCCAGGACAGTGTCGGTCCTAGTCCATCCTGCTGACATTCCCCCTGACACCATTACACTTGAGCCAATGCCTGCACCAACTCCCATGCTGAGTGTGCAATCCCACACTCCTGATACAGAGCCCACCAGGGCTCCTGCCCCTAGTGTCCAGAGCGGCGCAGGACACTCAGGATCACCACCACCTTCCAAGCGGAAGATGAAGAGTGCTCGTCCGGCACAGGCTGATGCCCCAGACACGGCTACACAGTCCGGCCCGTCGAGGAAGCCCAGCTTCACGGATGACGAACTGAATGCACTTGTCGAGTATGTGTCCGGACATGATAACGAGATGGTCATTGTTGCAGGATCCAAGACCACACCTGCACAATGCCAGGCACACTGGCAGACTGTTGCGGACATCGTAAGTGCCCTTGGAACCGTGAGGTGCACAGCCAATGATTGCTATAAGCGCTGGAATGACCTAAAGCGCAGGGCAAAGAATAAGCTGGCCTCAAGTCATGCCGCAACTCTAGTGACTGGAGGTGGGTCTCCAGTAGTAGACATGGAACTCACTCCACATGAGTCAGTCGCTGGGACCTACGTCACGGAGGAACAGATCCAAGGCGTGGGAGATCTGCCTGATTACGAGGCATTGTCCGGTGAGTGCACATGCATGTGTGTGTCATCCATGTGCATGGTGTGTGTGTGAGGGCTTCTGTTTGTGTGCCAGGTGAGAGTGTGTGCGCCTGAGTCGTATGGGTCAGCCATGTGCTTCATGCAATACATCCTGCGCAGCTGCATTTGGCCATAGCAGTATCCCTTCTGCCAACAGTAGACATCTAGCCCAACAGCACGCCAGTTGCCCTTGAAGTGTCACCTTGCCACAACATTGTTGCTTATTTTTCTCTGTTCATTCAGGCAGATTGTTTGCATTCAACCACTTTTACTAGGCATTTTTCAGTCCTCTAGTCACATGTCTGGCATGGCTATGGTCAAGTGGAGTGACTTTGTTACCTGGATATCATTAGTTCACACATGTCCCTGTGCAATTGGACCATTTTGGACTGGCAGCTCCAGGTGAAAAATCAGACCTGTTTGAATTAGAAAAGCTATTACATGCGGGAACTGGACTGAATGAATAAGTGCTGCCCTCCTCTCCATCTTCACTCAATAGCAATGGTACGTGCCATCTGTGTGATGGCATGTGTGTTTCACCTGGCAATCACAGGCCAATGTGTGATGCCACTGCCAGGCAGCATGCAGAAAATGTGTTCATCTTCCATCTTTGTGTCATCAGTGTGTGCCATTTGCCTGCCCTTCATACGCAGTGAGGTGCATGCATGGGAGGGTTTTAGTCATGTGGGACATGTGTCAATCAAGTACTGGTTCTCTTGCTTCTCAGCCCTCATTGTGTGCCATGGTGCTAATGCCTGTTTCCATTTCTTTGTTTTTATGTCTTTGCAGGGGAAGACGCACCTGATACTGCTGGGGTTGTGGAGATGGTGCAGAGCCAGGAGAGGTCCGAGGGCCGACCAACCACCAGTGAGGGACGTGGTGTGCTGGTGGGTGAGAACCCACAAGTGCTGCAGGTCGTGCTCTCAAGGGGTGTCTCTGGCTGCACCTCCCCCGAGCTGTACTCAGCTGTTGATTCGGATGATGAGACCTACGTGCCGTCGCAGGTGAGTGTTCCAGGGAGGGATTCTGTTCTGTCCCACCCACCTGCACCAGGGTCAGAACCCTCAATGGGGATGTCAGTGTTGGCAGCTACGCCTTTGGTGGTTACGGATGCAGGGTCACACTCCGCGACATCTGATCCTGTTCCTGGGCCAGCAGATCAGAGGGGGAATGCAGTCCTGCAGCCTCAGGCAGTGCCGGCACAGCAAGGCGCAGTCCGCCTTGCCCCAGACAGGTGTGGTGCCCGCCGACGTGGTGGCCGTACGCCACCTGGCAATACCGCATGGGAGCAATCCATTTACGGTATGGCAACCCAACAGGCAGCATCATCCGAGATGATGGCTCAGGCCATGGATAGGGTGGCCACTTCCATTGTCCCCCCTGAAAGGCTGATGGAGCGACTAGAGCAGGCAACCGACTCCATCTGCCAGTCACACAGGGAGGACATGTTGGCGTCCAACAGGGACAGGCGGGCGGCACTGGCGACTCTGCAGGAGGCCATCTCCATAGAGTCCCAGGGCCACAGGGAAGCCCTGAGGCAGGAGCTCCATCACCTCAGGACGACTCTTGTTGAGCTTGAGGCTTCAACACACCAAAGGACAGAACAGCAGCTGGAGCGTCTCACCCGTACGCTCTCAGCTGAGATGCAGGCAATGAGGGCGGAGGTCCGGGCATCCCGTGCGTTGTTGCATGGGGACCTCCGCACACTCATCCTCCAGAACGAGACCTACCACACCCGCATGCTTGCAGCCATGGAGGAACAGACTAGGGCCTTGCGTGGGCTGCCTCCCATAGTGCAACCACCTCCGGATGCAGCTGCATAGGGTGATAATAGCGACAGCAGTGATACTCCCACAATAGGGTAGCCGTGTGGGCCATGAGCCCATGGAGGTGTTTTTTTTTTCCCCAGGATCCACACAGGTGGGTTTTGGTGTGCACCCTGTCCTCGGACCTCCTGGGTGGCCTCCCCAACCCCCCCGGGCCCAAAAATTGCCATTTTTAAAAAAAAATAAAATTTCCCCAATTTTTTTGGGACAATTTGTTGGCTTCCGTGGTTCCTGTGGGCATACGCTGCATTGTGGCTGGGCACATGCAGGCTTGTCATGTATTTGGTTCAGATGCCTGGGTTTGAGTCACACACACTCCTCCTGCTTCCCGTTTCCATGGGCTTGCAAAGGGTGTGCCCAAGTGACATTGACGTACATGGTGGCATTGGACTCCCACTACATGTGCGGGTAGTCTAGTCAATACTGTGTATACATTCCTAGTGCATATTGCTGTAGTGTTGTACACTGCATGTTGCATTGATGTGTAACTCATCATCTGTGTCTACCTCCCAATTTGCAGGTCCATTCCTCATGTCTACACAAGGCCCTCTAGTTTGGAGATGGGATCCATGTTGGCAGCAGTGCACCTACAACTCTACATGGCGCCAACACTGTACAGTTGGAAGTGGTGGGAGTGCAGGCATTTTCAGGTGGTGAGACTACTGATTTATCACATTAGTGATGTCATGTTAATGGTAGTACCTGCTCAAGTTTGTTGTTGGTCCTGCATTACTGTGAGCATTTCAGGTGTTGCAAGTTTCAATTGGGGACACTGTACATTGTGACACTTGCCATGTTGTGGGGATTACTTTGTTTACCTGCACATAGCATGACATGGCACGGTGTGTTGTGTGGCGGTGCTGGGGATGGGTTGGGTGACATGGCACTGTCCTCTTGTAGCATTTAGCAAGTGGGTATTCATTTTAGCTGCTTGAATGTGTTTCTTCACAAAACTGCATTGGTGGTGTATGTGTGGGTAGGGATGCACACATTGTAACACTTCCAGGTGAACAATCTCAGGCTGATATGCTTTTCACGGTTGATTCTCCAGACATTCAGGATCAGTGTCAGGTTGAGTCATCATTGATTGTCAGATGGTATGTGCAAGGGCAGTGTGCACTCCACAGGGGTGTGATTTCTATGTGAAGTAATTAGCCACTAGCTGTGTACGGGCTGCCTCCCCCCGTTCCCTTTCCCCTCCCATGCACAGCGGCTGTGCATGTGGTTGGGGATGTGGGGCCACCACCATGTCCACAGCCAGGCCCCGGCGTGTTGCAACATTGTGCAGGACACATGCTGCCACTATGATCCTGCACACTACTGGGGGAGCGTATAACAGCTGGCCGCCAGAACGGTCAAGGGAGCGAAAGCGTGACTTTAGCACTCCGAATGTGCGCTCCACTATGCCCCGGGTTGTAATGTGGGCTGTGTTATATCTTACCTCGGGTGGCGTGGTGGGGTTCCGAATTGGTGTCATCATGTGGGGGCTGAGAGGGTAGGCACTGTCCCCTGTGGAGGTGGTGATTGGTATCATTGGTGGGGTTGTGACCTTGCTCAGTATCCGACATGCATGCATGTGCAGTGGCATTCATACTCACCAAGCAGCCATGTATCGCCATGCCGCCCAGCTTCTAGGTCCCGGCTTAGGGTGGACATTCGGTAAATGAAGCTGTCATGGGTGGACCCGGGATAGTTGGCATATACTGAGGTGATGATTCCCTTGGCATTACATACTACCTGCACGTTGATGGAATGCCAGTGCTTGCGGTTCCTATAGATGTGCTCTGATGCCCTGGGGGGACGCAGAGCCACATGGGTGCAGTCAATGGCACCTAGCACTTTGGGGAATCGTGCCACACCGTAAAAATCCAGGGCGGCAGCATGCCTTTCTGCAGGTGTTCTGGGCAGGTATATGTGCCTGCGGACTGATGGGCGTGCAGTGATGATGTTCAAGACCTGGTGTAGGCAGCGTGACTGGGTGGCCTGTGACACCCCACCCACTATGGCACTTGTCCACTGAAATGATCCAGTGGCTAAGAAGTGCAGTACATTGAGGACCTTCTCCAGGGGGCTGAGTGCTTGGGAGCACAGGGTGGGTGATGTGAGGTCATCCTCCCACTCACTCACCAGGTCCAGTATTATGTGTGGTGGAAACCTGTACCTCCCATACACCTGGTCATCAGGCATCCCGAAAAGGCTGGTTCTGGGTGTGAATATTCTGGCCCTGACTATCCTCCTCCTCCTCCTTTGGTAGCCCACGGCCACTGCTGCTAGGAACGGTATGTTCATCCTGGCGTCTGAGCTTGTTATTTTGTAAGCGCGCAAATTTATGCGTTGCGCGTGTTGTAGGCGAGCGTGTGATCCGCGCACCCCTGAAATCCAGTTCCCAGTCCAATAGCGTGTGGAAATTCCCACGCACCCCGGGATACAGGTGCGCTGACGTACTTGCGTGTGTAAGTGCCCACGCACCCCTGAAATACACGTACATAGGCCAATCGCGTGTACGCGCACTTTTGTCCAATTACACGCGATGACACTCTGACGTGCAGTCTTTCCACGTGTGCTCCGTCATCACGTGCTGTGTGGGAAACACCCATGCGGGTCACGTCACAGACGCGCTTACGCGCTGAGGGCCTTTGGTCCAATAGAATCGGGCCTTTCCTCGAATTTCACGCTGACGTGCAGGATTTTCATGTGCCAAATCACTCTGTATCAAGCTGGCCACGCGAAAACACACGGAAGACCACGCTCCTGCCCAGAAGGCCGAGTTACTGCCCCCCAGTGCCCCGAGCAGCCTCCCACGTGCCATCTGCTGCTGCCTGCCTGCCTGCCTGCTGCCACCGTGCCCTGCCATTTGGTGCCTGCACATCAGCCATCTGCAGGGGTCCAGTTGCTGTGTCCACCCCTGCTGGAACTGAAGACTCCCGACTGGGATTACATCGCTCCACAGCCCAGCCCCAGGACCCAGTTGCCCACCCACACCTGCTTCTGGGGTTGCCATGTCGGGCACTTCCACATCTGGCACCAGTGGCAACCCCAGGCCAGAGAGGCAGAGGGGCACCAGCTTCACTGCCACCGAAGTTGGTGTCCTGGTGGAGCATGTCCTGGGGCAGTATGATGCCCTCTTTGGATCGTCCCGCGCCAGCAAGGAAGGACGGGAGAGGATCTGGGCCGACTGTGTGGTTGCCATCAACGCAGAGGGGGTGGCAACCCGCGACGTCCAGAAGATCAAGAAGCTCTGGGAGGACTTGAGGTCCAGGACCCTTGTGAAGGCCCGGCGCCTCGTGGAGGGGGGCCGGGGCCGCCTGAGTTCCATCCAGATGAGGGTCCTCGAACGCGTATGCCCAGCGCTCCACGCCCAGATCCTTGAGAGGGAGACCCGTCTGGAGTTGAGCGGTAAGTGTCCAAGCATTGCTGTGTGAGACAGGGCATGTTGCGGTGTGCTGGTTCTCTGATACTTGCCTGTATGTGTGACATAGGCCATATATGCATGTATGTGTGCAGGGACATCATGGTAATGCATGTGCGACCAGTGATGTGTGAACCACATGGTTGTTGCATGTGTTTAAATGCCACATGGGGAGCCCTATGCAGATTTTAAACATGAGAGCATGCCAGTCTCTGTTCCTGGACATGGGTGGGGGTGAGGGATGGGTGCTGATGCCAGGTACATATATGGTAGCCATGTCTGTGTGCCTGACCTGCGTGTCTGTGACTTGTGCATGCCATGGATGCATGACACATGTGTGTGACAATGCACAGATTCAGTGATGCAGCCTAATTACCCTTGTATCCGCTGTGTTTGGGGTGTATGGGGCCAGATGGATGTGACTGAGGTGAAGTGTGTGCATGTGATAGGCATGACCCATGATGCATGTGAGTTCCATATCATTGTATGTTTCAAGAGTCCATTGGACATGTATGGAAATGTCCATGGCATGCACCATGCCTGTTACTGTGTGTGTTTTGCCTGGACTGACCCATGTGTTGTGGAGGGACATGATGGAAGTGTACTTTGACAGTGGTACTCATCTGCTATTGCTTCCTGTCTAGGGGACCATTGTACAGTACCCTGATGCTTGTGTTCTTTGTCTCCCTCTACGCAGCGGCTAGTGAAGAAGAGGGCGGAGACGGCGCTGTGGAGCAAGGCGGCGGGGATGCCCCCACGGCTGCAGCGGAAGGGGTGGGTGAGCCCCCACAGGGGCCTGCTACGGTGGAAGACGGTGAGGAGCCATCCAGGTTGGTGGTTTCCACAGAGGAGGAGGAGGCCGCCACTGGGGCACACATGGGGCCTGGTGGGGGCATCCCTGCTGGTGCAAGTGGTGCAGTCCAGGGCCAGGGGCAGGAGGCAGCACAGGTCACCGTGGAGGGGCCTGTGCATGTCGCTGTCCCTGACCCTGTGAGTGCACCAACATGCACCAGCAGGGATGCCCCGTCCCAGGCCCGTCCGCAGGTAGAGGGGATGTCCATGTCACCTGACTCCCCTCCACCTGCGGACGAGGGGACCCGTGTCCGTATGGAGAAAGTCCAGATTGGGGTTGCGATGCACGCGGGTGCAATTCGTGATGACGTGCGTGCTTCCCGGGAGGAGCACGCACGTCATCACGAAGAGCACCGTGCCGACGTGGCCCAATTGGGATCTTCCATGTTCGGGGGTTTCCTGCATGTGTCGGCCAATCTGGCGGCCCTCTCCTCCTCTGTGGAGGCTATACGCCGGTCGTTCTCCTTGCCGTCTTCCGGCCCAGATGCCACCAGGGCCCCCTGTGGACCTGCCCTGACCTATGCAGCCAGCTCGGTGGGGATCCCATCCCTGCCACAGTCGGGAGTAGGAGGTCAAGCAGGGGTGGACACCACAGCAACTGTACCCCAGCAGATGGAGGATGTGCCGGCATCATCAGGCAGGGCACGGGCACGACGGCGTCGGTGGATTCCATCAGCCTGGATGCCGTCGTGCTGGCAGAGGCAGTTGCGTCGGAGGCAGCAGCAGAGTCAACGTGGGAGGCATCATGGCTCGTGGCCAACAACATCGGAGGGGCAGGCATCGGCCGGAGGGCAGGAAGACCCAGGACAGGAAGTGTCTTCCGTGTGGCTGCGGTTGGGCCAGCAGATAGGTGTGGAGCGGCGGCGGGCGGAAGAGGAGCGGCTCACGATGGTCAGGGCGGAGAACTCCATGCGGAGGGCCCTGAGGCAGGCCGAGTGCCTCGAAGCAATCCGCAGGGGGTTGTAGGAGCAGATGGCGTCGTCCCTGCGGACCCTCGGGGCCATGGAACAGGACCGCCTCCGGGACATAGACGAGGAGCTTGATGATGCCTTGGCCTGGAACACTACGGAGTGAGCCACTGGACTTGACCGCCGCCTTTGTATATAGTTCTTTAGTTTTAGGTTTCATTTGTTTATTCTTATGATTTGGAGTCGACGGACACAGCTCCACTTTTTGTATATAGTTGCATTTTTGTTAGGGTTTTTAGTAGGTTTCCTTTGTTCAGTTGGGCTCATGGACCCTTGGATATTTTGTACATAGTTCTTCATTGGATTTTTTTATTTTTTTATTTTTTATTTCTTCTCCATGGAGCAATGGTGTTTGGATTTTTTTTATTCTGTTGGATTGATTTCATTTTTAATGTGACTTTGAAGTACATATTTTTTTGGATTTGGTGTTTTTAATTTTTTTGGACGGACATGCACCTTTTCTTTTTTTCATTGGCATTGTAGTTTGTTTCATTTCATTTGCATTCATATTTTTTTAATACAATTTTGTTTTCATACTTCACTGTGTGGTATCATCTCATTGGTTTCATGCATGTCATGTTGGGTGTTTTCCAATTCATTTGCAACCATTGTGTGTGACAGACATGGGTTCATTTGCTTTATGTACGTTGGGGGTGTAACATGTAATTTCCTTTTCCATGTGGGTGAATGGGTTACTTGGTAGGGCCTTTTGGCTGTGGAGGCTGACCATTACGCACATGGTTGGTGATTGTGAGGACCTGGGTGCAGGGGGACATGAGTGGGGGCCTGGTGGAGGGTGCCCCTGGATGCTGGGGGGTGGGGGTGGTGGGAGACATGGGTGGGGGCCTGGTGGAGGGTGCCCCTTGATGCTGGGGGGTGGGGGTGATAGGGGACATGAGTGGGGGCTTGGTGGAGGGTGCCCCTGCACTGCTGGGGGGTGGGGGTGATAGGGGACATGAGTGGGGGCCTGGTGGAGGGTGCCCCTGGATGCTGGGGGGTGGGGGTGGTGGGAGACATGAGTGGGGTCCTGGTGGAGGGTGCCCCTGCACTGCTGGGGGGGTGGGGGTGGTGGGAGACATGAGTGGGGTCCTGGTGGAGGGTGCCCCTGCACTGCTGGGGTGTGGGGGTGGTGGGAGACATGGGTGGGGGCCTGGTGGAGGCTGCCCCTGCACTGCTGGGGTGTGGGGGTGGTGGGAGACATGAGTGGGGTCCTGGTGGAGGGTGCCCCTGCACTGCTGGGGGGTGGGGGTGATAGGGGACATGGGTGGGGGCCTGGTGGAGGGTGCCCCTGGATGCTGGGGGGTGGGGGTGGTGGGAGACATGAGTGGGGGCCTGGTGGAGGGTGCCCCTGCACTGCTGGGGTGTGGGTGTGGTGGGAGACATGGGTGGGGGCCTGGTGGAGGGTGCCCCTGGATGCTGGGGGGTGGGGGTGGTGGGAGACATGGGTGGGGGCCTGGTGGAGGCTGCCCCTGCACTGCTGGGGTGTGGGGGTGGTGGGAGACATGGGTGGGGGCCTGGTGGAGGGTGCCCCTGGATGCTGGGGGGTGGGGGTGGTGGGAGACATGGGTGGGGGCCTGGTGGAGGGTGCCCCTGGATGCTGGGGGGTGGGGGTGGTGGGAGACATGAGTGGGGGCCTGGTGGAGGGTGCCCCTGCACTGCTGGGGTGTGGGGGTGGTGGGAGACATGGGTGGGGGCCTGGTGGAGGGTGTCCCTGGATGCTGGGGGGTGGGGGTGGTGGGAGACATGGGTGGGGCCTGGTGGAGGCTGCCCCTGCACTGCTGGGGGGTGGGGGTGGTGGGTGACATGAGTGGGGGCCTGGTGGAGGCTGCCCCTGGTGGCTGGGTGGTGGGGGTGGTCGGAGACATGGGTGGGGGCCTGGTGGAGTGTGCCCCTTGATGCTGGGGGGTGGGGGTGATAGGGGACATGAGTGGGGTCCTGGTGGAGGGTGCCCCTGCACTGCTGGGGGGTGGGGGTGATAGGGGACATGAGTGGGGGCCTGGTGGAGGGTGCCCCTGGATGCTGGGGGGTAGGGGTGGTGAGAGACATGAGTGGGGTCCTGGTGGAGGGTGCCCCTGCACTGCTGGGGGGTGGGGATGGTGGGAGACATGGGTGGGGTCCTGGTGGAGGGTGCCCCTGCACTGCTGGGGTGTGGGGGTGGTGGGAGACATGGGTGGGGGCCTGGTGGAGGGTGCCCCTGGATGCTGGGGGGTGGGGGTGGTGGGAGACATGGGTGGGGGCCTGGTGGAGGCTGCCCCTGCACTGCTGGGGTGTGGGGGTGGTGGGAGACATGGGTGGGGGCCTGGTGGAGGGTGCCCCTGGATGCTGGGGGGTGGGGGTGGTGGGAGACATGGGTGGGGGCCTGGTGGAGGCTGCCCCTGCACTGCTGGGGTGTGGGGGTGGTGGGAGACATGGGTGGGGGCCTGGTGGAGGGTGCCCCTGGATGCTGGGGGGTGGGGGTGGTGGGAGACATGGGTGGGGGCCTGGTGGAGGCTGCCCCTGCACTGCTGGGGGGTGGGGGTGGTGGGGGACATGAGTGGGGGCCTGGTGGAGGCTGCCCCTGGTGGCTGGGGGGTGGGGGTGGTGGGAGACATGAGTGGGGTCCGGGTGGAGGGTGCCCCTGCACTGCTGGGGTGTGGGGGTGGTGGGAGACATGGGTGGGGGCCTGGTGGAGTGTGCCCCTGGATTCTGGGGGGTGGGGGTGGTGGGAGACATGGGTGGGGGCCTGGTGGAGGCTGCCCCTGCACTGCTGGGGGGTGGGGGTGGTGGGGGACATGAGTGGGGGCCTGGTGGAGGCTGCCCCTGGTGGCTGGGTGGTGGGGGTGGTGGGAGACATGGGTGGGGGCCTGGTGGAGGGTGCCCCTGCACTGCTGGGGGGTGGGGGTGGTGGGAGACATGTGTGTGGGCCTGGTGGAGGGTGCCCCTGGATGCTGGGGGGTGGGGGTGCTGGGTGACATGAGCAGGTGTGCAGGGTAGTCCCCTGTGGTGTGTGCTGCCTGCAGGGGCCGTGGAGGGTGTACAGGGAATACCTGGGAGCACACAGCCAAATCGCGTGTAGAATTTGCCGCGTACCCCTGTCATACACATGCCCAGCCAAATCGCGTGTGGAACTTCCCGCGCACCCCTGAAATCCACATACACGGCCAAATCGCGTGTGGAACTTCCCGCGCACCCCTGAAATCCACGTACCCTGACAAATCGCGTGTGGTACTTCCCGCGCACCCCTGAAATCCACGTACCAGGCCAAATCGCGTGTAGCAATTCCCGCGTACCCCTGAAATCCATGTACACGGCCAAATCGCGTGTGGAACTTCCCGCGCACCCCTGCAATCCATGTACCCTGACAAATGGCGTGTGGAACTTCCCGCGCACCTCTGAAATCCACGTACACGGCCAAATCACGTGTGGAACTTCCCGCGCACCCCTGAAATCCACGTACCCTGGCAAATCGCGTGTGGTACTTCCCGCGCACCCCTGAAATCCACGTACCCGGCCAAATCGTGTGTGGAACTTCCCGCGCACCCCTGAAATCCACGTGCCCAGCCAAATCGCGTGTGGAACTTCCCGCGCACCCCTGAAATCCACGTACCCTGACAAATCGCGTGTGGAACTTCCCGCGCATCCCTGAAATCCACGTGCCCAGCCAAATCGCGTGTGGTACTTCCCGCGCACCCCTGAAATCCACGTACCCGGCCAAATCGCGTGTGGAACTTCCCGCGCACCCCTGAAATCCACGTGCCCAGCCAAATCGCATGTGGAACTTCCCGCGCACCCCTGAAATCCACGTACCCTGACAAATCGCGTGTGGAACTTCCCGCGCACCCCTGAAATCCACGTGCCCAGCCAAATCGCATGTGGAACTTCCCGCGCACCCCTGAAATCCATGTACCCTGACAAATCGCGTGTGGAACTTCCCGCGCACCCCTGAAATCCACGTACCCGGCCAAATCGCGTGTAGCAATTCCCGCGTACCCCTGTCATACACGTGCCCAGCCAAATCACGTGTGGAACTTCCCGCTCACCCCTGAAATCCACGTACCCTGACAAATCGTGTGTGGAACTTCCCGCGCACCCCTGAAATCCACGTACATGGCCAAATCGCGTGTGGAACTTCCCGCGCACCCCTGAAATCCACGTACACGGCCAAATCGCGTGTGAAAATTCCCGTGCACCCCTGCAATCCACGTACCCTGACAAATCCCGTGTGGAACTTCCCGCGCACCCCTGAAATCCACGTACACGGCCAAATCGCGTGTGGAACTTCCCCCGCACCCCTGCAATCCACGTACCCTGACAAATCGCATGTGGTACTTCCCGCGCACCCCTGAAATCCACATACCCGGCCAAATTGCGTGTGGAACTTCCCGCGAACCCCTGAAATTCACGTACCCTGGCAAATCGCATGTGGAACTTCCCGCGCACCCCTGCAATCCACGTACCCTGACAAATCGCGTGTGGTACTTCCCGCGCACCCCTGAAATCCACGTACCTGGCCAAATCACGTGTGGAACTTCCCGCACACCCCTTAAATCCACGTACCCTGACAAATCGCGTATGGAACTTCCCGCGCACCCCTGCAGTCCACGTACCCTGACAAATCACGTGTGGAACTTCCCGCAAACCCCTGAAATTCAAATGCCCTGCCAATTCGCTTGTGAGACTTCCCGCGCACCCCGGTATACACGCACACGTTTTTTTTCTGTCAGCGCGTGTCCGTGTTTGTGGGTACCCCTTTGCACGTCATTTGTCCTGGAGGGCCACAGTATAGGACATTCATCATGGCTGTATATAGGTGCTATTTGTTGGCGCACCTTTTGGCGCACATTTCTTACAGGCGCAGAGACGCTACTGCCTGCTTTCTTGTGGCGGTCGTGTTTGTGCCTGTGCGCTGGTTTGAGCGTGTGCTTTTTTGCCCTATTCTATTCCATGAATACGTGTTGTAGGCGAGCGTGTGGGCGTTCCGCGCACTTGTACCCTGTACTTCCCCCGTGACGCCCACATTTTGGCAAGTTGTTCCCCATTCCGAGTGTTACGCCCCGTGTTCCGCCTACTTTTGTTGCGTGCGCCGCGCTATGTGCGAATTTCGCTGTGGCCTGTGCGATTTTCGCTGTAACCTTGCGCACGCCGTTAGATGGCCTGTGCACCAACGTACGCCGCGCACTTTTTTATCGCACATCCGATGGTTTTCTCGCGCACGGCCTTCCATGAATCGATGTGCGCTGCTTTTGGTGCGATTTTCGCACTGGCACTGCGATTTTCGCTATTCCACTGCGATTCGCACATTTTTGGCCACTTGCGCCGCGCTAATTATTCCATGAATCGGCCAAATAGTCTGTGCAAGATAACTTTGCATCTGCACGCAATCAGTACAATTGAGCACTGACAACTATTTTAACAGTGCTAGCATGACAGCAGCTTCTCACTGTATTTCGGTATATTTTTTCGATAGTGAATTATTGTGCTGCAGCAGCAAATTGAAACATGTGAGTAGATGAAGCATTTTGTGCAAAATACTTTATCCCTTTCATGCTTGAATTCACATCATGCAAGATGTCCTCTGTTTCTCAACTGACTTGAGGCCTAGTTATTTTATTTTCAAAAATGTCTTTTATTTATTTTCAAGAACATAAAATATCATGGCCAAGCATTATAGGCTATCTGTTTGATCTCAGTAGTCCTCCGAACGTGACAACATGTCCTCCAGCAGTATTAGCGTAATTGACCTAAAAACATTTCACCTAAAACATTTGATACATTTTTTTGGACCTTTTTTTGGTCACATTTAATTAAATATATATATGGGGTGGGTAAGGGTATATATTAGGTTGAGCGGAAGTGGCGTCAGGGTTGCGGGGATCTCCCCCACATTTTAGACAAAATAAAAGATAAAATAAATGTAATCACATGTTTAAGGTCAAACAGACCCAGACCCCTCCAGCAACATACACATGTTTACAATCCTCCTCATATTCCCTCCCATTCCATGACCCCCCAGCGCTCCCTCCCATCTGAGCCCCCAGAAAAGTACCAATCTGAATATCCCTGTTAGCAGTTCATGTCCCACATTATAGTTCCCCTCAACACAAGAAAGTCTTTTTTCGCAACAATCATTTGTATTATGTCCATTCCTGTAATTACTAGTGTCCATTGTGAGAAACCTGAAGATGTCTCCCCAGCTAGTGCCCGGGGATCTGTCATCCAGGTGGCCAGCACACGGCTATCGCTATTGGATCCAGTTCCTGGGGGTGGACCAGTGAGGGAGGATCATCTGGATTTGGGTCTTTGGGGAGTGGCACTGGGACACCGACAGAAGAGACGCGGTATCCCCCTTCTTTAAACACCTTTTCCCCATCCTAATACATAGGACATTCCAAAACACTGCCCCCCCTTTTCAGACATAAACACTTTCACACAACATGAAAGACAACAACTAACACCGGAGCCGTTTACCTGACATGTCCCAATACAAGGGTCAGGCAAAGTCAGGCAATTGACCAGAATCACACACACCTGATGGCCCTTTCCCTTCCACACAGGGTCAAAAAGTGCATCACGAGAGCACAGGATGCGCAAGACAGACCACACAACGTGAGAGCTAACTCAGCACGGCAGTTCAAGAGGAGGCAAAAGACACCGCATACCGAGAGGGTGACAAGGAGAGAAGCAAACGTGCCCTTTATGATCAAGGCCTGTGAAACCTCCACATATGGACGCATGAGACTGCAAACAATAGCCAGCGTGTGTTGCAGAAGCTGTCAGCAGTACACAAGAACGTCCTCCGCTAATTTTCAAGCCAGGGAGAGACGCTTGTCTCTGTGGTACCATCATTGACTCCAAAAAGAAGGAAAGAGAAGTGGTTCATCACAGCCAGTGAGTCGAGGGGAGAGTTGATAAGAAACAGAACTGTGTTGAAGGAAAAGTAGCAAATGGCTGATTTAAACTGTAAAATAACTATTTATTCATGTATTTATTTAAAGTTTTGATAAGGCGCCAGCTGGCCCGAAGGCCTCAGGGTGCACACAAGACAAACAGGACAAACACAAGGTGGTCAGGCATCAGATGCATAGGAATCTAGATGGAGTCTAAGTCAGTGGTGCGTTAAAGGGAAAGGTTTTCAGCCTCTTCTTGAATTCGGCGAGAGACAGAGTCTTTTTTAAGTCAATCGGGTTGGCTTTCAAAGTAGCAGGAGCCAGGACATCGAAGGATGACTTCCCGATTTTGGCAATACAGAATCTGGGCTCGATTAATTTGGTCTGATCTAGAGACCTGAGGGCGTGCATTGGCACATAGGGTTTCAGACGCTCTGTGAGGTAGACAGGTGCTTCGAGGACAAGGCACTTAAAAGTGAGGGTCAACATCATGTATGAGACACACTGACTCACGGGGAGCCAGTGCAGGACTCTTCTTGCATCGGAGATGGAGTACTGTCTGGGAATTCCCAGGACTGCTCTCACAACACCATTCTGTGTAATTCGGAGAGCAGAGAGATCGGACTGGGCCATACCGGCCAGCAGACTATTGCAATAGTGAAGCCTTGAGTTTACAAGGGCTGAGTCTAGGAGGGACATATTTTTTAAAGAAAAGGGTGCATGTGACCAAGAGGTTTGTTGACAAGGCCACATGAATCACGGGTCTTGGCTACATGCTGCCTCTTAGTGAGTTTGGCATCAAAGGTGACTGCCAGCTTTTTGGCGAATTGGGATAGTAGTATTGGTGATGGTAAAATTGGCGTACACCGGGACCTAGTTCCTCAACATATGGCTGGAGGCAGTGATGAGAATCTCTGTTTTCTCAGCACTAAGGGCCATTGAGTGTGCTACAATCCATGAGTGGATGGTGGAATATATAGAAGTAATTGCCTGAGAGGCCTGAAAATAAATGCCTGAGAGTTTAAGGAGGACCTGATTGTCATCAGCATAATTCATATACTGGCCACCCAGGTCATCAAGGATCTTGAGGAGAGGATGAATGTAAATATTAAACAGAGTGGGCGAGAGGGAAGAGCCCTGATGCACACCACGGGTAAGAGAAGTGGTAAAGGAACAAGCGTCTTCTAGGGCGACCCTGGCATCACAGGAGCCCAAAAAAGAAGAGAGACTTGTGTAGCTGTGCTAGAGCAGCCAACCAGTGATTGCAACTAGGTCACCAGTAATACATGATCAACCAGGTTGAAGGCGGCAGAGAGGTCAAGTAACATGAGAAGGGCCGGATGGCCTTGATCAATGATATCAGTGAGTTTGGATTTAAGGTCAAGCATGGTGGTCTCTGTGCCATGTCGAGATCGTAAACCAGATTGACATGGACCAAGTATGGCATTATCCTCGATGAATTTCTGTTGTAGGTATGCAACCCAGTCCATGACCTCAAGGAGAAACGGAACGTTGGTGATAGGTTGGTAATGTTATGGCTGAAGAGGATAAAGGTTTTCTTTTTTAAGAAGGGGGTGATCCAGGCCTCTTTGAGGTCCACAGGAACACAATTTACAAGGAACGACTGATTAATGAGTTTGGTAACCCATGGGCCCAAGCTATCGAGGCATCTAACCAGGAACCTTGAGTGACGTGAATCACCCTTGCAGGTGGTGGGTTTCATCTTGGAAATGATTGGGGTAAATATGGCCTTGGTGCATGGGGTAAAAGAAAACAAGGGTTTGGTTGTGACAGGGAGCTCAATAGGAGCCATGTTTGGTGGGGAGGACCCAGGAGTGGGAGTGTGGACAATGAGACGCTAGATTGCAGGTTGGAAGCAATTTTAGCAGTAAATGTATCATGGATTGTTTGACATCAAGCCAGGTCCTTGGGTGTTCCAGTTTTGGTGTGAGATTTATTTTTGAAGTCCCTCAGGATGATGAACAATTCATTGGAACTTGACTTAGCCTGTAAAATTCTCATGTTATAATATTGTTGAACAAGGGCAAAACCAGCAACACAAAAGTCTGGCACCTAGTGGGTGCTCAAATAGGAAACTCTGGGAGATTACAGAGTGATAGAAATTACCATAACCAGAAGGCCTTAGGAAAAGGCAAAAGGGGGTCAAAGTGGTCATAGGGGGGTCTTGTCAAATCCTCATTTCAATCAAAAGACTTTGACCGACAGATGAATGTGAAGCGAAGGGGAACGAATTCTGCATGGTAAAGGTTTTACACAAACAGTGTGTTGTAAAGGTTGGGAAGAGTGAACTCGGCGGAGGGATGCTAACAAGAAGGGACGAAGTCTGAAGTCCCATGAGCCTTGTGTTGACAGGAGTGTGATTAGTGAATGCAAGAAAAGGCAATGTTAACCCAAAGGAGGGAGGCTGACAATTGAAAACAGAACTTTGTAGAAAAGCCATTGTCAACCCGAAGGAGGGAGGCTGAGGATTGAAGAGGGGTGCAAACCCAAAGGAGGGAGATCCTGGGGTGGAAAATCATCACCCATAGTATGTTGAGAGGGTCTGCGCCCAGAAGAGGGGGAACCAGGGGTGAAGCTGTGACCCAGAGCCATACGTGAAACAGAACTTTGTGTTTGTTTGTTGAAAATATCAGGCCCTCAAAAGCAAGAGACTTTTTAGTAAAAAGAGACTTAACAATTGAAGAACCTGATAGCTGGACCAGAACTGTCTCGTGTTGGGGAAATCTCGAGTGTGTGCAGTGCTCAGGAGACCCACCTTGTCCCATGCTCAAAACATGGGCATCCACATCCTGAATTATTATTTGTGAACACTTTTTGCTTTATTGAAACCCTATCCCACACTTTCTGTAATTAATTGGCAATCATTTTTATTTTTAGTATAGGCCTTACTTTGCCAAGATGCCACAAGGACTGCCTTATTTTTCATTTGATGGACGAAGCTTGCACCCAACTTAGATTTAGGTTTAGGTTAGGTGTTTTTCCACCATGCATTTACAGTTTAATAAACACCTTTGAAATGTGATTAATTGTGTCTGTCTTTATTGTTGCCACCATGAGCTCCTTACACCATCCATTTCATAAGGGTTTTAAGTCTGGGGAGGAAGCCAATTAATTCAACAATCATACTCAATCCAACTCTGCCCCTCTAGCTCCCTGCTTTTTGTACATTTCTTCAAAACATCTACTTCTGCCAGGCCTCAACGTTGCATTTCCTGAGGCCAATGCCTTAGTCCGGGCCACTAGAACATTTCCAGTATACTGCTACTCTTCATTTAGCTAAGACAATCATACATTGGCCCTCATTACAAGTCAGGCGTTAAGGGTTTAACGGCGCCGTCGGCGCCGTTAACCCTTAATGCCTGATTCATACTTTAACGCCTGCTTTTTGCAGGCGTTAAAGTCCAAGGCGCTAAGCGACCTTGGTGCTAATTACGGCACCGTAATTTACGATGCCGTAATTAGCGCCTTCCCCATCCCCATTATGCCCTATGGGGCAAAAATGGGAATGGGGAAGGGCAAATGGTGAATGGTGAATTACCGCCCCACTCACCTTGGAATCACCGCCCCACTTCCACCATGGCGGAATCCGCATGGACCATGGTGCTAATAGCACCATGGTCCACCGCCTGACTTGTAATGAGGGCCATTGTGCTATCCTCTTCTGTGTTTCTTCTTCCCTGGGATCAACCCCCGTAGACAGACTGCCAGAGTGTGCATGCTCCCTAGTAAAGCATTATGATAATGATGTGTTATTTATATAGCGCCTTTATCAAAAGTGCTTTACAGAGTAAATATTTACATACAATATCACCCAACCGAAATTGGTACACATTTATAAACCTTGGAAGGATGAAAGGCTGAGTTGGCCTTGCTGGGGTTCGAACCTGCGACCTGCAGATCATGCTCAGTTTGCAGCAGCAAGCGTTTAACCCGCTTAGCTATCTTACCAGCATCTATTAAGATGCTCCATCACCCTTCCCAGTATGTGATGATAACCGGACACTCCCAAATCATGTACCAGAAGTATGCGGAACCCATTCCACATTGCATGCAGTCATGTGATACGAAAAGATTTACAATATGAAGTTTTGCTGGTGTTATATAGACTCTATGTAGATAGTTAAACTGAATTAATTTAACTGTGAATTCTGTGACATCTTATTTACCTGCTCCCACATCTTGGACCACTGTTTTTCTGATTTAAAAAGCCCACATCATTTACCATTTGTCTTCGACTTCCAAATTTTCTTTTACTCTGGCACTCTGCAAAGCACCATATAACATTGACATTCTCTTTTTCCCCTCCTTTAATGTCAGGAGTGTTTGCGTTATCGAGCACGCCTCTGGCTCAGCCTGTCTCCTAACCACTTTTCAATATGTAAGAAAGTGACCACTCAAGACGCTGTATGATATCCTCCTTTGATCAAATGTCATTAACTGCCCTCTCACAAACAAGTCTCCAAGGTCCCTACAGTTCTGTTGCCCTAGAGCTGCCAAACTATTGCACTTGTAAAATGGGGAGCAGGTGAAAGTGGCACTAGGTCACCTGACCTAAGTCCCACCTACCTGGTGCCTTGCTGCCTGCCGCTCTTTTTCACCACTTAGCAAGCCCGCCCACCTGGTGCCTTATTGCTTGCTGCTCTTTTTCCCTACTTAAGGAGCCCTCCAGCCTCTTTTCCTTTGCAGATGGGGAGCAGGTGCAAATGGATCTAGGTCACCTGGCCTAAGTACCACCCACCTTCTTAGGCCTGCCTCTTCCTTCCTGCTCTTAACTATTAGATCAAGGGCGTCTCTTGCCTGGGTGTCTGAAGTGAAGGGCAGACGAAGAAAAGAGCAATAGAGCAATTGAGAATAATATAGGTGACACCGGACAGCCTTGTCTTGTGCCACTAAGACCCATAGTAATGATACCCAGTCCCCCGTTTTTACACGTGCCATCGGGTCATTATATAGGAGCTTTAGCCAACTTATAATTCCTGCCCCCAGCCCAAAGGCCTCTAGAGCTTCAAATAGCCACAACGATTCCAATGAATTGAACGATTCAACATCATCCGCCAAAGCGAGTGTCAGATCCTCTTGGGGCTGCTTCACTTGATCCATGGCATCGTTTAGGTGTCTTAGGTTCATCATTGTATTACGTCCTCCCACAAACTCACATTAGTCCGGATGTACTGCATCAGGAACTATCATGGCAAGTCTCATCATCAATAACTCTACCCACGATCGTAGCATCCACATTCAACAATGAGCTGGGTCTATATGAATCACAGTGAATCAGACGTCTGTTCCTCTTTGGAAGGACCGTAATCACTGGCTCCTGTTATGTCTCCAGCAGAATGTCCATCTGAAATGCATTATCATATACTCTCTTCAATTGGGATACAGGGATCTCTTCAAATTTCTGATCAAATTAAACTGTGATTATATCACTCCTTTTTGCCTTGTTGCATTGCATGGATTTAATAGCATGTAGAAATGTTGCTCCTTCAATTGGAGCATCTAGCTCTTCTTTAAGTGTGCGGTTAATCTCGGCAGCATCACCAACTCCCCCAGGTCTGTTGCCTCTAGCTCCGATTAAGCACAGTTGCTTGTATATAATTGTTAAGAAGCATATACTGGGTGACACAAATGATTATTGATAATCATTTATTTGCAAGCTGGTAACAACAAAGACCCCCAGCTGCCCACATGCAGCCTGGCCTCCCTTAGTAACTCATCAACTGATCCTAATAGAACCTTTACAAATGTAAACATATACATCATTTTGGCTTGGCAGAATCCCCCTGACCCAGCACTCCACCTGACATCATTGAGATTCACTTCCATGACAGATGTTCCATAAGCCACATCATAACAATAATCTTTTATAATATGACTGGAACACCTCATGTATCCCTTGCTGCAACACTACCATGTTTCCATCTTGGTCCTGAATTTGAGTAATCACTGACTTTGAGTGTTACTATCTTATGAGCCATACCGAAAGGCGACCCGCTTTATCACCCTCTGCATGTATCCGGACAGTATTATGATTTCGCTCAAAACTTGACAAAGAATCGAGCGTCTCCTGAGGAGAACTCAATGCCATTGCAAGGTCATCCCCCACTCGGACCCCCTTTGCCAACTCACCCTCCATAGGTTGGATTGATGTTTCAATTGCACTCAGGGAGTCCTCCAATAATGTCCTAACTCCCATCACCTTGGACATGCTTAGTCCTCTCATAGTCACGTTAAATGCTTCCCACTGTCTCCCTACATCCTCCACAGACCCCTCATTTAGTTCAAGTAATGCAGATATGTCTGTAATGCTGTATGAAAGCCTACATCTTCTATGATCTCTGCCAGAAGCCTCCATAACAAGAACAACCCCCAACCCATTTGGCCTCCAAACACTTCAGATCCCTTCCCTGCAAGTGTGTCTTCCGGAGACATGCTAACTGCACCCTATGTCATTTTAGAAACCTCCCCACCTGCAACTTGTTCCCACTTTTACCAAGGCCTTGTGCATTCCACGTGCCTATTTTTCTCATTTATCCTGTGAGGGAACCCCTGTGACATAATTTGTAGGTTGTGTACGTTCAGTGCATTTGTGCCACCTACACCTTCTCTCATTTTGATCAGACAGGATAATAACTACAACCGTTTGATCAGACAGGATAATAACTACAACCGTTTGATCAGACAGGATAATAACTACAACCATTCATAAACTTCCCAACCATCTGAACAACTACCCATCCCTTCCCCCTCCCTCAAGTGTGCCCTCTGCCCCATCCTGGACTGCCCCCTCTACCAATCCCCTTCCATTAGCCTCCCACCCATCCCTAAAAACTGTCCTTCCCATACCACCCCACTCCCCCAAATGACTGACCAAACGATCCATTCCTCCAACCCATCACTCAAATACTGGATGTCGACTAATGCCCCTGGAAATACGACACCAAACTGTCTGTGCCCGTCACCTGGGAAACCACACCGATGTCGATACAGTGATGACCTTCAATCTTCCCTATTCTGTGCAAAAGAGTTCAGCAGTCCTGTCTTAATAGTTCAACAATTTGGCCACAATCGCTCTTGGGTGACCTCTACGTTCCCTTTCCACCATGAATAGTTTGGAAAGGCCGCTGAGCCGCAGTGTCTCCAAAATAAATTTTTCAATGTACAACTCCGCACTAGGACCTTCTTCTCCCGCTAGAGCCCCGACCTAACGTATGTTGCATCTGCATGTGAGACCCTTTGCATCCTCCACTCGCATCTCTAGGGTCTTTGTCGCTCCCACCAGGCCTTTTACCTGCTTTTTTAACACTGTCAGCTTGTCTTCTAGCGTGCTACCTCTTTGCTCCACTTTCGTTACTCTTTTGCAAACCTCATCTCTCGCTAATGAGACGTCCACCCCAACTCCTTGATTCTGCCTTCCAGAGATGTCCTAGAGTCTTGAAACGCAGTCATCAAACCTTCTAACGTGATTCCACCAGTCTCCCCATGCTTAGACTGTCATCTTCCTCTGCTGTCGCGACATGCTTGCCATGCTGGGGGTTGGCGGCCACGTACTGTTCCATCCTATTCTGCCCTTTCACCATGATGTCCCTGCCTTGTTGTATGACTATGCATAGAAGACAGAGGTGATGACACCTGCACACTTTTCCAACAAGCTAATTTCAGTAGCTCAATTACTGCTTATACTGCTGCAGTCCCCGGATCCCAACAGATGAGGGTGGGAGCCCCAAAAGAATGCCACTGCCTGGGATCCCTCTAATACATTGCACTGCTGACTCTGCCAAGCCGCCGTGTACTTTGCATTAGTTACTTTCAAAGCCTACTTGTATGGACCTGCAGCCTGTTCTTTATCCGACAGTGCTCTGCTGTGCGTCCGCAGCAGTTCACTGATACAAAGTAGTGCACAGGTCCACTGCCATCCCGAGTGCTCAGGTGCCTGCTGCTTACTTTTCCCGAACTCCTGCACCCTCCCCTGTGCTGTCCTTTGCCGCTGATATTGGAGTGCCTTGGGGGCATGGAGTTGCCAAACTGCAGCAGGTGTTGCCTGTTCCAACACCCTGATTACTGCCTCACCCCCTACCCCAGTGCCAATGCTCTATGAGCCTATCTCGTCCCTTTCCTCATTCCTGCCAGGTCATCCAGCTCCTGCAGCGCTCCTTGACTCTCTAGATCAACCGTGCCGGAGCTGTCCCTTTCCAGGAACCGGTCCGGGCCGCCTCAGGAATCCCTGCACCACAGCAATCAAAATGGTGCCACCCAGCACTTCACCGCCGAACTTCGCTGGATTCCCCTATCACACATTGATCTTGCCAGGATATCGGGTGCCCCCAGAGACTTTCAATCAGCAGGAAATCTTAGTTCTGAGTGCTTTAGAAAGGATATTTCTCAGTATATTGCACGGTTGGCCTGGGAGCCCATATTCACCATGTCTGCATCTGATGGCTGCTGCCCATGCCTGAAGGCCTAGTTTTTAAATCAACATGTCTGGTAATTACAATGTGTTGAATTACAATTGCATTCTCATCCACAGTCTTAATGTACATGTTTTCTCCACATCAGCATATTGTTGGTATTCTCAAAATACCACAGCTGGTAAATGTTGTCATAGAAAACGTTGGAAATGTGCCCAAAATACAGCCAAAGACCTTGTGAGACAGCAATGACAGCTAGAATACAACCAAGCTAGCAGCAGAATATATAGACCACATAACACACAAGTCACAGTGCTGGTGGTGGGGGAGGGTGGGCATCCCCTAGCAACCCATTCAAAAATTTAATTACCCACATTGCCACACAATGTATCAGAGGACATGTGAAATACAAATTACTACCTTAGTAGTCACATCAGGACAGCAGATGGAAAATGCACACACTAGTTCTGCATGCACAATGAACAGCCACATGGCAATGCCACCCACTGAACATAACTACATTAGGTCCAGAAGAGGTCAGGGCACACCACCGATCAACATGGCCCATGAACCCTGGCCAACACGCCCACATTGCCCTCTGGTTTTCCAGTAACTGATCACATTTTACCGCATTGAATGGGATCTCATAAAGGCCATCTGGTTGGTTATCTGCATAAAACACTAATGACCTGGCTTCTACCAATGCGGCCATTGGTATTTTATGGGACAAACATACACAGATACGGCTCTATGTGTGATTGTGTCAACAATGTGGTGTCTGTGTCTTTAAGAAGACACATGCGGCGGAGTGACATAACTGCCGTGCGTGGTTATTAAAAGGGGAACGTCACGTGCGGACCAAGCGCCCGTGGAGCCCAGGACAAGAAACCGCATGTCGTGTATTCTCTGTTGGCTGTGGGGGGGCTTGAGGCGTGACCCTGGGCCTGAGAGAGCCTCAGGCCAAGATACAACAAACAACATAATGTGCCCTATACGTGCAATGCTCTGCCACCATCTTACAAATCCTATGCAGTGATCCATCTTTAACTTCCAGTTCCTTTGTTCCTTTGTTCCTTTCTACAGTGCCACTGGCTAGTGATGGACAGTTATTGTGGGTTAGGGGCCGCCAACCCCCCCATGCCGAGTGCCGCACACAGTCGAGCAGCATTGCGCAGACACCGAGTTCGCAGTCAGACTCAGCATCACTTGTGCTGTGGTTAAAAAAAAAATATAATAATTCTGACCTGAGTGGGCATGGCTAGAGCGAGTTGCTATGGTCACGTGGTGGGAATGCTTGGAGGCGCATCCCATGCTATGGAAACATGAAGAGTGTCCCTGCCAGTAATTGCAAATGGCGCTGTTGGACTCTTTACTTTTTAATTTTAATTGTCAGTTAAGAGGCAGCACCACACATCAGTGTTAATCAGCCAATTAATTTGATATGGTAGTGGGTGGGCCAGGCCTGCAAGCAGCGGGCGTGAAGATTCAGTGTGCTCTGAGCCAGGGCAAGGCCAGGCAATGCTTGTTGTCAACAGGAGCCTAGTTAATTACATCTTGTGGGCTTCAGGGCCGAAGTGCAGCGCCAGCATAAACAAGAAAAGAAAACGTACCTGTGATGGCAGTGAGTGACATTATATAAGTTACCGAACAGCAATGTTTGTATTTGTAAAATATGCTTAGAACAGCATGCTCTTCACAGTACCATGGTTTCTTGCCTTCTCGTCCTGCGCTCTATGAAGTTTGAAAGTGTGTCTGTGCCTAGTTATTATCTCATGTGAATCGTCTCAGTTATAGCCGAGGTCTGAGTCCGACCTCGTCAGGATAATTAAGCATGTCTGTGCTTCAACTTCCAATGAGACTCAATGAAACGAGCCGATTAGATCGCCTGATTGCAGGTGAATAGTTTGTCTTGTAAAAGAAGTGTTTGTCCAACACAAGGCTTTTTTTCCAAAAGACGTGTTTTGTTAACCACACACTTTGCCTTCTGCTTCTTCTATGCTGCAGCACTGTTCATTTTCAGAGGGAGGAAGGCCTTGACTTTCCACAGGAGGGAGAGATGATAGCAAGCTGTCAGACTTTTCATAGCTATGTGGGTCTTGAAGGAGATGTGTTTGTCTATGTGGAACACAAGAGACTTGGCACATGAGATGAGCTCGGGTTTGAAGCCCTCGGGATTCATGTTTGTTAGCCAGGTCTGCACACCTGGGTGTTCAGTGTTGTTGGTGAGGAGTATGAATTCAGTCTTGGATAGGTTGAGTTTCAAGTATGCACTGGACATCCAAGACTGGATCAGCGAGAGGCAGGTTTTGAGCATGTGGATGACCTTGATAACGACAATCTTGAGGTGTGGCTGTGTGTCATCTATGTATTGCTGGATGAGGACATTTTATGTGGCTAGGAATGCTCCCAGCCTCTTCATGTATAGATTGAAGATCAATGGGAAGAGGATGGAATCCTGCCGGACTCCACAGGTGATGGGTTGCACTAGCAAACTAGAGGAATCCACCTGAACAAATTGCTGGCGGTTGGTGAAGTGGGACTTGAACCAGCATAGGGTAAGGATGCTGATCCCCATGCACCGATTTAGGGTGTCCGTTAGCGTATTGTGGTCTACCGTGTGTAAAGCGCCCGAGAGGTCAAGTAGAACACAGAGGCATGGATGGCCATTGTCAAGGTTGTTGAGGCGGTCGTCGACCACCTACATGATTGTCGTCTCTGTGCTGCATCTGAGTCTGAACCAGGGTTGGTAGGTTTAGAGGAGATTTTTAGTGTCGATGTATTGCTGCATTTGCGCGGCTCCCTCTTTCTAGATGATCTTACCTAGGAAGTGAAGATGGGTGATGGGACGATGGTTAACTAGGTTGTCAGAATCCAAAGTGGGTTTGTTTGTTAGAGGGAGGATTTGTCCTGTATTGGAGGACAAATCCTCCAATAGGAAGGCATGGGAAGGTGCCTTGAGTTAAGTAGCTGTTGATGATCGCCAGGTAGGGAAGGAGAGCTTCTGCTTGGCGGGTCTTGAGGATGGATGCTGGAAGGATGTCATCTGTATATGATGTGGCTTTGAGGGCCTCAGAGATTTCTACCAGGTTCTCTGTAAAGAATGTCTTGAATGTCCAGGGTCTGTAGATTTCGTGAGGATGGACGTTGCATTGATATGTGCATGCAGAGCGGGTGTCTATGTGCTGGTAAATCTTGCAGGTTTTGACTTTGAAGAATTGTTGATGGTGTTGGAATTTTTAGATGAGTGTGAAATGGTAGGGTCAGGTAACGGGTTGATACAGTGCTTGACTACTTTGAAGAGAGATTTACTTTTGTTGTTGGCTTCTTCTATGGTGTTCTGATAGTAGGAGGGCTTGGCTGTGTTGATTAGTTGTCCTGGGTTTGATCAGAATTCCTTGAGGAGTTCCAGGTTGCATTCTGCCCCGCAGTGGTGCCAGGTTTTCTCTTTTTTCTGATGTCTATTTTGCTGAGGTTGAGTTCATGTGTGTACCAGGGTGCTGACAGTTTCAGATTACAAGTGTGTTGTTTCAGCGGTGTGTGTCAATCATAGAGGCTTAGAGGGTGGCATTAAGTGCTCCCAGTAGAGAGTCGCAGTTCGGTTGAGGGTGTTTGGTCCATGAGTGGTAGAGTTTGGTGAGGTTTTCTGTGATTGCTTCCACCCGGAAGTTCTTGAAGGACCTGAAGTTTTTTCCAATGGGTTTCCGCTGGGAGTGCTTGAGTGGGGTGGTGTCCAGGATGTTGAAAGGTACAGCCAGGTGGTCAGACCAGTCATGCAAGAGAGGAGACCTGGAGTGGAGGGAAGGCGAGGCAATGATGATTAGGTCAAGATTGTTACCTTGCTCGTGCGCTGGCTCTATCATATACTGTGTGCGGCCGAGAGTTGCGAGAAGGCTGAGGAGAACTTCTTTCATCTGTTTGGTGGCATTTTTGCCTGGCAGGTGGAAGTCACCTATGAAGATGTTGTTTGTGTGCATGAGGGACATGGTGGTGGCCAGGTGGGTGAATTCTCCAATGAAGGTGATGTCAGGTTTGGGTGGTCTGTAGATGAGATGGAAGGTGACTGCGTCCATCGGGGAGAGTGTAAAGTGGCAGGAGAGGACTTTGAAGGAGCCAATGTAGTCAACATCAAGTCTGTTTCTGGGCCACAAGGTATTTTGGATGTCTGAGAAGCCGCTGCCTGTCTAGTTCAGCCAGTCTCTTTGTTTGATGCTGTAGCCATCTATGACAAGGATGTCTAGAATGTGGGTGAAGGTGGGTGTCAGCCCGGTTTTGGTGATGAAGATGGCATCAGGGTCATGTGTAGTGATGACGTCGACGATATCTGCTGTGTGGGTGATAGCTGAGTGGACATTGCTGAGCATCAATTTCTGTGTTGTGGATGGTGAGGGGGGGCTGATGGGTTTTAGGCTGATGTGGGTGAGGTTGCTGCATTGCAGAGTCCATGCCTTAGAGGAAGGGCAATGTCATTGACGTTGCCACTGTCTGGTGATGGCGGGGATGGCGGGAGAAAATGCATGTCAGCGATTGCTTAAGTGCTTTCTGAGCAGGGGCTTGGGCCCTGGGTCATCCCCGTCCGAACATTTCCAAACATTTATTGCCTTTTCTTTGTCTGCCCTTCACTTTGGCCACCTGGGTGAGAGACAACCTTGATATAAGAGTTAAGAGCAGAAAGGGAGAGGCAGCGCTAAGAAGGTGGGCGTGGCTTAGGCCACTTGACCAGGATCCACTTGCAAGTGTCTGGAGGGCTGCTTAAGTAAGGAAAAGGGGTGGCAAAACAGGAAGGCACCAACAATTGACAAGTTGGGTGGAGCTTAAGTCACGTGACCTAGATCCACTTGCACCTGCTCACCAACTGTGAAGGGCAGAAAAACAGGGAGGCACCAATGGTTTGGCAGTGATTGACAGGTGGTGGGGCTTAGGCCGTGTGACCTAGATACACTTGCACATGCTCACCAACTGTGTAAACATTTCCCATGAAACTATGTAAGTGACTTAGTGTAGTGAGGTAATCCCAATTAATCAAGAGAGGCTATAATGAACAGTTGAATATTGTGGGCAAAGGCATCATGGAAATGTGTTGGAAAATGCTCCTGTACACTGTTGATGTACTGGTGTGCTTTGTTTTTTTTTTTTTCATGTTATCATATAAAACAGATTGAAATCTGTGTGGCTTTTTACAATTTTTTTCACAGAAAGTGTGGTATATAAAGCACCATTTTAATTATTATTTGAATCCTTTTCATGGGGGAAGAACCCCCCGAACCTCTCTTGATTGACTGGAACTCCCTCACTAAACTAAGTCGCTTTCACACTTTCATGGGAAATGTTTATGGCCCTCGTACCCAAAAATTCACCTGCCGCCACTGTCATTGGCTAAAGATTTGGGGTGACTTTGGAATCTGTATAAGCTATGGGCACTGAATGAAGGTCTGGTCATAAAGATCATCTAACTATAAGGCATTGGCAGTGCTGATAAGAGATGTATGAGTTTGCATCCCCCTATGTTGACCATGCAAAGGGAAAGCCTAGCCTTCCATCTAGCTGACCAAAAAGGTCATCTGTCAACCGCAATCTGAATCCCGTGCATGCAGTACTCATGTATGCTGTAAAACTAAAAGCCAATGCAGACTTTTCTGCTAGCTTCATATATTTTACGTCTCCTCGAATGACTTTGCGAGTGCTGCAAGATTCTTTGGCTGGACTTCTTAGCAGACATGAATAATGAATTCCTCCTCCATTTTTGCCAATCACTTATGAGTCCATCTGCTCATGGAGTAGGATCTCTTGTGCTGTTACCCGCAGCTCTGCTTTCTGCATTTTCTTTTTTCCCATCACATTGCTAAGGTATTTTCCGAAGATCAAGAACAATGCACCTAAGTCTGATTTGGTGGTCCTCTTTCAGATTGGAATGACCTGTATGCCATTGCTATGCAAGTTACAGGATGTCCCAATATGGTTACATGCCCCATAATGGTCTATACATTTCTAGAAGATTGGCTGTAATCTCAGATGAGGAAAGTTACCCAGTCTGTGGGTGTGCTCTTGTTTTGCACTCACCCATTCATTGCCCATGGAATGTTAGGGTTTATGAGCATTCCCACCCATTCTGTCTTACTAATTGATATTGCAAGACTCAGTGGTATTACACCAATATCAGCCTGTACAAAACTAGGTGTAACTGTGGAACTCATTTGTTGGCCGTCAAGAACAACAAAACTGAAATTAAAATTATATTATGCATCCTCAATTCACTTAACTTTTTTATATTTCCAAAAAGCAGTTGGCAAGTCCTTGTTGTGTATTCTAGTCAAATAGGGGGTACTGCGTCCAGGATATTGAGCATTATCTCAAGCTGTGTATTCATTATTAACAATAGCATGTAAGTAATAATCCACATTTGAAATGTGCTCATGCATTGAGCACACATCAACAATTATGAAAAGGCTTTACCATCTACTTTGCAAGTCTGGGCTTTGAGCCAAGCTGTTCTGTTGTTTTGGAACACAGAGGGACACTGCGCATAGATTCTGGCCTGGCATTGAATAGTTTAGGCTGCATTCCAATGGCTGTTTTGTTTATGTTAATAGTACCCAATGTTCTAGCAATCAATAACTAAGGCCCTAGAAAATTGACTATGAACTACAAGGGAAAAGGGACGTGATGTCCAGGTTAGGCCGGATGAGATGCAGATTTTTGACTGATGAGCCTGGAAATAATATTCCTGCACTTCATCAGAGGACAGAATCCCTCTGTGCATGCAAGGTCATATACCCTCAGTGCATGTAGGAAAAACAATTGTTTACTATATTCCTAATGATTCGGGTAAAGACACAAGATAGAAGCTATAAAAAGCCAGATTCTGGGATGGGTGCTCAGAGCTGTTCAAGCATTCCTGGGAGAAGGCCGTCAGCCTGGAGGTAGTGCTGGAGGACTTGACGCAGGCTGAGAATTCTCTCTCCATTAATGCCTATGGGGAAGGAGGGGATAATTCTGCTCATTTTTCTCTTTTTTGCTTGGGCTCTGAAGCATTACAATTGCATGTTTGGTCTACCAACCCTTTTCTTTTTGCTTTCTGGGAGAACTGCTCTTTTTTGTATTGTGCTGCAAAGGGAAGCGTGCCTACCAAAAGCAGTCAGTGAAATACCCATAGAACTATCTTATTCAGATTTGGCTTATGTTCGCATCATGACATTAAGGGCCTCATTACACGGACGGCGGTGGACCAAGGTGCTATTAGCACCTTGGTCCATGCCGGTAAAATACCGGCACCGCCTTGGTGGAAAGGGGAATTACGGCCCTATTCCAAGGTTGGTGGGGCAGTAATTCCCCCTTCCCCCATTGCCCTTCCCCATTCCCATTTTTGCCCCATAGGGCATAATGGGAATGGGGAAGGTTCTAATTATGGCACCGCAAACTGCGGTACCGTAATTAGCTCCCTGGTCCCTTTGCGGGTTGGTTTTTAACGCCTGCAAAAAGCAGGCGTTAAAGTCTCCAACCCACAAAGGGACCTCGTAGTAAGGTGGTAAGGGTTAATGGTCACCGGTACCATTAATGGTGACCGTTAACCCTTACCGCCGTCCGTGTAATGCGGCCCTAAATCTTGTAAAGCTTTGGCTACAGCCTGTCAGAGACCATGATGATCTTGATAGCTGGAATTCACCATTGGATTTGATATTGTTTAATTTGTATGGGTTTTACACACAACAAGCCTTCCTCCAGGCCCAGTCTCCAGGCAATCCGGCTTTATCTCTCTTCTCCCTACTCTCAGAGGACTTTAGTGAGTATGAGAGTCAGTTTCACCCAATTTTAATATCACATTAGGAAAGAGGAGAGGTATTATAAAGGCAGTTCATTTCATGATGCTGTTTATTAAGAATTCATGAGCCTATTCAGAAGCTGTTCATTTCATGAAGATGTATGGTGATAATCGATGAGCATGCAATTGCTTTTGATTAGCTATCATGTTTTTGGGATGGTTGACTCATCTTGAGTTGACATAAAGGCTTCAAAATGATAGCATTATTATCATGTGTAAAATTGTGTTCATATTGAATGTGTTCTATGAAGTTAAAATACTAGTGGCAATGCTTTTTATTACTTATGTCTCTTAACAATAAGAAATACACTTTGCAAAAGATTGTGAAAGCATTTATTGAATGCTCAATATTGAGAAACAAGTTAGAAGCATGTGTGCATGTGTACTGTGGGGCATCTATATAAAGTGCACTCTACCTTTTGATGCATAGTGACAGGTATATGGTTTTCTCTGCCTCTATTCCTATCACAGTGCATACTGGGGAGAGAGGATTCTAGCACACTCCCCTTCAGGTGAAGGAGGGGTTCTGTGAGGTCATGCCATTTGCTGACCCAGATTGGACCTAACTACTTAAACAACAATTCTACACCCTAATATATTCTCCCTACATAGTTACAGAAGAGGGGTTCAGGGGGTTGCTACAGGCCTTGTGATACAAAGAGTTACATGTAAAAGTCTTAAAAACATATTTTAGTGAGGAGCACAGTATCATTATTAAGCATACGATCTTAAAGCTTTCTAGATATGCGATATTAGAATGACCCACATATTCATGGTCATATACCTGTACATTTGCCACCAAGCAGTAACTAGATGGTTCCATGAAAGAGGTGTTAGAGATATTGACACTAATTTCAGAGTGGAAGTGGCTGTGCTTGGAGGATTGCCTGGGGAAACTCTTTTTACATATATGAAGACAGCTGGAATCAAGCAAGGGGACAGGTTTACACCCTATACATTAGGAGGGACCAAGACCAAATACATTATGCACCTGAGAGCTGATACGAATCATGTCATCCTATTAGGATAGGCTCCAATCACCTGGACTGCCCACCAGGTGGCCACTACTTGTCATTGCACCAGTCACCTGGCAGTGGTGCTGCCCACATCCTATCAAATGTTGTTACACACCGTGAAATTTACAGGACAACATCCAGAGGGATCCATGTTGGCAACCATGATGCTTTGCCTCAACTCTTCTTTTAAAGACTTCAGTCTGACAAGCTCTAGCAACTTCATTGTCAGAAGTAAACGTGATGTAGATGACATAACAAGATGAGTAACCCTGCAGAAAAATGTACACCAGTAGGTGCTAATATATAGTTTTTAATTGTTCTCAATTAACCGAAGTTTGTTGGAAGAAGGGCTAACTCATCCCTACCAGAATACGAAATAAAAAAATGTAGACTTGCACCATATCAGAGGCAAACATTGTGACTCGCTGAGCAGCCTCCTGCCTATAATACAGAGGAGGTTTTGCTTTTTTAACATTTCATTTGAATGTCAATTCATGTTAATCATTAACTACAAAACAATGTATTCTTGTTCCTCTACACTAACTTCAATGTTTTGATATGAAAATCGCATGATGAAACTAAGGTCTTTTTAATTCTTGCATCAGTGTTCTTTGCCAAGCTACACTTGTATTAAAGACAAACAAAAAGCCATGAACATACATATAACAATAGTTGTCTTCAGTTTTTATGCACATGAACAGAAGAGGGTAGAAAAGTTAATAACTGCTTATTATTTAATGTAATAACGTCCCTGATGGGTAAGGGTCATTACAAGTTGAATTTCTTCCTAGCTTGCACAATAAGAAGTATGTGTTTACTTTAAAGAAATGTCATGTGCACAGGGAAGACTCCATAAGTAGCCAGCAGTTTTTGGGGGGAATACATGACCATTTTATAACAATCCCTGGCAATATTGTGAAAACCTAGACATTTGATTTCAATCAATATCACTGTATGATTATGTGGGTCTGTGATATGAACACCTAGCAATTGAATGAGTGCCTGTACATTAAACAGTGGTTTCTTTCCAAGGTGGGTATATGGAACAAGTAAGGGAGGTTTGTAGATATTCTTTTCGGAGTGATTTGGCCACATCGTCAGCGCATCTCAACATCATGTGTCCCAATTCATCTTGCCATACACAGCCTTTCAAAATGCTGTTTACTTTTCATCAGAAGGTGACTCTTTGTTACTCAAAAGTGGTTGCAGAACCCACACCTTCATGCAATGGCCAAGCCACAGTTCAGTGACATGGGCGTCCTTTCATGCACATCGAGATTCAGATGCTGATCACTCTCGATAGCGACAGTGGATGCAGGGTTTAACCTCTTCATGGTACCGCACTGACCGGTTTGGGTGTGTGGTTGAATACCTGGTGAGAACCATGCCAATCGGGGTGCTGACAATCAGCTATGCTCCAGAATGCTATCCACACCACTGCTGGTACTTTTAATGGCCTTAATATATAATTGTTTTATACCTGTACAATGTGTTCAGTTTGTGTTTATTGTTTTGGTTTTGATTTATGTATTCTGATTTTGTGTTGCAGGAAAAATGCACTCTAAGTAAGCACCAGTAGATGTATGCATGAGTTATTGTGTATCCCTTCCTGTATAACTTGCACATAGGGAATGCGTGGGATATTTTGTCATGTACTACCTTTAGTGTAACAGAAAAAGAAACAACCTACTTTACAGTATGCTTTATCTCCACAGTGTCTCCCATCACTCACCTCCCTGCCCCCAGCCCTTTAAACTAACAACATGCAAAAAGGTGCATGGTGTGAACACCTTGCAAGTGGCAGGAGACATTGTTAAGCACTTTGTAAGAGGTTAACATTTCAATATGATTTGTGGGTCTTCAACCAAACCATACCACACATCTCAATAAAGAAGTCACAATAACAAGACAGCATTGCATTTTTTTTGTTGCAGAAACAAACAAAATAAACAATGTTGTTTGTGAAGCAGTTCCTAACATGTAAGTTTGCTAACTTGAGAAATTATTTCACATTGTCCAGGAGATTTTGATACACAGAGAGACATTTCCAGCTGGAAAGTCAGTGCACAGAACCCCTCAGCCAAATACGTAGCAAATGTATTTGCTGCTCTGAGTGTCCCTAGGTTTAAACTCTGCAACCACATATCGGTGTGCCATTTTTGTACACCGTGCTCACATCCCAGGTTCAGCCTTTAACTAAAGGGAAACATCCTGGGCAACTCGATTAATCACATGATGCCTAATCTGACAAAATTTCGAGTCCCTCTGTCTCTATCGTGTATTTGAGTCACTGCTCGAATACTTTTTTGATGGGCCACAATATGTGTCCTCCATCCATGTTTGAGGGCATGCGCCTTCCTTATTGCTTCTGAACTTAACTCAAAACATGTTTTATGTTACAGGTATCTTTATTTGTATGTTTACTTGTGCATGTGAACCTTTTTCATGCCTACAGATGTATGTCCTGCATCGAATCAATACTACAGTTTCTATGCTTCCTTGATGTTGTTGTTTAAATGTGTCCCGTACCTATGCTATTTCAAAGTAACTCATGGATTGCTAAAGATAAATAAAAAAAATAATAATTTGGCATTTATATAGCGCTACGAACCCTCAGGTATCTGAGCGCTGCTTATTATTACCCACGGTGTGTGGTGCTCATTTATCGACCTCGGAAGGATGAAAGGCTGAGTTTGGCCCCGCCGGGTTTCGAACCTGCGTTAGCAGGCTCTGCACGGATGTCAAAGCGAGCGCTCTACTCGCTGTGCCACTTGACATTAAGATGCCATTGAAAAGACCTTTATTATTATTATTATATTATTATTATTATTATTAGGCTAGTTATTCAGCGCAGACCTAGATTCGAGAAGATCTATGTTTCTTATGTTATGTACAGTACACATTAACGTGTCCATGCTCACATGCATTTCTTTTTGGATCTAGGCCAACGCATCATGTCACGGTATGGGTTGTAACAGGAACGGCAGAGTGGAGGCGGTGGGCAGAGGTTCTTTTGATTACTTAATTTCTTTGGTTGGGGCTCATGTGTATGTACCTTGGCCTGACAAATCCTTCCAACAGTCCAGAGAAAAATGATGGACAAGGCACATGAGGCCATACATGCCTGATTAAATAAATGACTTCTCCTACCTCTAGCAAGAGATCCATGCCAGCACAAGAATGCGCCCTCTGGAGCAAAATGCCCCTGAACTAAAACAAGCACCAAGTTACATGAGCTTTAAGAGAGCCGGGAAGACCTTGCGACTGAAAGAGAACTCGAGAGAACACCTTTGAGAGCTAGGACATCCGTGAAAGCTATCCCTTGGGCTCAGAAGGCCCTGTTTAGCACCGAGGAGAACCTGTCGATGACTAGAAATGAGTGCAGATAGCTCCTATGTGTCCGCCCATAGTGTATCTTTTTTTTTTTACAGTGAAACCTTTTCACATTGTGCCAGATTTTATGGTTGGAATTTTTGGTTTCCCCCTTGTGTATTTTCCATCTTTCATTGGTAAATTACCAAGAACAGTAGCCTACAGAACGTGGCACACCACTGCCTGTCCCTCACTATCCCCCCATCTCCAGTAGGAGACTGGGTTGAAATTGGTGGAGGGAAGGCATCCTTGAAAATGTGTGCTTTCTATTGCCTTTTAAACAATATGAAGTTGAGCCCTGAAGCCTTTTTCCGGAAAAAATAAAAAGAATATAATCATACTAATAACAATGCATGTTCCTATATAGCATGTCAGGACAGAGTCATGCAGCTTCTAGTCACTATACAAACAGGTGCCATTTAGTGCTATTAAACTATTTGACAACAGAAGAGTGTAAAGCCGCAGAACAAATGCTGGCCGTAATATGCAGTAACAAAGCCAAAGAATTCTGGAACATGATTAAGGGCTCAGCAAAAATGGTGAACGACAACATACAAAACAATGTGGGAGAAAACCAGTGGATAACCCACTTTGCTTCCCTTTACGCCCCATTACCGGCAGCAGGCAAACAAGAAAAGAGTATTAGGGTCTCTGAATCTGGCAGCAAATCACGCTGGACCATTCCATCAGACAAAGAGTCGATCTTAAACAAAATCAGGAAACCGAATAGCTCGAGGGCGCCCGGCCCCGATGGTATTTGTAATCTGGAACTAAAAAAGCACCCGGAGCAATGGGTAGACCTAATGAGCACAATCTTTGCGAACTGTAACACCATCCAAGAAGTCCCACTATCACGGAGAAAAGCAATCATAGTACCCATCTTTAAAAGAGGAGCGCCGGATGACTCAAACCATTACAGGCCCATCGCACTGCTGGACGTAATGGGGAAGGCCTTTGCTTCACTGGCACTAGATGCTTTTCACAACTAGTTACGATCCACTGATATTGCCAACCCTTTCCAGAAGGGCTTCGTAAAAAACTCAGGGACAGGAACAAACATTCTTCTGTTGAGTACTGTGAAAGCTAAGATCCTACAGGGTGGCCCACCTGTATATATGGCATTCATTGACCTGGTCCAAGCCTTTGACCAGGTCAATAGACAACGCCTCTTGAAGAAACTGGAAGTAATGAACTGCCCCTCTTACATTCTGGAGCCGATACAAGCGCTACATCAAGAAACATCGGTAAGGGTGTGCTTGAGCACAGAGGGATGCCTGTCCGACGAAAAAAAACACGCAAAAGGGGTCAAGCAGGGCTGTCCCCTACCCCCAATGCTATACAACGCGTACATAGCAGATTGTGGCGATTCATCTCACAAAGTCAGGCATTTTCCACCGACTAAAGGAGGTACGAAAATTCCAAGACTTCTATATGCCGATGACATAATCGTGATGGACTTAACTCCTATCGGTCTCCAGCGACAATAAGATAACATGGTGGTCTATCTAAAGAAGAACAACCTGCAATTAAACAAGGCAAAAACCAAAATCCTAGTAATGGGAAAACCGTCCAAAAGAGCGCTCAAATTACAATGGTGTTGCGATGGATCAAACTTGGAAAACGTGAACAACTTCAAATATCTGGGGATAATCATAAACAACGACAACAAGAAGTACCCATGCAAGATATTCTGTGGAAAAAGCAAAAAATTTAACAGCACAGGCCAAGGCTGTTGACAGAAAGTACGTGAGGTTCTCAATTATCCTGATGCTAAAATTCTTTAGGATGAAGGTGGTCACATCGCTAACATATGCCAAGGACGCAACGCTGTTACTACCAAACTCAATTTGGGAGAAACTTGAAGGTTACTTCAGGCGGGGGGTACAAAATCCACCCCAATTTCGTTGATCAAAAGAGAACTCTGCCTATCATCGTTGCTGGTAATGAAAATGAGAGAATCTCTGATGTTGTACAGGAAAGTTACAAACAGTCCGGAAGCCAAAGTTTTGGAATTAATCAGAAGGGAGATGGTGGACGGGTCAAACCTGATGTTGCAGCAATGGGAACATCTAAATCTGAATATACGGAAAGAGTCGGATACAACTGCAGAACTGCTAATACAAAATCCAAATAAAGCCTCAAAGAAGCTGCTCGAGGCAGATTGGATTAACACTCAGGAGATGGCCAATAGGTACACCCTGACCAAAGATTTCCTGTCAACACCTATGAAGTTGAGCGACGTCAGAGGATGCCTAAAGCAATTCCCGGACAAAAGGCTAAGCAGATCTTTTTTAAGATTTCAGCTAAATCAAGTGAAAACTAACAAAATACTAAAGATAAGAAAGCAGTCGAACACGAACACTTGTCAGTTCTGTAAGGAAGATTCCTCAGTGGAAACCAGTAAGCATCTACTCTTGGAGTGCAAAGAACTTAAAAGAGAAAGAATACGATTTCTTGCTGAACTACTGGAAAACTTCAGAACCTTGGACGTAGACAATCTGTGGAACTTTTTGACATGCGGAAACAACAGACGAGGTGTAATTGGAGTGACCTCTTTCCTGAAGTACCTGGACATTCAGTAAACTGGGACTCTTGGAGGGGGAAACTTGGTTGGTCAACTGATCCAATACACCTCTACCTCCCTAACGAAAATGACAGTTTGGTGGATTCTAAATGTTGTAAAAATTGCTTTGCAATTGAAACAAAAATTTAAAAAAAAAAAAAAAAAAAAAGAGTGTAATGTTGAGTCAGCCCTGCCCACAAAGTGTTGGCTTGCTCCTAGTTAGAAGAGGACACTTAATATGGAGGCTTTCCACCCGGGCTGATACGCTGACTCTGAGATGCTCAATCTGAGTTTCAGGCTCAAAAAGGAGCCATCCTTTTTGAGCCTGAAAGGAAGGGTGCAAAGGTTAGGCCTTCTGGGGTTCTAATGTGCGCTTTTGAAGGTTACTCCAGGAGCTAGTGTTGAAAACCTTTCAGCGGGGTGTGCAGACATTTTAGACATCAAAATAACATGGTGGGATGTTCATGAATCCTCTTGGGGGTGCGTAATAGTAGTAAATGCCTATTTAAACCCAGTGTTGGTTACTATTACAGATTTTTGTCGTGTAATTACAAAGGTGTTTGAATCATTTGCTATGCAAGAAATGGGCCTCATTACACGGTAGGCGGTAAGGGTTTACCGGTACCGGTAAGGGCACCGGTACCGGTAAACCCTTACCGCCTAACTACGAGGTCACTTTGCGGGTCCTCCCTTAACGCCTGGTTTTTCCAGGCGTTAAGGACGGGACCCGCAAAGGGACCTCGGAGCTAATTACGGTACCGCAATTTGCGGTACCGTAATTAGCACCTTCCCCATTCCCATTATGCCCTATGGGGGCAAAAATGGGAATGGGGAAGGGCCTTGGTGAATGGGGAATTACCGCCCCCGCTCACCTTGGAGTAGGGCGGTAATTCCGCCATCCACCAAGGCGGACTCGGTACGTTACCGGCAGCAACCATGGCGCTAATAGCGCCATGGTTACCGCCTACCGTGTAATGAGGCCCAATGTGTGGATTGCGCTTTTGGGCAATGTTAAATCAGAATGCTTAGATGACTTCGGGTATTCGATGACTAGACCTAGACATTTCCCGGAGCGCGCTAGAGATAGAGCAAACTGTTCCGGGTTTGCTTCGACTTGTGATCTCTCACTGTTAAATGGCAATATTTTGAGTGATAGGCCTCCTAATTACACTTGGTCGAATGGTAGTATTAGCTCTACATTGGACTACGTGTTTGTCTGAAACTCGCTGTGGGATAGCTTTGATTTGCTGGTGGTGATGGGTAATGTAACTAGCGATCATGTGAAGTTGGTTTTTATGCTGTGGGGGTTGTCTATTGCTGGCCCTAGCTTGGTGGCAGCAACCCAGTTAGAGAGAAGACTAACCAACCATGCCATAATATGGCAGCCAAAACTGGCAGCTCGTTTCAAAACTTAGGTGGAGCAGGGAATTTTGGGGGGTACTTTTACGTACATGCGACCTCTTGGTGTGGGAATTTATTTTCCAGCACATACTATGGGCCATTCTTCCGGGCTCCTTTACCGGGTTCCTGCAATGAGGAATAACCGGGTCATTCCGACATAGGAGAACCCGGTAATTCCTCCTTGCAGGAATCCATCCCCATCCCCATTTGAGCCCACATAGGGCTCAATGGGAATGGGGAGGGAGGTAATAACGGACATATTACATCTGCCCCGTTATTACCTCTCTCTACCCCACACGGGACCCGGAAAAGACGTCTGGTTTTAGCAGACGTCTGATCTGGGTCCCGCAAAGGGAACCTTGTAATACGCTCTCCCGGAATGAAGGGGGCCGGTCCCGTACCGGCCCTCATCATTCCGGGAGCGCAAGGGTCGTAATGAGGCCCTATGTGTGTTAATTCCATTACAGTCTCTATCTGGCAACGTTAATACTGTTGTTGCTACCCATAAGTTTAATCAACAGGTGGCAGATAGAAAAAGAACACTTAGAGTTGATATTAGAAAAGCGGGCAAGTTAGGGGTCTCTGCTCATGAAAATATAAAGAAGTTGAAGTTGGCTTATGCGAATTGGATAAAAAGGTATAGGTATTTGTTGTTCCAAAAAGATGCAGAGTGTATCTTGTCTGCTCTGGGCTCCTCTGATCTATCTACATTTTGGAGTCTAGTTAGAGGTAGCCGGGTCCTGACATCTCTGCAATCACAGCCAATATCTGGCCTCCACTGGGAGTCTTATATTAGGGAATTGTATTCTTACACCTTCGGGCCAGTACTAAATCTCACGAAGGCAGAGGGGTGGTGGGGCCTGGGGCCAATTGGGATGGCCTGGACTTAGATCTGGAGGGGATTCTTAAGTCATTAGAAGGGCATACAAATGCAATGCCCCAGGCCCATTTGGCTTGACCACTTTAATGTTGAAGTCTGCTCCACTTCTCTGGGCAGAGGTTCTATTGCAATTGTTTAGGAATAGCAATGCTACTCACCAGTTCCCTTTGACTTGGAAGGAGGCCATTGTGGTAGTGATGTTTAAATTGGGAGAAAGAGTGGATTCCTGTAAACCACCGCCCTATCTACCTGTTGAAGGTGACATACAAGATATTCTCTAGAGTCCTCATCTGTGCTCGGGAAGGTTGGGCTAGAAAATCTGGCAAACTGGACATAAATAAGTCGGGATTTCACAAAGTCATAAGTACCTCCCTAACTTGCTTTCTAATGTATCTGCTGGGTAAGCAAGAGACTTTGATATGATGTGATATTTTATTTGTATTGCGCTCGTACACAAGTGTTTCAGAGCGCGACAAGGCAAGGGAGGGGAACAGGGCAGAACAAAACAACGATTTTACTAGGCCCAGTGACATTGAGAAAGGCCAAGCGTGGCCTTTACTTTGCATTTCTGGACATCTCCAAGGCGCTTGACTGCGTGGATCGCGTCAGACTATGGAAGACGCTAAGGTCGTGGGGCTGTATTTGGTCAACATATTGGAGTCCCTGCATGCCGATGTAAGATTGAAAATAAGGTTAGATCAAAGACGTTTTTATTCATCTTGGGTCTATGCACAGCGTGGTCTCCAGCAGGGCTGTGTGCTTACCCCTTTTCTTTTTAATTTGTATATATTTGGAATAATGGCAGCACTAGTTCATTCAATGGTAAACCCGCCAAGGTTAGGTTTGCTCAAATTACAGTATTTATTGTACTTGGATGGCCCTGTTTTGCTTGACTATACAGTAATAGGCCTGCAAAGATCACTAAAAGCAGCTGAGGAGTTTGTTGGGGACCTTGGCTTGACAGTCAATGGGCCTCATTACAAGTTTACCGATCTGGAAACAAGGGTGTCGGTAAGCACACCAGCACCCATGTTACCGGACCGGCAAACTACATGTGTGCCTGCTGTGGTCGCTGTGCCCGACAGGTCTGACCCTGCCGTGTGCAGCGGCCATGGTAGGCAGACCGTTCACAGAAGCGCTGGCACCGTTAACAATGGTGCCAGCGCTTCCGAGCCCCAACTCCCATAGAGTCCTTTTGGACTCTATGGGAATGGGGACCTACATTTTTCTAGTGACTGACTTCCCAGGCCGCTGGATTTGTAATCTCCTGGTGGCACCGGGAAGTCAGGCGCTGGTAAAATATTAAGTGTCCAGTGGCAACCCGCCGGTACCACCGCCAGGGTTACCACCGAACTCGTAATGCGGCCCAATGTCCCCAAGTCAAAAGTCTTGGTAGTAAACTGTCGACAAATGTGCTCTGGGAAACTAAACCTTGCTTGGTACATAAATGAGCAGAGGTTACAGGCGGTTTGGGTGTTCAGATACATTGGTGCACTGTTTAAAGCTAGGAAATCATTGGGTATGGCGAACCAAGCTCTGAAGCTTGAAGCAGTTGTGGCTGCAACATGAATCTGTGTAATGGACAAGAAATATGGTCGGTTTTCAGCCTTGCCAGCCTTTGAGATGTACAACCAAATGAGCATCCCTAGGTTGATCTATGGGTCTAATGCTTATGAAGAAGGTCTAGCTTGGTCTAAGGTTGAGTCTTTTTATATGGAAACTTGTATTGTCCTTTCCCAGGGGTATTCCTTTTGCTGCAGTGCACCACTTAGGGGGCTTGTATCTCTGGAGGTCAAACTTACCTAGCGAAGAATGCTGTTATTTTGTAGCATACTATTGCTCCCAGTGTTTTCTCTTTTTCAATGGGGGTGGGGTATTAAATGCATGGATGTGCAACTCCCCGGATATTCTGGACCAAAATTCTGTATTGGTAGAGTACTTGCTGCTTACTCCTGATAAGATCACCTGGTCTGTTAAAAATGCTTTGACCGCTTCAGCCTGGATAGTAAACCTCAAAATGCGTTGCAGAACTTTATGATAAAACACCCATCTAAAAAGCAAGAGACATGTGGATAAATGTGAAATTAGCTCTATTGCCAACCAAAGATGTTATTGGTGCACGCACTAAAGCCGCTGTGGGATAGCGCCTCTGTCGGTTTTGTATGCTGTCACAGGAAACGTTAAAACATATAATCCTTGAATGCTCCGGTCTATGTAATCTTTGAAAATCCTATTTTGATTTTTTTTTCTTTCAAAAACCTTTGGTCACGGGAGGAATGTTTGGTGGTCATTTTTGGTTGAGTCTAGTGACCATTTGGTTATTTCAGTTATGCATTTTGTAAGAAGTATGTCACTTGATTTAGAAATGGTATTTTACATTTGATATCAATTTTTAATGAATGTTCTCTTGTTTATGAATTGTTGGTATTAAACTATTTATTGTGCCTACTCTTTTTTAACAATAACTATTGTCTTTTGGGGGGCGTGGCTACGAGGGCCATGTAGGAGGACGTGATCTGGAGGAGCTCCCGAGATCCTGAAATGATCCTGGCGGAATAGTGCACAACAATGTGCCTACAACTGCTGAAAACACACATGTCGGTGTGTGAATGGTCTGACCGTGCTTGGTGAACTTTTGGAAGGCGTGGGAGGAACGACGGTGGAGTTTTGTGCAAAAAAGATAAGGACTTCCGAAGACGAAAGACGACACAAAATGGCCGACCAATGACCGGAACAAAGGAAGCAGCAGGCTGCACGACGATCGAGCGATAGAGGTGTACTGTGTGCGCATTTGTAACTTGTGCAGAACACAGGTCCTCTGGGTCATGTCTAGCAGAACGGTGAGGCCGAAGGCGAAACCGCCACCTTGGACGACTTCGCTAAAACGTCCCCTGGTCCGGAAAATCCCAAGAGTAAGGACAAGTCGCTTACAGGCAGCATGACGGCGACGGGTACCAACCATGAGGTCCTAGCTGCGATTGCGGACTTAAAAGCGGCCTGGGAAGCTAAACTTGAACTGGCCGTAACTGAGCTGAAAACAGCATTGGACCTTAAGGTCGGTGAGGTCCAGGAAGAAGTGAATTTACTCCGGCAGGACGTCAGGGCCTTGGCGGAGCACAAGGAAACCCTCGAGAAAGAGGTGAGCCCTAACTCCGCGGATTGTGCCTCCCATAAAGCCAAATTACATGCCATGGTACAGAGAATGGGCAACTTGGAGAACAGAGCGGAGGAGGCGGAAGGATGTGCCCGACGAAACAACATTCGCATCGTGGGCCTGCCGGAGGGATCGGAGGGACACTATCCTATGGAGTTCATTGAGTCTATGCTGCTGCAGGAGATACCCGGAGGATCCTTATCTCAAGGTTTTGCGGTGGAACGAGCGCATAGAGCTCTAACACGGAGGCCGCCGCCAGGAAACCCGCCTAGGCCTGTAATAGCCAAAATCCTTAATTACCGGGACCGGGAGAGGATATTGGAACACTTCCGTAAGGGAGGAACGATTACACGAGGAGCGGCAAACATCACAGCCTACCCAGACTATACCCTGGCTGTGCAGCGTAGCCGCATGAACTTTGGGACGGTAAAGCGAAGATTGAGAGAGGCGGGCCACAAATACATGTTGCTGTATCCGGCAAAATTGAAAGTTTTTCATAAACACAAAACTTTGTTTTTTGAGACTCCGGAAGACGCCATGGGATGGCTCGACGCACATGGATGTCCCCAGGAGCCTGACATTCGGACGGGAAGAGGAGATGGAGGAGATAAGTAGTGCACGAGGAGGGTGCTACAAGATGGCGCGGACCAGATCTCTGGGACTTGATTATAGTCATTTGCGCGGCCTTCGGGAGAGAAGGTCAGACTGTTGCACAAAATATTATGAGCACTGTTATTATTATTGTATTTAAGGGAGCCTTGCAGAGCGGATCTCTTTACCCGACTTAGTAACTTTAGCTAAGTGGCCACTAGGGCGACTTCACCCTACTGAGCTCTGGGCATTGTTTGGTGCTTGCAGGGCTAGATGTGGGGGTGCCTGAGTTGCGAGGATGGAGCTGGGCAGCAGTTGAGGTGTGTGGTGTTGGGGAAGGGATGGGTAGAGGGTGGGGAAGGAAGAGGGGAATTTGTGGTGTATATAGTTATGGGGAGTTTGAGTTTGCACAAGAAGGTTGTATCTGTATCGCGTGGGCAAGTGGGATTCGCCACACGGAAGGGGGGAGGACACTCATGAGCTATGGGGGACCTTAAGATCGTAACGCGGAATGTCAGGGGACTCAATAGTTACTTAAAGAGGAACAAAGTCATGATGTATTTGAAAAGACAGAAGATTGATATTGCACTGTTGCAAGAGACGCATCTGACCCTGCAATAGCTGGAACTGGTGGGGAAGAAGTGGAGAGGTACTGTAGTAGGCTCTCTGTACTCTGCCTACGCTAGGGGAGTGTTGGTTTGGGTGGCACGGCACGTTCCGCTCCAACTTACACAAGAGGTGGTGGATACGGAGGGGAGGTTGGTCATATTGAAGGCACTGGTGGAGAATAGGGAGGTGTGCATTATAAACACGTATGCCTCCAATCAAAATAGGGCAGCATATTTTAGGACTCTGTGTACCAATCTGGGTGCGTGTATGGGGGGAGCGGTTATTTGGGGAGGGGATTTTAACTGCATGCTCAACCCCAAAGCAGATAGATCCGATGGTAAGATCGATAGGCCCACCCCAGTGGCCAGGGCATTGCAGACACTGCTCGACGACTTCGGGCTGGCAGATGTTTGGAGGCTGAATCATCCTATTGAAACACAGTACTCGCATTACTCAGCTCCGCAACAACTGCATACGAGACTTGATTATTTTTTTGCCACGCCAGATGTGGTGATAGAGACCACTCAAATAGACTACAAAGCGAGGGTTCTGTCGGACCACTCGCCTCTGGTTCTGGGCTGGCAGTACTGCCGCCCCAGAGCGCGAATACTGACGTGGCGCCTCCGGGCTGAGGCGCTCAGGGACCCGGTCTTCAGAGAAGATATCAGGGATGAGATCACACATTATTTTGAAGAAAACACTGGCAGTGTGCATTCAGCGGGCACGCTCTGGGAAGCCTTCAAGGTGGTATTGCGGGTGCTGCTATTACTAAATCAAAAGGCCTACAGGGTGGGGTCCTAATGGAGTTAGGGGAAGCGGAGGGTGAACTGGAACGGGAAATCAATAGGGCAGGAGGGGATGCGGAACTTGTACTCAAACTGCAGCAGCGGTGTGCAGAGCTTTGGGAAAGGCTCTGCAACCTTAACTATAAGAGGTATGTGGAGAGACAACATGCAGGTGGGGATAAAACCAGCCGTCTTCTGGCGTGGTTATATAAGAGTGAAACCCTTAGGCCCCCGATTAGGACGATAACCAGAGAGGATGGGGAGGTAGCGGACACCCAAGAGGGAGTCAATAAGGCATTCTCAGACTACTACAGGGCATTATATGAGGACAAAGGGAGGAGCAATCGAGAGGAGATAAGAGAAACTTTAAGAAACATGGAAATACCTAAGATTAGTGCCGAAGACAGGGAGGAGCTGAATGCACCGATTACGCTAGAGGAACTGGAGGAGGTGGTGAAGCAGTTGCCCACCTGTAAGACCCCGGGTGCGGACGGACTCCCTAGCGAGTTGTATAAATCATATAGAGAGGAGGTACTCCACCCCATGCTAGAAATGCTCAATGAGTCTTTTGAGGTGGGCCGGCTGCCGGAATCGCTTAGAGAAGCGATAATTATACTGCTTCCTAAGCCCAACAAGCCAGGGCACAGCTGCGGCTCCTATAGGCCTTTGTCAATGTTGAACCAGGACGGCAAGATATTGACGGTGGTCCTGGCCAATAGGCTGCGCAGAGTTATTAGCAAACTGATACACCCGGACCAGACAGGTTATGTCCCCAACAGAAATATAACCCACAACCATGGACGACTCCACCGGGTGATTGAAGAGGGGAACAGAAGCGAGGGTGAAATGGCGGTTGTGTCCTTAGATGCAGTCAAGGCTTTTGATTCAGTGAGGTGCCCATGGTTGCTGGAGGCCCTGAGGGAATACGGGATGGGGCCGGGCTATGTTAGGTGGGCGAAATTGCTGTACAGTGAACCGCTAGCTAGGGTACGCACAGGATCGGTGATATCCGAGAGATGGCAACTTAGTAGAGGCACCAGAGAAGGGTGCCCCTGGTCCCCGATGTTATATATTCTGGCTCTGGAGCCCCTAGCAGTGTACCTTAGACAACAATATGACATGATAGGTACTGAGGTGGGGGGAGAGAAACACCTACAGGCCGATTCATGGAATAATTAGCGCAGCGCAAGTGGCCAAAAATGTGCGATTCGCTGTGGAATAGCGAAAATCGCAGTGCAAGCGCGAAAATCGCACGAAAAGCAGCGCACATCGATTCATGGAAGGCCGTGCGCGAGAAAACCATCGGATGTGCGCTAAAAAAGTGCGTGGCGCACGTTGGCGCACAGGCCATCTAACGGCGTGCGCCAGGTCACAGCAAAAATCGCACAGGCCACAGCGAAAATCGCACATAGCGCGGCGCACACAACAAAAGTAGGCGAAACACGGGGCGTAACACTCGGAATGGGGAACAACTTGCCAAAATGTGGGCGTCACGGGGGAAGTACAGGGTGCAAGTGCGCGGAACGCCCACACGCTCGCCTACAACACATATTCATGGAATCGAATAGGGCAAAAAAGTGCACGGTCAAACCAGCGCACAGGCACAAACACGACCGCCACAAGAAAGCAGGTGGTAGCGTCTCTGCGCCTGTAATAAATGTGCGCCAAAAGGTGCGCCAACAAATAGCACCTATATACAGCTATGATGAATGTCCTATACTGTGGCCCTCCAGGACAAATGACGTGCAAAGGGGTACCCACAAACACGGACACCCGCTGACTGAAAAATAACGTGTGCGTGTATTCCGGGGTGCGCGGGAAGTTTCACACGTGATTTGGCAGGGTACGTGGATTTCAGGGGTGTGTGGGAAGTTCCACATGCGATTTGGCCGGGTACGTGCGCAGGAATTTCCACACGCGACTTGGCTGGGTACGTGGATCTCAGGGGTGCGCGGGAAATCTCACACGCGATTTGGCAGGGTACATGGATTTCAGGGGTGCGCAGGAAGTTCCACACGCGATTTGGCCGGGTACGTGCGCAGGAATTTCCACATGCGATTTGGCTGGGTACGTGGATCTCAGGGGTGCGGGGGAACTCGCACACGCGATTTGGCATGGTACGTGGATTTCAGGGGTGCGCGGGAAGTTTCACACACGATTTGGCCGGGTACGTGCGTGGGAATTTCCACACGCGACTTGGCTGGGTACGTGGATCTCAGGGGTGCGCGGGAAGTCTCACACGCGATTTGGCAGGGTACATGGATTTCAGGGGTGCGCGGGAAGTTCCACACGCGATTTGGCCGGGTACGTGCGCGGGAATTTCCACACGCGATTTGGCTGGGTACGTGGATCTCAAGGGTGCGCGGGAAGTCTCACACGCGATTTGGCAGGGTACGTGGATTTCAGGGGTGCGCGGGAAGTTCCACACGCGATTTGGCCGGGTACGTGAGCAGGAATTTCCACACGCGATTTGGCTGGGTACGTGGATCTCAAGGGTGCGCGGGAAGTCTCACATGCGATTTGGCTGGGTACGTGGATCTCAGGGGTGCGCGGGAAGTTTCACACGCGATTTGGCTGGGTATGTGTATTTCAGGGGTACGCGGGAAATTCTACAAGCGATTTGGCTGTGTGCTCCCAGGTATTCCCTGTTCACCCTCCACACCCCCTGCAGGCAGCCGACACCACAGGGGATTACCCTGCACACCTGCTCATGTCACCCAGCACCCCCACCCCCCAGCACTGTATGTCCCCTATCACCCCCACCCCCCAGCATCCAGGGGCACCCTCCACCAGGCCCCCACTCATGGCCCCCTGCACCCCCACCCCCCAGCATCCAGGGGCACCCTCCACCAGGCCCCCACTCATGGCCCCCTGCACCTGCACCCCCCAGCATCCAGGGGCACCCTCCACCAGGCCCCCACTCATGTCTCCCATCACCCCCACCCCCCAGCATTGCAGGGCACCCTCCACCAGGCACCCACTCATGTCTCCCATCACCCCCACCCACCAGCAGTGCAGGGCACCCTCCACCAGGCCCCCACTCATGTCCAACTCATGTCCCCCTGCACCCCCACCCCCCAGCATCCAGGGGCACCCTCCACCAGGCCCCCACTCATGTCTCCCACCACCCCCACCCCCTAGCAGTGCAGGGGCAGCACCACCAGGCCCTCACTCATGTCTCCCACCACCCCCACCCCCAGCATTGCAGGGCACCCTCCACCAGGCCCCCACTCATGTCTCCCACCACCCCCACCCCCCAGCATCCAGGGGCACCATCCACCAGGCCCCACTCATGTCCAACTCATGTCTCCCACCACCCCCACCCCCCAGCAGTGCAGGGGCACCCTCCACCAGGCCCCCACTCATGTCCAACTCATGTCTCCCACCACCCCCACCCCCCAGCAGTGCAGGGGCACCCTCCACCAGGCCCCCACTCATGTCCAACTCATGTCTCCCACCACCCCCAGCCCCCAGCAGTGCAGGGGCACCCTCCACCAGGCCCCCACTCATGTCCCCCTGCACCCCCACCCCCCAGCATCCAGGGGCACCCTCCACCAGGCTCCCACTCATGTCTCCCACCACCCCCACCCCCCAGCAGTGCAGGGCACCCTCCACCAGGCCCCCACTCATGTCTCCCACCAACCCCACCGGCCAGCAGTGCAGGGCACCCTCCACCAGGCCCCCACTCATGTCTCCCATCACCCCCACCCCCCAGCATTGCAGGGCACCCTCCACCAGGCCCCCACTCATGTTTTCCCATCACCCCCACACCCCAGCATTGCAGGGCACCCTCCACCAGGCCCCCACTCATGTCCAACTCATGTCTCCCACCACCCCCACCCCCCAGCAATGCAGGGGCACCCTCAACCAGGCCCCCACTCATTTCCCCATGCACCCCCACCCCCCAGCATCCAGGGGCACCCTCCACCAGGCCCCCACTCATGTCTCCCACCACCCCCACCCCCCAGCAGTGCAGGGTCACCCTCCACCAGGCCCCCACTCATGTCTCCCATCACCCCCACCCCCCAGCATTGCAGGGCACCCTCCACCAGGCCCCCACTCATGTCTCCCATCACCCCCACCCCCCAGCAGTGCAGGGGCACCCTCCACCAGGCCCCCACTCATGGCCCCCTGCACCCCCACCCCCCAGCATCCAGGGGCACCCTCTACCAGGCCCCCACTCATGGCCCCCTGTACACTCCACCCCCAGCATCCAGGGGCACCCTCCACCAGGCCCCCACTCATGTCTCTCATCACCCCCACCCCCCAGCAGTGCAGGGCACCCTCCACCAGGCCCCCACTCATGTCTCCCCTCACCCCCACCCCCCAGCAGTGCAGGGCACCCTCCACCAGGCCCCCACTCATGTCTCCCACCACCCCCACCCGCCAGCATCCAGGGGCACCCTCCACCAGGCCCCCACTCATGTCTCCCACCACCCCCACACCCCAGCAGTGCAGGGCACCCTCCACCAGGCCCCCACTCATGTCTCCCACCACCCCCACCCCCCAGCAGTGCAGGGCACCCTCCACCAGGCCCCCATTCATGTCTCCCATCACCCCCACCCCCCAGCATTGCAGGGCACCCTCCACCAGGCCCCCACTCATGTCTCCCATCAATCCCACCCCCCAGCATTGCAGGGCACCCTCCACCAGGCCCCCACTCGTGTCCAACTCATGTCTCCCACCACCCCCACCCCCCAGCAGTGCAGGGGCACCCTCCACCAGGCCCCCATTAATGTCCCCCTGCACGTCTCCCACCACCCCCACCCCCCAGAAGTGCAGGGGCACCCTCCACCAGGCCCCCACTCATGTCTCCCATCACCACCATCCCCCAGCATTGCAGGGCACCCTCCACCAGGCCCCCACTCATGTCTCCCATCACCCCCACCCCCCAGCAGTGCAGGGGCACCCTCCACCAGGCCCCTACTCATGCCCCCCTGCACCCCCACCCCCCAGCCTCCAGGGGCACCCTCCACCAGGCCCCCACTCATGGCCCCCTGCACCCCCACCCCCCAGCATCCAGGGGCACCCTCCACCAGGCCCCCACTCATGTCTCCCATCACCCCCACCCCCCAGCATTGCAGGCCACCCTCCACCAGGACCCCACTCATGTCTCCCATCACCCCCACCCCCCAGCAGTGCAGGGCACCCTCCACCAGGCCCCCACTCATGTCCAACTCATGTCCCCCTGCACCCCCACCCCCCAGCATCCAGGGGCACCCTCCACCAGGCCCCCACTCATGTCTCCCACCACCCCCACCCCCTAGTAGTGCAGGGCACCCTCCACCAGGCCCCCACTCATGTCTCCCATCACCCCCACCCCCCAGCAGTGCAGGGGCACCCTCCACCAGGCCCCACTCATGTCCCCCTGCACCCCCAGCCCCAGCATCCAGGGGCACCCTCCACCAGGCCCCCACTCATGTCTCCCCCCCCCCCACCCCCCAGCAGTGCAGGGCACCCTCCACCAGGCCCCCACTCATGTCTCCCATCACCCCCACCCCCCAGCATTGCAGGGCACCCTCCACCAGGCCCCCACTCATGTCTCCCATCACCCCCACCCCCCAGCAGTGCAGGGGCACCCTCCACCAGGCCCCCACTCATGTCCCCCTGCACCCAGGTCCTCACAATCCCCAATAATGTGCGTTATGGTCAGCCTCCACAGCCAAAAGGCCCTACCAAGTAACCCATTCATCCACATGGAAATGGAAATTACATGTTACACCCCCAATGTTCATAAAGCAAATTAACCCATGTCCGTCACACACAATGGTTGCAAATGAATCTGAAAACACCCAACATGACATGCATGAAACCAATGAGATGATACCACACAGTGAAGTATGAAATCAAAATTGTATTAAAAAAAATTGAATGCAAATGAAATGAAACAAACTACAATGGCAATGAAAAAAAGATAAGCTGCATGTCCGTCAAAAAAAATTAAAACTACAAATCCAAATTCAAAAAAATGTTGTCCAAAGTCACATTAAAAATAAAATCAATCCGAGAGAGAAAAAGAAATGCAAAGACCATTGCTCCATGGTGAATAAATACAAATAAAAAAATCAAACAATCCAATGAAGAACTATGTAAAAAACATCCAAGGGTCCATGAGCCCAACTGAACAAAGGAAACCTACAAAAAACCCTAACTAAAATGCAACTATATACAAAAAGTGGAGCAGTGTCTGTCGACTCCTAATCATAAGAAGAAACAAAGGAAACCTAAAACTAAAGAACTATATACAAAGGCGGCGGGCAAGTCCAGTGGCTCACTCCGTGGTGTTCCGGCCAGGGCATCATCAAACTCCTCTTCGATGTCCCGGAGGCGGTCCTGTTCCATGGCCCAGAGGGTCCGCAGGGACGACGCCATCTGCTCCTCCAACCCCCTGCGGATTGCCTCGAGGCACTCGGCCCGCCTCAGGGCCCTCCGCATGGAGTTCTCCGCCCTGACCATCGTGAGCTGCGCCTCTTCCGCCCGCCGCCGCTCTGCACCTATCTGCTGGCCCAACCGCAGCCACACGGAAGACACTTCCCGTCCTGGGTCCTCCTGCCCTCCGGCCGATGCCTGCCCCTCCGATGTTGATGGCCCCGAGCCATGATGCCTCCCACGTTGACTCTGCTGCTGCCTCCGACGCAACTGCCTCTGCCAGCACAATGGCATCCAGGCTGATGGATTCCACCGACGCCGTCGTGCACGTGCCCTGCCTGATGATGCCGGCACATCCTCCATCTGCTGGGGTACAGTTGCTGTGGTGTCCACCCATGCTGGACCTCCGACTCCCGACTGTGGCAGGGATGGGATCCCCACCGAGCTGGCTGCATTGGTCAGGGCAGGTCCACAGGGGGCCCTGGTGGCATCTGGGCCGGAAGACGGCAAGGAGAACGACCGGCGTATAGCCTCCACAGAGGAGGAGAGGGCCGCCAGATGGGCCGACACATGCAGGAAACCCCCGAACATGGAAGATCCCAATTGGGCCACGTCGGCACGGTGCTCTTTGTGATGACGTGCGTGCTCCTCCCGGGAAGCACACACGTCATCATGAATTGCACCCGCGTGCATCGCGACCCCAATCAGGACCTTCTCCATACGGCCACGGGTCCCCTCGTCCACAGGTGGAGGGGAGTCAGGTGACATGGACATCCCCTCTACCTGCGGACGGGCCTGGGACGGGGCATTCCTGCTGGTGCATGGTGGTGCACTCACAGGGTCAGGGACAGCGACATGCACAGGCCCCTCCACGGTGACCTGTGCTGCCTCCTGCCCCTGCCCCTGGACTGCACCACTTGCACCAGCAGGGATGCCCCCACCAGGCCCCATGTGTGCCTCAGTGGCGGCCTCCTCCTCCTCTGTGGAAACCACCAACCTGGATGGCTCCTCACCGTCTTCCGCCGTAGCAGGCCCCTGTGGCGGCTCACCCACCCCTTCTGCTGCAACCGTGGGGGCATCCCCGCCGCCTTGCTCCACAGCGCTGTCTCCGCCCTCTTCTTCACTAGCCGCTGTGTAGAGGGAGAGATAGAACACAAGCATCAGGGTACCGTACAATGGTCCCCTAGACAGGAAGAAATAGCAGATGAGTACCACTGTCAAAGTACAATTCCATCATGTCCCTCCAAAACACATGGGTCAGTCCAGGCAAATCACACACAGTAACAGGCATGGTGCATGCCATGGACATTTCCATACATGTCCAATGGACTCTTGAAACATACAATGATATGGAACTCACATGCATCATGGGTCATGCCTATCACATGCACACACTTCACCTCAGTCACATCCATCTGGCCTCATACACCCCAAACACAGCGGATACAAGGATAACTAGGCTGCATCAGTGAATCTGTGCATTGTCACAGACATGTGTCATGCATCCATGGCATTCACAAGTCACAGACACGCAGGTCAGGCACACAGACATGGCTACCATATATGTACCTGGCATCAGCACCCATCCCTCACCCCCACCCATGTCCAGGAACAGAGACTGGCATGCTCTCATGTGTAAAATCTGCATAGGTCTCACCATGTCACATTTAAACACATGCAACGACCATGTGGTTCACACATCACTGGTCGCACATGCATTACCATGATGTCCCTGCACACATACATGCGTACATGGCCTACACTTGTGTATAGGCGCGTTACAAATACCATATCATATGTCACACATACAGGCAATTATCAGACAACCAGCACACCGCAACATGCCCTGTCTCACACAGCAATGCTTGGCCACTTACCGCTCAACTCCAGACGGGTCTCCCTCTCAAGGATCTGGGCGTGGAGCGCTGGGCGTACGCGTTCCAGGACCCTCATCTGGATGGAACTCATGTGGCCCCGGCCCCCTCCACGAGGCGCCGGGCCTTCACGAGGGTCCTGGACCTCAAGTCCTCCCAGCGCTTCTTGATCTTCTGGACGTCGCGGGTTGCCACCCCCTCCGTGTTGATGGCAACCACACAGTCGGCCCAGATCCTCTCCCGTCCTTCCTTGCTGGCGCGGGACGATCCAAAGAGGGCATCATACTGCCCCAGGACATGCTCCACCAGGACACCAACTTCGGTGGCAGTGAAGCTGGTGCCCCTCTGCCTCTCTGGCCTGGGGTTGCCACTGGTGCCAGATGTCGAAGTGCCCTGACATGGCAACCCCAGAGGCAGGAGTGGGTGGGCAACTGGGTCCTGGGGCTGGGCTGTGGAGCGATGTTATCCCAGTCGGGAGTCTTCTGTTCCAGCAGGGGTGGACACAGCAACTGGACCCCTGCAGATGGCTGATGTGCAGGCACCAAATGGCAGGGCACGTTGGCAGCAGGCAGGCAGGCAGCAGCAGATGGCACGTGGGAGGCTGCTCGGGGCACTGGGGAGCAGTAATTCGGCCTTCTGGGCAGGAGCGTGGTCTTCCGTGTGTTTTCGCGTGGCCAGATTGATACGGAGTGATTTGGCACGTGAAAATCCTGCACGTCAGTGTGAAATTCGAGGAAAGGCCCTTAGCGCTTAAGCGCGTCAGCACGCATACGCGATTCTATTGGACCAAAGGCCCTCAGCGCGTAAGCGCGTCTGTGACATGACCCGCATGGGTGTTTCCCTCATAGCACGTGATGACGGAGCACACGTGGAAAGACTGCATGTCAGAGTGTCCTCGCGTGTAATTGGACAAAAGTGTGCGTACACGCGATTGGCCTATGTACGTGTATTTCAGGGGTGCGCAGGCACTTACACACGCAAGTACATCAGCGCACGTGTATTCCGGGGTGCGCGGGAATTTCCACACGCTATTGGCCTGGGTACTGGATTTTAGGGGTGCGCGGGAAGTTGCACACGCTCGCCTACAACACGCGCAAAGAAACACGTACGCCAGTAGGAAGCAGGCATACGTCGACCCGCGATGCATAAATTTGCGCGCAAAAAACTAACAAGCTCAGACGCCAGGATGAATATACCGTTCCTAGCAGCAGTGGCCGTGGGCTACCAAAGGAGGAGGAGGAGGATAGTCAGGGGCAGAATGTTCACACCAAGAACCATCCTTTTCGGGATGCCTGATGACCAGGTGTATGGGAGGTACAGGTTTCCACCACACATAAAACTGGACCTGGTGAGTGAGTGGGAGGATGACCTCACATCACCCACCCTGTGCTCCCAAGCACTCAGCCCCCTGGAGAAGATCCTCAATGTACTGCACTTCTTAGCCACTGGATCATTTCAGCGGACAAGTGCCATAGTGGGTGGGGTGTCACAGGCCATGCAGTCACGCTGCCTACACCAGGTCTTGAACATCATCACTGCACGCCCATCAGTCCGTAGGCACATATACCTGCCCAGAACACCTGCAGAAAGGCATGCTGCCGCCCTGGATTTTTACGGTGTGGCACGATTCCCCAAAGTGCTAGGTGCCATCGACTGCACCCATGTGGCTCTACGTTCCCCCAGGGTATCTGAGCACATCTATAGGAACCGCAAGCACTGGCATTCCATCAACGTGCAGGTAGTATGTAATGCCAAGGGAATCATCACCTCAGTATATGCCAACTATCCCGGGTCCACCCACGACAGCTTCATTTACTGAATGTCCACCCTAAGCCGGGACCTAGAAGCTGGGCGGCATGGCGATACATGGCTGCTTGGTGAGTATGAATGCCACTGCACATGCATGCATGTCAGATACTGAGCAAGGTCACAACCCCACCAATGATACCCATCACCACCTCCACAGGGGACAGTGCCTACCCTCTCAGCCCCCACATGATGACGCCAATTCGGAACCCCACCACGCCACCCGAGGTAAGATATAACACAGCCCACATTGCAACCCGTGGCATAGTGGAGCGCACATTCGGAGTGCTTAAGTCACGCTTTCGCTCCTTTGACCGTTCTGGCAGGCAGCTGTTATACGCTCCCCCAGTAGTGTGCAGGATCATAGTGGCAGCATGTGTCCTGCACAACGTTGCAACACGCCGGGGCCTGGCCGTGGACATGGTGGTGCCCCCACATCCCCAACCACATGCACGCCCGCTGCGCATGGGAGGGGAAAGGGCACGGGGAGGCAGCCCGTACACAGCTAGTGGCTAATTACTTCACATAGAAATCACACCCCTGTGGAGTGCACACTTCCCTGGCACATACCATCTGACAATCAATGATGACTCAACCTGACACTGATCCTGAATGTCTGGAGAATCAACCGTCAAAACCATATCAGCCTGAGATTGTTCACCTGGAAGTGTTACAATGTGTGCATCCCTACCTACACAGACACCACCAATGCAGTTTCGTGAAAAAACACATTCATGCAGCTAAAATGAATACCCACTTGCAAAATGCAACATGAGGACAGGGCCATGTCACCCAACCCATCCCCAGCACCGCCACACGACACACCAGGCCATGTCATGCTATGTGCAGGTAAACAAAGTAATCCCCACAACATGACACAAGTGTCACAAAGTACAGTGTCCCTAATTGAAACTCGCGACACCTGAAATGCTCACAGTAATGCAGGACCAACAACACACTTGAGCAGGTATTTAGCAATAACACTTATCAGCTACTGACCCTCAAATCTACCATTAACATGACATTACGAATGTAAGGAATTAGTAGTCTCACCACCTGGAAATGCCTGCACTCCCACCACTTCCAACTGTACAGTGTTGCCGCCATGTAGAGTTGTAGGTGCACTGCTGCCAACATGGACCTGATCTCCAAAGTAGAGGGCCTTGTGTAGACATGAGGAAAGGACCTGCAAATTAGGAGGTAGACATGGATGATGAGTTACACATCAATGCAACATGCAGTGTACAACACAACAGCAATATGCACTAGGAATGTATACACAGTATTGACTAGACTACCCACACATGTAGTGGGAGTCCAATGTCACCATGTACGTCAATGTCACTTGAGCACACCCTTTGCAAGCCCATGGAAACGGGAAGCAGGAGGGGTGTGTGTGACAAAAACCCAAGCATCTGAACCAAATACATGACAAGCCTGCATGTGCCCAGCCACAATGCAGCGTATGCCCACGGGAGCCACACAAGGCAACACACTGTCCCAAAAAATAAATAAATAAATAAATACATTTTTTTTAAAAATTGCCATTAATGGGCCGGGGGGGGGTTGGGGAGGACACCCAGGAGGTCCGAAGACAGGGTGCACACCAAAACCCACCTGTGTGGATCTTGCGAAAAAAAAACACCTCCATGGGCTCATGGCCCACACGGCTACCCTATTGTGGGAGTATCACTGCTGTCGCTATTATCACCCTGTGCAGCTGCATCCGGAGGTGGTGGCACTATGGGAGACAGCCCACGCAAGGCCCTAGTCTGTTCCTCCATGGCTGCAAGCATGCGGGTGTGGTAGGTCTCGTTCTGGAGGATGAGTGTGCGGAGGTCCCCATGCAACAACTCACGGGATGCCCGGACCTCCGCCCTAGTTGCCTGCATCTCAGCTGAGAGCGTACGGGTGAGACGCTCCAGCTGCTGTTCTGTCCTTTGGTTTGTTGAAGCCTCAAGCTCAACAAGAGTCGTCCTGAGGTGAAGGAGTTCCAGCCTCAGGGCTTCCCTGTGGCCCTGGGACTCTATGGAGATGGCTTCCTGCAGAGTCGCCAGTGCCGCCCGCCTGTCCCTGTTGGACGCCAACATGTCCTCCCTGTGTGACTGGCAGATGGAGTTGGTTGCCTGCTGTAGTCGCTCCATCAGCCTTTCGGGGGGGACAATGGAAGTGGCCACCCTATCCATGGCCTGAGCCATCATCTCTGATGATGCTGCCTGTTGGGTTGCCATACCGTAAATGGATTGCTCCCAGGCGGTATTGCCAGGTGGCGTACGGCCACCACGTCAGCGGGCACCACACCTGTCTGGGGCAAGGCGAACTGCGCCTTGCTGTGCCGGCACTGCCTGAGGCTGCAGGACTGCATTCCCCCTCTGATCTGCTGGCCCAGGAACAGGATCAGATGTCGCGGAGTGTGACCCTGCATCCGTAACCACCAAAGGCGTAGCTCGCAACACTGACATCCCCATTGAGGGTTCTGACCCTGGTGCAGGTGGGTGGGACAGAACAGAATCCCTCCCAGGAACACTCACCTGCGACGGCACGTAGGTCTCATCATCCGAATCAACACCTGAGTACAGCTCGGGGGAGGTGCAGCCAGAGACACCCCTTGAGAGCACGACCTGCAGCAGTTGTGGGTTCTCACCCACCACCACACCACGTCCCTCACTGGTGGTCGGTCGGCCCTCAGACCCCTCCTGGGTCTGCACCATCTCCACAAACCCAGCAGTATCAGGTGCGTCTTCCCCTGCAAAGACATAAAAGCAAACAAATGGAAACAGGCATTAGCACCATGGCACACAATGAGGGCTGAGAAGCAACAGAACCAGTACTTGATTGACACATGTCCCACATGACTAAAACCCTCCCATGCATGCACCCTCACTGCGTATGAAGGGTAGGCAAATGGCACACACTGATGACACCAAGATGGAAGATGAACACATTTTCTGCATGCTGCCTGGCAGTGGCATCACACATTGGCCTGTGATTGCCAGGTGAAATACACATGCCATCACACAGATGGTATGTACCATTGCAATTGAGTGAAGATGGAGAGGAGGGCAGCACTTATTCATTCAGTCCAGTTCCCTCATGTAATAGCTTTTCTAATTCAAACAGGTCTGATTTTTCACCTGGAGCTGCCAGTCCAAAATGGTCCGATTGCACAGGGACATGTCTAAACAAATGATATCCAGGTAACAAAGTCACTCCACTTTACCATAGCCATGTCAGACATGTGACTAGAGGACTGAGAAATGCCTAGTAAAAGTGGTGGAATGCAAACAATCTGCCTGAATGAACAGAGAAAAATAAGCAACAATGTTGTGGCAAGGTGACACTTCAAGGGCAACTGGCGTGCTGTTGGGCTAGATGTCTACTGTTGGCAGATGATATACTGCTATGGCCAAATGCTGCTGCGCAGAATGTATTGCATGAAGCACATGGGTGACCCAAACGACTCAGGCGCACACACCCTCACCTGGCACACAAACAGAAGCCCTCACACACACACCATGCACATGGATGACACACACATGCATGTGCACTCACCTGACAATGCCTCATAATCAGGCAGATCTCCCATGCCTTGGATCTGTTCCTCCGTGACGTAGGTCCCAGCGACTGACTCATGTGGAGTGAGTTCCATGTCTTCTACTGGAGACCCACCTCCAGTCACTAGAGTTGCGGCATGACTTGAGGCCAGCTTATTCTTTGCCCTGCGCTTTAGGTCATTCCAGCGCTTATAGCAATCATTGGCTGTGCGCCTCACGATTCCAAGGGCACTTACGATGTCTGCAACGGTCTGCCAGTGTGCCTGGCGTTGTGCAGGAGTGGTCTTGGATCCTGCAACAATGACCATTTTGTTATCATGTGCGGACACATACTCGACAAGTGCATTCAGTTCGGCATCCGTGAAGCTGGGCTTCCTCGACGGGCCGGACTGTGTAGCCGTGTCTGGGGCATCAGCCTGTGCCGGACGAGCACTCTTCCTCTTCCGCTTGGAAGGTGGTGGTGATCCTGAGTGTCCTACGCCGCTCTGGACACTAGGGGCAGGAGCCCTGATGGACTCTGTATCAGGAGTGTGGGATTGCACACTCAGCCTGGGAGTTGGTGCAGGCATTGGCTCAAGTGTAATGGTGTCAGGGGGAATGTCAGCAGGATGGACTAGGACCAACACTGTTCTGGCTGGGTGTGTGAGAGCTGGGGTGGATGGAGCCGCAGCTGCCCCTGCAGCCTCTCCACCCTGCCTATTTGGGGCAGCAGATGACCTTGCTGCCCCTGATCCACGTGGCCTGATGACATCAACGTGCACCGGCGCACGTATCATAGGCCTGCTGACCTGGAAGTCAGCCATGGAGTCAGCCAGGTCTGGTGCCACAATGGGCTGGTCCAACAAGGGCTGAGCATGGATGGTGTCAGCCACATCAGCCTCAACCAGGGGGGTCGGGGGGGGATTATGGGTGCCCTTGACTGGTCCTCCACACATGGGGGGACAGGGTCACCCTGCAAGTAACGACCACGTCCCCTACCGGATCCACCACAGCCACCACTTGTGGCTCGTCCACCTTTGCCACAGTAACCGATTCCTCGCCTCCCAACCGTGGCACTGATGTTAATGTGCGTATGGGAGTGGCTGTAAACTATTGTCCTGGGCATTTGGGGGTCAACGGGGTTGGGTACCAGATGGTAATTGTACCCTAGTGCTCTAACAAGGCTGAATGTGACCCCTGGGGAAAGATGATGGGTCACGCAACGCACAGGAAGCCCAAAAAAGGGAGATGACGTGCACGCAACCCCTCCTAGACCATGTGTGCGTAAAAAAAACCTGCACTACGCTGTGGCACCCAGTAACACAAGAATGAACGTATGCGTGTCACACGCAGCCTAGAATTACCTCTGAAGGGGTAGGCTACACACGGGGCGAGCACAGATGTTAAATTTGTGCGTGACTCACTGTCTGCCAGGAAAAGAGCGAGAAAAAGAAGCATGTGTGCGCGTTGGCAACCCCCCCCCTGCCAAAAGAAGAATTGTACGCTGTCTGAGGAGACAGGACAACAGTAGAAGGGAACGCTGTTTGAGGGAACAGGCCCAGGAAAACCAGAAAAAGAGAAAAAGCTGTCAGAGGTAACAGGGAGTACGAACTTGAAACGCCGTGAAGTAAATCACGTGTGAAACGACAAGAAGTACAGATTTCACCCACTCGCTCTCCACAAAAAGCATGTACAAGGAAATGGTGTTCTACACGTACCTTTTATGCAGGCCCACACGTCCAGCGTCACTTCCGCGTGTACGCGCTAGGGCCATTTCCACCAATTACACGCTTTGTCACTTCCGCGTGTAGGGCCATTTCCACCAATTACACGCTTTGTCACTTCCACGTGTACGCGCTAAGGCCATTTCCACCAATTACACACTTTGACACTCCGACGTGTCTTTCATTTTTTTAACATGCAACATTTCAAACGTGTGCCATATTCAACGTGCACGTGACTTCATAGACGCGCATACGCTGGTGGCCTTTGGGCCAATGAATGTACAGACGTGTGCTGACGCGCTTACGCGCTAAGGGCCTTTCCTCGAATACACGCAGACGTGCTGGATTTTCACGTGCAAAATCACTCCGTATCAAGCTGGCCACGCGTTCACACACGGAAGACCACGCTCCTGACCAGAAGGCTGAATTACTGTCCCCCAGAGCCCTGAGCACGCTCCCACCTGCCATCTGCTGCTGCCTGATTGCCTGCTGCCCACATGCCCTGCCATTTGCTGCCTGCACATCAGCCAGGGGTGCTGTTGCTGTGACCACCCCTGCTGGAACCGAAGACTCCCGACTGCTTTTCCATCGCCCCACAGACCAGCCCCAGGACCCAGTTGCTCACCCATTCCTGCCTCTGGGGTTGCCATGTCGGGCACTGCAACATCTGGCACCAGTGGCAACCCCCGGCCAAGGAGGCAGAGGGGCACCAGCTTCACTGCCACCGAAGTTGGTGTCCTGCTGGAGCATGTCCTGGGGCAGTATGATACCCTCTTCACAAGGTTGCGCGCCGACAAGGAAGGACGGACTCGGATCTGGATGGACATAGTGACTGCCATCAACACGGAGGAGGTGGCAGTCCGCGTCTACGAACGTGTCAGGAAGCGCTGGGAGGACTTCAGGTCCAGGACCCTCAACAAGGCCCGCCGCCTCCTGATGGCAGCGGATGCTAAGGGGCGCCGGGGCCACTTGTCGGAAGATCAGATGAGGGTCCTGGAACGCATATCCCCAGCGCTCCACATCCAGGTCCTTGAGAGGCAGACCCGCCTGCAGTCGAACGGTAAGTGTACATGCATACTGATTGTAAGCTGTGCGTGTGGTGGTGTGCCAGGAGTGTGCAGGTTGAACATGTATTTTTATGTGGGCAAGTAGGGGGGGGTGTACAGGGCCGTGACGGTGACACATGCCAGGGGTCTCATGTGTGACACATGGATGGTGCTTGTGTGTGTGGGCATGCATGGCACAGGATGTGGAGGAATGATTGTCAGGTGTGACATGGATGTCGATCAAAACACTGCGACAGTTGGCGGAGGTGTACACATGCATGCAAGTTTGGTGGTGTGTGTGCATGTGTAGTGTACTCCCTATGTTGCATGTGATGTGTGGATGACCTTTGGCTGCTCATGCTGTTGTATGTGAATGGATGGTGCTGGCTGTTGCAATATGGCTGTGGTATGGCTCATGTGTGCAAGTTGAAATGACATGTGTGTTGGGGATTGTGATGCCATGTCTGAGGTTTACCAATGCCACTCATGTATAACTGTCATGTGTGTATGAGTCCATTTTACAGTGCCCTGATGCCTGTGTTTTCTTTCTCCCTGTCTGCAGCGTCAACTGATGAAGAGGGCGCAGAAGGTGCTGTGGAGCACAGCGGCAGGGGTCGCACCACCAGCCGGAGACGCAAGGCCCGGATCCCCTCCCAGGTTCTGATCTCGTCGAGGAGTGAGGAGTCTGGTGCCGTGTCCCAGGCCGCAGCTGCCGAGGGGAGGTCCAAGAGGCGGAGGTTGGAGTTGGACTCCTCGGCAGCAGAAGGGGCAGCTGGGACCCCATAGGGCCCAACGGAGGAAGATGGCACGGAGTCATCCAGGTTGGTGGGGGGTTTGGTGGAGGAGGAGGCCGTGCAAGCGACAGAGGCGGGGTCTGGAGGTGGGGATTCCACTGGTGCTAGTGGTGCAGTGCAGGATCAGGGACAGGAGTCAGCACAGGCCGCCGCGGAGGTGCCTGTGTGCAATCCTGTCCCTGCTCCTGTCACTGCATCATCTTGCACCAGCGTGGATGCCTACCTCCAGACCCGTTCTCAGGGAGGGGATTGGCTTACAACACCTGGCCTTCCTCTCCCTGCGGATGTGGCTATCCTCCACCAGGTTGAGCCTGTCCAGGGTGGGGTGGCGTTGCGTCAACGGGCCATGCGAGCTGACCTGCAGTCTTTTCATGATGAGTCTGCACGTCTTCTCGCATGGCTCATTGACCGCGTTGGCCCACTGGGACAGCTCACCAGGGCTGGATTCCTCCGTTTCCTGGACCTTGTTCCGACCCCCTTCTCCACAGAACCCCCTATACCCCAGTCGTCCTCCATGCCATCTTCCCACCCATGTGTCACCTGGGTGCCCTGTGGAGCTGCCTCCGACCGTGCGGCCAGGCTGGTGGACAACAGATCCCTGCCACAGTCGGGAGTCGGACGTCCAGCAGGGGTGGCCACATCAACGACTGCACCCCAGCTGGAGGAGGATGTGCAGGCACCATCGGACAGGGTACATGGACAGCAGCAGCTGCAGCAGCAGGAGGCTGTAGGTGGGAGCCACGATAGCTCGGGGCCTTCAACATCGGAGAGGCAGGCATCGGCCAGAGGGCAGGAGGACCCTGGACGGGCAGTGTCTTCGGTGTGGCAGCGGTTGGGCCATGCCATAAATGCGGAGCAGCGGCGGGCGGAAGAGGCATGGCTCACGATGGTCAGGGCGGAGAACTCCATGCGGAGGGCCCTGAGGCGGGCCGAGTGCCTCGAGGCAATCTGCAGGGAGTTGGAGGTGAACATGTCGGCGTCCCTGCGGACCCTCAGGGCCATGGAACAGGACCGCCTCTGGGACATAGACGAGGAGTTCGATGATGCCCTGGCCCGGAACACCACTGAGTGAGCCGCTGGACTGGCCCACCGCCATTGTATATAGTTATTTAGTGGTAGGTTTCCTTTGTTGTTTATTTTTATTTGGAGTCGACGGACACTGCTCCACCTTTTGTATATACTTCCATTTTAGATAGGTTTTTTTGTAGGTTTCATTTCTTCTGTTGGGATGATGGACCCTGAATACTTTGTACATAGTTGGACTTTGCATTTGGATATTTTTTTTACTATGAATATTTTTTTCCATGGAGCAATGGTTTTCTATTTCTTTTTTCCCTTCATTTCCTTTTTATGGACTTGAACTTTGGAAGACATTTTTTTGGATTATCATTTATTGATTTTATTTTGAAAAGGGACAGCCAGCTTAATTTTCTTTATTTTATACTTGTGTATATTGTTTAATTTTGATTGCCATTACTGTTGTTTTTAATACATTATTTTGATTTTTTCATTCTTCAATGTGTGGTTTCATCTCATTGTTTTCATGCATGTCATGATATGGGTTTTCAGGTTCACTTGCAACCATTGTGTGTGTGTGAGACACATGTCTTCATTTACATTGTTTCCATTGGAGTAGTATCATGGCCGCATGTAATACTTGGTTGTGTCTTTGGGCTGTGGTGGCTGGCCATGAGGCCCATGCTTGAGGATTGTCAGGGCCTGTGGGCAGGAGGACATATGTGGGGGCCTGGTGGAGGCTGCCCCTGGTGGCTGGGGGGTAGGGGTGGTGGGAGACATGAGTGGGGGCCTGGTGGAGGCTGCCCCTGCACTGCTGGGGGGTGGGGGTGGTGGGAGACATGAGCGGGGGCCTGGTGGAGGGTGCCCCTGGTGGCTGGGGGGTGGGGGTGGTGGGAGACATGATTGGGGGCCTGGTGGAGGCTGCCCCTGCACTGCTGGGGGATGGGGGTGGTGGGAGACATGAGTGGGGGCCGGGTGGAGGCTGCCCCTGGTGGCTGGGGGGGGTGGTGGGAGACATGAGTGGGGGCCTGGTGGAGGCTGCCCCTGCACTGCTGGGGGGTGGGGGTGATAGGGGACATGAGTGAGGGCCTGGTGGTGCTGCCCCTGCACTGCTAGGGGGTGGGGGTGGTGGGAGACATGAGTGGGGGCCTGGTGGAGGCTGCCCCTGCACTGCTGGGGGGTGGGGGTGGTGGGAGACATGAGTGGGGGCCTGGTGGAGGCTGCCCCTGCACTGCTAGGGGGTGGGGGTGGTGGGAGACATGAGTGGGGGCCTGGTGGAGGCTGCCCCTGGTGGCTGGGGGGTGGGGGTGGTGGGAGACATGAACGGGGGCATGGTGGAGGGTGCCCCTGGTGGCTGGGGGGGGTGGTGGTGGGAGACATGAGTGGGGGCCTGGTGGAGGCTGCCCCTGCACTGCTAGGGGGTGGGGGTGATAGGGGACATGAGTGGGGGCCTGGTGGAGGCTGCCCCTGCACTGCTAGGGGGTGGGGGTGGTGGGAGACATGAGTGGGGGCCTGGTGGAGGCTGTCCCTGGTGGCTGGGGGGTGGGGGTGCAGGGGGACATGAGTGGGGGCCTGGTGGAGGGTGCCCCTGCACTGCTGGGGGGTGGGGGTGGTGGGAGACATGAGCGGGGGCCTGTTGGAGGCTGCCCCTGGTGGCTGGGGGGTGGGGGTGCAGGGGGACATGAGTGGGGGCCTGGTGGAGGGTGCCCCAGCACTGCTGGGGGGTGGGGGTGGTGGGAGACATTAGTGGGGTCCTGGTGGAGGCTGCCCCTGGTGGCTGGGGGGTGGGGGTGGTGGGAGACATGAGTGGGGGCTTGGTGGAGGCTGCCCCTGCACTGCTAGGGGGTGGGGGTGGTGGGATACATGAGTGGGGGCCTGGTGGAGGCTTCCCCACAGTCCTGGGGGGTGGGGTGGGTGGGAGACATGAGTGGGGGCCTGGTGGAGGCTGCCCCTGCACTGCTGGGGGTGGGGTGATAGGGGACATGAGTGGGGGCCTGGTGGAGGGTGCCCCACACTGCCGGGGGGTGTGGGGGGTGGGAGACATGAGCAGGTGTGCAGGGTAGTCCCCTGTTTTGTGGGGTGCCTGCAGGGGCCGTGGAGGGTGTACAGGGAACACCTGTGAGGACCCACCCAGCCTAATCGCGTGTGTAACTTCCCGCGCACCCCTGTAATACATGTACCCAGCCAAATTGCGTGTGATAATTCCCACGTACCCCTGTAATACACGTACCCTGGCTAATCGCGTGTAAAACTTCACGCGTACCCCTGTAATACATGTAGCCTGGCTAATCGTGTGTAAAACTTCCTGCGTACCCCTGTAATACACTTACCCTGGCTAATCGCATGTAAAACTTCCCGCGTACCCCTGATATGAACGTTACCCGCTTTGCGTTTCTTGTTTGGCAGCCCTGTAAACTGGTCCAGGGTTAGCGCAGCCCTTTGCGATGATTTAGCGATTTTGATGGCTTTTCCTTGCGCGAGGGCGTTCTTGGGGGCGTTACTGGCGCTGCTGCAGGGTTGCTGTTATACTCTGCGCCACGGCTGGTTTGGGAGCCTAAAATCCATGAATACGCTGTGCGCGGAAATCGGTTTTGGCGCACGCGCCTGGCACAGACAATGACACGCGGACACTCTGCGCCAGCCGCTTGCGACACTTTTCTGCGAAATTCTATGAATTACCCTGTCAATATCCTTATATGCTGACGATTTGCTACTATATCTGAAATATCCGGAGGAAAATCTTCAATTTATTCTGGAGGTAATGGAAAATTATGCAGAACTGTCCGGCATAGCGGTGAACCCCCACAAATCGAGCATGTTCCCATTGGGTAGCTACAGAGGAACCCCTCTGGAGCGGTTGCCAGTGTTGTCGGTGCCATGGGCGGTTGGCTCCTTCCGCTACCTCGGAATAGATGTGTATGACACGGTAGAGGAGGAACATTTGCATAATACTGAGATGGCTGTGGGAAAAATCCATATAAGTATGAAGTTTTGGGAGAAGTTGCCGCTGGCAATGATGGGACGGGGGGCGATGCTCAAAATGGTGGTCTTGCCCAGGCTCTTACATTTTTTAAATATATCCCGTACATGATACCCAAAAAGTTTTTTGCCAAGCTGAATGGTATGTGCAGAGACTTCCTATGGCATGGCACTCAGAATAGAGTGGCGCTATGGAAGCTGCAGAACATCTATGACAGAAGGGGTATTAAGCTGCCAAATTTGTAGGCCTAT